>NC_056462.1:4185000-4500000 GCF_018296145.1 Oncorhynchus tshawytscha | reverse complement strand
TATACCTGTTCGCTCCTCCTAGACAGGGAGAGGGAGGGAAGAAAGGTTTGAGAGGGACAAGGAAAGGGGGGGGATGTAGGATAACAACAACAAAAATTAAAACTGATCATATGTTACGTTATTAGATACTTTGTACCAGAGGAAGGAAACAAGACATGTCTGATGCTCTGTTGTTTAATCTCATTGTTCTGCAGTAAGTAACTCAGTCAACACATCTAGAATCATTCCTAAATCTAGTGGGAGGAACCATGAAGCCAAGCTTAAGTCCACTGACTTGGCAAATACTGTAAAAGACATGGGAAGATCAAAGGCATCGCTATACTGAACAAAAATATAAATGCAACAACTTCAAAGATTTTACTGAATTACAGTTCATTAAAGGACAGTCAGTTTAAATACATCAATTACACTCTAATCTATGGACTTAACATGACTTGGCAAGGGCGCATCAATTGGTGGGCCAGGGAGGGCATAGGTCCACCCACGTGGGAGCCAGGCCCAGACAATCCGAATGAGTTTTTCCCCACAAAAGGGCTTTTTTACAGACAGAAAAACCTCCCCCCCCAGACGACCCACAGGTGAAGAAGCCGGATGTGGAGGTCCTGGTTGGTATGGTTACATGTGGTCTGCAGTTGTGAGACAAGTTGAATGGGTAGGTGTGTCCAAACTTTTGACTGGTACTGTATGTACAATATGCAGTGTGGCGTCTCATTGTGCAACCCAAACATTTCATTTGGGCAAAACTGGTTGCAATGACATCAGGCCGGTTATCAAACTCAGATGGTCTGTGCAACTCAATACCACATTAACCCACTGACACAGAGATAAAGCCAACAGTTGTAGACATGAGGGCTGATAAAGCAGCTATATTACATCTCCTATGTTTATCAGCCTGTAGAATTATTACTAACCTGGTTTTCTGCTGGTTTAATGTGAGTTATCTCTGCATACTGAACATCATCTTGCTTTCTTTCAGGTGAATCTATAAAGGCAAATAAAGTAAATTAAATATACAGTGTGGGTGGGAGTTACTGACAGATATGCACACATGCTCATCCCCAAGACAGGTTCTACAAACACTAAAGAATCATGTTACTATGGGTGCCTGTACTAGCAGTGGTTTTGGCACCAGAGAACCTATAAAATAATTGTCAGACTGTGCTTGTGTGTGTGTGCCTTCTCCTTTATCAACATTTAGAGAAGTGGTCTGAGACAATGCAACTGTCTGACCAAGCAGAGGAAGTGAGGAAGATACACCACTTCATTTGACCTGCATCTGTTGTTCAGGCAAACATTTCCTACATTTATAAAACACTATCAATGGTAATTAATAAAGGTTGTGCACAACATGTTTTGACTTTGACAAGGAGAATGACCTCACCCCCTTAAAAGCTAAATACCTGCATGTGAGTGTCCGTTTCTCCTCTTAAGATATATTGCAAGACCAACAAGTCCTGAAGCAACCAGAACACAGATTACAGCAATAATAAGACAACCTTGAGTCCTCTCATCACCATCTAAAGTAAAAAGAAAACAATATTTTAATTAAAACATTGCGTTTCATAAAATGAGCTCTACCATACTTATTGTTTCATATAGAAGTTGGTATTGTCTGGATGTCTGCAATGTAACATTGCTACTGTACATGTGTTTACCTTTCACCGTAGAGGGATCACTCTCTATACAGGATTGTGGAACAACAGCTGTCTCCTTGCTGACTGGGTTGGCAGCCTCACATCTGTAAGAGTCTCTGTTCTGTTCATCCACCTTGAGAGGTAGAGAGAGGGTGATGTTGTGGTCAGGGCTGCTGGTCTGGTTGAGTATCTCCCCTCCTTTGTACCAGGACAGGGTCACATCTCTCCCGTTCTCCACAGAACACACCACGCTACAGGAGATGTTATCATGGACCGTCACCTGAGGTTTGGACAGAACATCTGGAAGACAAATAATGAAAAAATGTGAATTAGTGAAATGGATCTTATCTTTAAAGTGGCAAAGAGCAGTTGGTACATTCATTTTTGGATATTTAAAATTGCCTCTTGACCTTAGTCCCAATCAGAGAACCCATAAGCTTGTTTTACTCTGGTGTTTGTAAACAAAGACATTGTAAAACAAACACTATATAACTATAAACTACAATCTTTATAGAATGGCTGATCAGTCCTTGCATCCATAGCTCGGTCTATGAATTTGAGAGTGGTTACGTTTCTCCAGAAACATCTCTCAGCGTTTTACCAAACCAAAAGGTGACAGCTTTAGTATTGTTTCTACTGCTCATTGCCACTTTTATGATTTTGTAATTTACAGCACACACACACACACACACTTACAGTACACAGTCAACTGAAATGTATGTGTTGTCTTCCCTTCATCTGTATTCTCCACAGTATAAACCCCGGAATTGTCAATTTGTAGATCTGTCAAAGTGAAGAATCCAGTGACATTGTTCCAGTGAAGGCGGTTTTTAAATCTCTTCTCAAGGTTGGTATAAGTTTGTTGACCAAGGTACACGTGTGCAATATTGCCAAGGTCTCCATAAAGTAAATTGCCAGACTTCAACACCATCACTGGAAAACAGTGAATCTTTCCCACAAGGCCTTTCACCTGGGAAGCCTCAGGCTGAGCTGAATGCTGGGCTGCACAGAGTACTGTGGAGAGAAAGAGAGACTCAATATCAAAGCACTGATTTAAATATCATAGTTATTCTCTAATAACACAGCAATGTAGCAAATTTCAGTTTCTCGATTGCTTGTTATCTTCTAAAAAATTAACAGTCAGCCCCAAATTGAAACACGTTGGCCAAAATTACACATTTAATTTGCAAAATTCAGTAAGACTCTCAAAACATTAAATACATGACTCAAAATCAACTACCTCCATCAAAACATACAGCTTGTTTTCTAATGAAAAGTAATTTCAATAAATCATTACACAATGGCCCAATAAATGCTAACTACAACTATCAATATACCCTAACATGGTTAACCCTCTTTTATATTTCCGTGACATTTGTTGATACTATAATTATAGTATGCACCATAAAAGACAACTAAACATATAACAGCATGGGGTGTATTCTTTTTTCCTAAAATTATTTTACCAAAGATCACCAATGCAGAAAAACCCTTTTAGGTTCCAGGTTGAACCCTTTTGGGTTCCATGTAGAGCTCCCTGGGATAAAGGTTCTACCTGAAACCCCAAAAAACAAAGGATGGGGACAGCTGAATAACTGTTTTAGGTTCGACACACCGAAATTAAGTAAACATGGAAATAAAGACTGTCTCAGCAAATTCTTCTTCTGCTGTTAATGGCACAATTTCTGAAATACCATCATTGTAAAAAAATATCTATCCATTATTACTCAATAAATAACTTCCTACTTCTATACTCAAGAAAGAGAAAAACATAGTTAGACTGTTGCATCACTATTTAAATCAATGCTGCTATTGTTTTAATTTCGTAAAGCAGCTTGGGTTTCTTAACCAGGCAAAGAAAGTCAACTGCACGAGTCGTCTGCGTGATGTGTAGCCGATAATCAGAGTGGAGTCTGTCTGCCTTTCTGCCCACACTCAAAGATTCCTCACCTGCAGCTCACAAGCTGGTAAAACATCTTTCCTTCTGCTGAACAGAACTGCCCCTGGACAGACACAGAACATCTCTCAATCTCTCCAAAAACTATTGTCCAGTCTATTTAGCGCGCAGCCGGATTGGGTTCCGTGTTACAGATACACAGAGCCTGCAATAATTAGTATATTTATTTTTATTCAACCTTTATTTCACTAGGCAAGTAAATTAAGAACAAATTCTTATTTACAATGAAGGCCTACCCCGGCTAAATCCAGAGCCAATTGTGCACCACCCTATGGGACTCCCAATCACAGACAGATGTGATGCAGCCTGGATTCAAACCAGGTACTGCAGTGTCTTAGACCACTGCATCACTCAGGAGCCCTAATAGTTACCGGCATTCGCCCCATCAAAGAACCTTCAGACCTAGAGCTCTGAAATTGTGTAAACCTGTTCTAGAGCTTAGGTCAGTAGAGTACTGTGAGTTATGTGGACATTTTTTATGGTTATGTGATAGTTGGCTTCTAAATGAGTTGGACAAAGTGAGTTAGGTGTCTGTATTGGACATTTCAGCAGTATATTAGAGCATGTCCAATTCATGAAGGTAAATGCCCATTGTAATATATTGCATATCACTGCTAGGCCATCCCGAGTTCAACAAGCCAGACATTTGGGCATTTCAGCAGTATATTAGAGCATGTCCAGTGCTCAGGGGCAGAACGGCAGATTTGACCTTGTCAGCTCGGGGATTCGATCTTGCAACCTTTACGCTCTAACCACAAGGCTACCTGCCACCCCAAGTGAAAGGCTTGGTGTGTTAAGTTAAAACCAGGACTCGGATTGAGGACATGTGTGTGAGGGTATTGTGGTCTAACCCCTTGTTAGATTAAGATTTAGAAAAAAAATGATGGACCTCATTATATAAAGCAATCTATACCAATGTTTTATTCCGTAATGCTGTATGCTAGAAGCAAGTTGAAAAAATGCCAGGTAAAGACATGACTCTGAGCATATGGGATATCTTTGGTTTGTCTCTCTAACCACGTTTCTATCTGCAGTTTTATGTGAATAAAGTCAAATAGATTTTTTTAAATCACAGTTTTATAAATGCCGACAATCATTTGTTCGTTCGACATGGTATGATCTTTTTGTGTCTGTAAAATAAATAATGGAAGAAAAAAATGGTGGAAACATCTTTATACGCAAATATTGATATAAAAACCATAATGTCGAAGTAAACTTGGAGTCACACAATGTTATAGTGTGTGGTCCTCCCATTACGACTCGGGAAACCATGCAGTTTATTAGGCTACAGATTAAATAACGTATGATAAACTTCACAGGGTGTTGAAATTGTACAGTGATCTTGATGCTCCTTTCCAATAAATATCGAGGATCTGATTCTGGTGACATTATGATAAATACTTGACTGCCGTTTTACAAATAAAAAATTCCATAATAATCTCATCATGTAGACCAGGGGTAGGGAACCCTGTTCCTGGAGTTCTGCAGGATTTTGTTCCAGCTAGGCACCATACCTGACCAACTGTAATAATAATTCATCAGTTCAGTGATTGCCTAAATTCAACACACCTGGTCTTCTAGGAAGGATAAATCAAAAACACGAAGAGCCTGCGACACTCCAGGACCAGCGTTGCCTACCCCTAATGTAGACTTGACCCGCACAGCCTAAACACTATGTCTGTGATCTGTTGACTAGAGCGTACATACCAAGACCATAGTTCACATTTGCTCATGACAATACTATTGGTATAGTTTCAAATGTGATGGAAACGTATTGAACTTTCTAACTTTCTAAGTCAATTTGGTGGAAACACACCACAGGTGGGAAAATGCGCATGCGGATTCTAGGGTATTCACATGAAAATCTCTCCCAATTACATGAAAACCTAGCTTATGACATAGAAGTTTGCGCTACAACCTCCTTTAGCCGAGGAGACAAATGTTCTTTGCTTAGGAAGTAATGTGTGATTCTGTCACTATCAATTGAAGTTGCACATTTCAACAGGCTATTAAACAACATATCTCTCATCAGGAGTAAGCCAGGTAGCCTAGGAAGGAACAAAAATTAATTATTTAGGCTATATTAATATTATTTCAAGGCTATAGCCTGCCATTTAAGAAATTAATTGTGAAGCATTTGTGACACTACAGGCAGGAAGGAGCACTCAGCATTTCAACAAGACATCAACAACAGCACTTTAAAACCTCTACGTCATCGGTGTGCCTAAAACGGGACTGTTGTTGATTAATATGAGATAGTGAGACAAGAATGACATTGTAAACAGCAACCAACTTTCCAGGACATAGACATGTCTAATATGGGCAGAAAGCTTACATTCTTCTTAATCTAACTGCTGTGTGCTATTTAAAGTAGTTAGTACAGAAAAAAATACCATGCTATTGTTTGAGGATAAAAAAACGTATCACGGTAACTGGTAATGTACTTACATTCAGTAATCTTGCTCTAATTAGTCATCCTGAGGGTCACAGAGATAAAATGTAGCATAGTTCTGTTTAATAAAATCTACTTTTATATTTAAATATAGAAACTGGGTTCTACAGTTTGACCCCACAGCTCTCTGGCAACACCCAGAGTGTGTAAACTTACAATTTTCATTGCCAGAGCATTTTTGTATGTTCTCTGTAGTTATGTACTGAAAATGAATACATTGACCAATTCGGCACATTTTGGCAAACTCATGGCAGACTTGATACAACATTTTGTGTAGTGAATTAATTATTCACTGGATCAGTCTGAAACCTTTCACACACTGCTGCCATCCTGTGAACAACATCTAAATTACACCTAGAGTTCTACAGTATCCCAATCGACAATGTATGGCCTTTCTCTTGCATTTCAAAGATGACATTTTTTATATATATATATATATATATTTTACCAGATCTAAAGTGTTAATTCCACAAACTTCAAAGTGTTTCTTTTCAAATGGTATTAATAATATGCATATCCTTGCTTCAGGTCCTGAGCTATAGGCAGTTTGATTAGGGTATGTCATTTTAGGTGAAAATCGATCCTTAACAACATGCCTATACATTTTGCATTTAGGCTGTTTAAATAGACATTTCCAAAAACAATTACTTAAGAATGAAACAATAACGAAACAAAAAATGCCTTATTAAGCTATACAGTTATTCGACAGTGCCTTTGAATTCACTTTAGAAACACGAGTTTGGCCAGTCTTTGGTTTGAGGATCATGTGGTGAGCTATGCATGCAGTTTGTTAATTTAGCATAGCAGATGTTCAACACTAATGTATTTTTTAACGACAATATCATGGAAAAAAATATGATAAATTAGTAGATAGTTTCCTGAATGTAAAAAAAGTTACAAGTGCATATACCGTGGGCCTACCTTATGATATGCGGCTCTGTGTAAAAAAGAAAAAAAGGTTTTTTCTTGAATACAACAATTAGATACTTCAGATGTAATTGGTTCATTTTTACACTGTTAGCACTGGTCCAAACATAGACTATCCTCTTTTTTTAACAGTAGCCTGTATAGAAATTAAAACCTCTGGTGCTGCAGCAATGGCGCTCATTCGTTGTCATGTTCTGTTATGGTATTAAAAGATTCCGCTTGTCTTCAGTCATTTAAAATGATGTAGAATTGCATGAAAGGCATCTACAAAAGGCTTTTTTTCCCTCAGAATTCAAGTAATATGATAGATTCATTCAGTGCTTTTATTATAATGGAGATATTTTCATTTGGTGGAATGTGTATCCACAATCTTCTGACAACTTTTCTGAAACTGCGTATCTAAAGGCTCTGGTCTGTCCTGGGATTGAGGGTAAATGGTAGGCAGGTTCTCTGCTATCCACATTGTTTTAATTATTATTTTGGGTATAGGGGGGTTACTTGTTTTTTTTTTTCAAGCGTTCAGGGAGGGTAAAAATATCCATATTCATTTCAGAGAGGTCCGATTTTCTCCAGGTATCCCTCATTATAAATACCTTACAGTCCCTTAACAGTTCACAAGCACCTCAGTCAAGAAACTCAAGATAGATCTGACAGACGTAACCCAAACTTGAAAACCCACATAATTTCCTTCTCACACTACATCTTAAATACTTTGAGGGCTTGTTTCCCAGACACATATTAGGCCTAGTCCTGGACTAAACCCCTGTTTTAACGGAGAATCTACATTGTGCATACTTTTTAGTCCAGGGCTTAATCTGTGTCCAGGAAACAGGCCCTGAATGTTTGATCTACGGGGGTTCTTCATTTAGTTGATGGACCTACAGTATGCTCATTGTCATTCAATGATACAACACCATGGAGGAGATTCCCAACTCTGGTTCTTTTCATGACAATAATGTTATAAAAAATAATGCAGTTCCAGAAAAGGGAAGTTGTTCGAGATCAGCGCTTTAAGCAAGTTGGACAATAAAATCTCATTACCAAGAGAAAATGCTCTCTCTTCTCCATCCTGAACACAGAGGGGAATGACTTGTGTGAGCTCACATTCAAGCCCAACATTCAAATAAGAGGCTAATTGGTTGCAGTCAGATCATTTGTCCCAGAGAAATAGATAACGTCACCTGCCTGTTAAAATGAGTTACTCAAGTTGATAAAACAGACAAAACAGTTTGTCTGCACACATTTTTTCACACAACTGTTAGGTGTAGCCATCAACGCTTGTGAACATAGCCACGGGAAATAGGGGTGCTGTAGCACCCCCTGAAAGATAAAAAAAATAAGGGAAAAAAACTAACAAAACAGCGCCCAGCCCCCACCATCAAACTGCTTTTTGCGGCTATGCTTGTCTAAATGCTTTTGCACATAAAAACTCCTTAAAACATTAGCAAATGGGTCGATGCCTCCTTTTTATATCAGCTGTGTAACTTGAGGGTGTAGGCTACGCCTGGAACAACAGTGGAAGTCCCATAACATTGTATAAAGCATCAGGTAGCCAAGCCTGCAGACACAGTAATTACATTTGCGAACATAACTAATAAGACTAATAAGCCTACATGTATAGCTTACCTATATATATATATATATGAGGTTTCTGTATTTTTATTTTTTATTTTTTTATTTCACCTTTATTTAACCAGGTAGGCTAGTTGAGAACAAGTTCTCATTTACAACTGCGACCTGGCCAAGATAAAGCATAGCAGTGTGAGCAGACAACACAGAGTTACACATGGAATAAACAATTAACAAGTCAATAACACAGTAGAAAACAAAGGGGGAGTCTATATACAATGTGTGCAAAAGGCATGAGGAGGTAGACGAATAGTTACAATTTTGCAGATTAACACTGGAGTGATAAATGATCAGATGGTCATGTACAGGTAGAGATATTGGTGTGCAAAAGAGCAGAAAAGTAAATAAATAAAAACAGTATGGGGATGAGGTAGGTGAAAATGGGTGGGCTATTTACCAATAGACTATGTACAGCTGCAGCGATCGGTTAGCTGCTCAGATAGCTGATGTTTGAAGTTGGTGAGGGAGATAAAAGTCTCCAACTTCAGCGATTTTTGTATCACATGGGAAAATGTCTAAAGGTGTCACACATGAGTTTAACACAGCTGTCTCTAGTCTCAAGTCTCCACAACCACAGTCACAATAATCAAGGGACACATACCGAAGAGATGCAGCAGCTTCACCTTCAGTTTTTTTCTTTGAGAAAACAGCATCGTAGCCTACAGTCCATACAATCATCCAACTGGTTCCACTAAATCATCTACAAATAACATGGCATAGTCTGAGATACTCGACCAGACATTGACTTTGTTAGTTTAAGCTTTCCCAGGGGCTGGGTGGGTGGAGTTTGTGAGGGGTAAAAAAAAATGATTGCATTAATTTTGAAACAACTACAATTCCATCTACAGCTGTATTTGCTTTTCACATACAACATAAAAAAGAGGAGGGGCATGGAGGGAGATATTATCTTGTTATCCCAGCAGCATCCTTGGTGGTGTACCCAGGAATCTTTGCTGTGTTTTTCAATATGATGAAACCGCATCAAAGGTAACACCTGTTAATTTGTCTCTCAAAAGACTGTTATAGATGCACTTATCCTGTGTGCATTCTTTCTAGCCCAGATAATTGTTGAATGTTGAGTGATGATGGATGAGCATTCCATTTCGAGGCAGAGAACAGAGAGAGAGAGAAGGGGGAGAGTGAGAGAAGGGGGACAGCGAGAGAGGGGGAGAGTGAGAGAAGGGGGACAGCGAGAGAGGGGGACAGCGAGAGAGGGGGAGAGGGAGGGGGGAAAATAGAGAGGGGAGGAGAGAGAGAAAACAGCCAGAAACACTCTCTAATCATTCTTGATTAAACATTTAATTATTATTTATATTTTTACATCAAATAACATTTTTTTTTATTGGTCATGCGCACATATTTAGCAGATATTATTGCGGGTGTAGCGACATGCATTTATTTAAAGGATATTGTATGTTTGTGAAGGGTTCACCATCCTGCTTTGTTAACAATTTGACCAGGTGACACAATAATGATCGATTTGAACAGGGCATAATGTGTTTAGTGTCTGTGTGTGCAGACAGTCAGCTTTAATTTGAGGGTATTTTCATCCACATTGGGAGAACCGTTTAGGAATTACAGCACTTCTTGCACATAGTTCCCCTATTTTACGGGACCAAAAGTATTGTCACATTTCTACAATTGTTCTTTTAGTTTGAAAATGTGTTGTAGGTTGTGTGAAAATAAATCCCAATTTAATCCCTTTTAATATTTTAATATAAGGTGGCAAAATGTGAAAACTGCGCAAGAGTATGTTGGGCGGCAGGTAGCCTAGTGGTTAGAGTTGTTTGGCCAGTAACTGAAAGGTTGCTAGATTGAATCCCCGAGCTGACAAGGTAAACATCTGTAGGTCTGCCCCTGAACAAGGAAGTAACCCACTGTTCCTAGGCTGTCATTGTAAATAAGAATTTGTTCTTTAACTGACTTGCATAGTTAAATAATTTCAGAAGGCAATGGGGACCCTATTCAGACTTGAGATAAGTTGATTTAAAATGGACCTAAGTACATTTTTGGGGGCTTAAGATAATTTTATGTCAATGTATCTCCGTCTGAATCAGAGCCTGTAAGATCTAAACTACCTAACCCAACACCTAAAGCTAATAATAGCAATTTAAAATCAGTTACTGTACACTGTACACTCAATAGTAACAATATCCCTACTTTTTAGCACTTTGTTTTTAATTGAATGCAGGTTAAGAAACTAAATGTGTTATTATTGATTACTGTTACTCTTAAAATAATATCAAGCAAATATGTCTACCAGATAAGCTTTGTCACAGACACTTTCATTTCTTCTTCACATTCCTCAAAGCTCATTAAATGTATTCGTATAATGCCTGAACTGACACATTTGTGAAAGATAGCTGGACAGACAGGTTTCACCTGCATTCTAAATGCAGGTGAAAACTCTCTCCAGACCAGCTTGAAACTTTTGTGACGTTAGTAAAGGGACATTGTTTAGTATTTTCTTTTCCTATTCATTTTGGAGAAGAGTCTGTAGTTTGTGATTTATAAGAAATTGTGGAGTAGATGCCTTGGAATCAGGACAAGACCGAGGTAAGACAACAACGGACACATTTATGTAATAGGGTGAACTATAACTTTTATAAGATACACCGGACACAAATGACATGGCGACAGACAGTGGTGGCTGCTGAGCTGGATGTAGATGGGTCTTTAATGGTCATGGGACAGACGGCACAAGCTGTGGTCAAAGACAGACTCCAGAAGATTGTTGCAGCTTAATGTCCCACATGGGAATAAGAGGACTGAGTAAGTAAGTATAACTTTTAACGTGAAGAAATATTGTAAATCTTGAACCTTTAAAATCTTGAATCTTGAAATGAATACCAGAATCATTTTGACATCCAAGGCAGTCATTCACATACAGGATAGTTGGTAAATACTAGGCTTCTTTGAATGGAACATGGATATGTTGCCAGTAAACAGTTTTGATATTGGCTCATTACAACATCTCTAAAAAACACATCTTTGAAAAAATTATTACCAATTAGAGATGAGTATTGTATTTATTTATCCTTTAACCAGGCCATTGTTGTTAGAAACCTATTTTGAGAGGGTTATGTTACCATTTAGCAGTTGTCAGTTAATTCAGCTGTGCTAATGACACTAAAGACGTCTCTTTTCTTGTTCTAAGGGTGTTTTTAACCAGAACAAGAACAGTTCACCACATTCATACACTCAACTATGACACTATGATAACTGCGATACCCTCATAACCCACAGCTTTTTTCTTCTCACAGTATAACAGTATCATTATTGAGACATTCACAGCATTCTCGTTTACTGTTCTGACCACATTGACGTTTTACGTGAAGCCCACTGCCTGTTTCCTCAACATCTTGTCTATCGCTCTGCTATCTAGCTTCTCTATGTGACAGACATTTCCTTTTTGAAGAACAGTCTGATACCATTAAATGCATCTTAAATACTTGCCATACTTTGAATTTGATCTTACTAGGGATCTTCATTTTGTTGGTGGACCCAACAACATTGGAAGACATTGATACAGCTGATGGTCACTTTAATAATGTTTACATACTGTTTTACTCATTTCCTAATGTACATACTGTATTTTCAGAAAATGCCACTCAGGCATGGCTTGTCATAATATTTTGATATTTCTTAATTCCATTCTTTTACTTTTAGATTTGTGTGTATTGTTCTGAATTGTTAGATACTTCTGCACTGTTGGAACACAAGCATTTCGCTACACCTGCAATAACATCTGCTAAATATGTGTATGTGTCCAATACATTTGATTTGATGTACAGTACATTTCTATGAGGATGACACTGTTCTCTATTCAAGTGGCAGCAGTTTGACTTTGACTTTTGAAAGAGCTCAAACAGCTTTTAACATCCGTCAACAGAATCAGTATGATTTGAAGCTCCTTCTGAATTCCTCTAAAACAAAACACATAGTCTTTTCCAATTACTAAACACTCTGAAAACCATGTCATTACTTCCTTGGAAGGAAATTCCATAGAGCGAGTGAAGCTGAGTTCCCATAATCATGTTGAGAACCTGGTAAAGAA
Organism: Oncorhynchus tshawytscha; assembly: GCF_018296145.1. Taxonomy (NCBI): domain Eukaryota; kingdom Metazoa; phylum Chordata; class Actinopteri; order Salmoniformes; family Salmonidae; genus Oncorhynchus; species Oncorhynchus tshawytscha. The sequence continues at coordinate 4,487,344 of NC_056462.1, read as the reverse complement.
GATCAAGTTGAGAATAGGTTTTTATAACCAGCATAAGGGTTGTTTTTCTTTGGAGGCCAGAAAATAGCTGGTACCGAGTATATTCCTGTCTGTCTTGGACTACAGTGATGTAATGTATAAACAGACCTCAAGCACAACCCTGATTTCGTGTATCATGCAGCTCTTAGGTTTATTAGCAACCAAAAGCATCTGACACATCACTGTGATCTCTATAGTGCTGTTGGCTGGTCGTCGTTGACTCTACTACACTTACACGTTCTTATTTTTTTCTTTATTTTTTTCTTTTATTTATTTAACCTTTATTTAACTAGGCAAGTCCGTTAAGAACAAATTATTATTTACAATGACGGCCTACCAAAAGCCCTCATTTAAAATAAAATAAAATACTATATAAATATAGGGCAAAATGCACATCACAACAAGAAAGACAACACAACATAAAGAGAGCTGCATGGCAGCAACACAACATAACAACAACACGGTAGCAACACGACATGGTAGCAGCACAAAACATGGTATAAACATTATTGGGCACAGTCAACAACACAAAAGGTCAAGAAGGTAGAGCCAACAATGCATCACAAAAAACAGCCACAACTGTCAGTAAGAGTGTCCATGATTGAGTCTTTGAATGAAGATATTGACATAAAACAGTCCAGTTCGAGTGTTTGTTGCAGCTCGTTCCAGTCGCTAGCTGCAGCAAACTGAAAAGAGTAGGGACCCAGGGATGTGCGTGCTTTGGGGACCTTTAAAAGAATGTGACTGACAGAATGGGTGTTGTATGTGGAGGATGAGGGCTGCAGTAGATATCTCAGATAGGGGGGAGGCAGGCCTAAGAGGGTTTTATAAATAAGCATCAACCAGTGGGTCTTACGGCGGGTATACAGAGATGACCATTTTACAGAGGAGTATAGAGCACAGTGATGTGTCCTATAAGGAGCATTGGTGGCAAATCTGATGGCCAAATGGTAAATAACATCTAGCCGCTTGAGAGCACCCTTACCCGCCGATCTATAAATTATGTCTCCGTAATCTAGCATGGGTAGGATGGTCATCTGAATCAGGGTTAGTTTGGCAGCAGGGGTGAAAGAGGAGCGATAATGATAGAGGAAACCAAGTCTAGATATATTATGATTTATGAGGCCATTTTGGGAAAACTGCCACTTTATCGCTGTTCTTTGATAAGGTCAGGAAATAAATACCAGTTAGGGTCTCACTACTTACTTTTAACGGTTCCTAAAATCATAACGGTTTTAGAAACTAAGCTCTGTGGTTTTGTAATTCTCTCCAGACCAGCTTGAAACTCCAGGATCTGGTTTCCTTGGAGGAGTGTAAACGTGTGGTTGACTCACATTTTACTGCGGAATGTGACTGTCATTCGGACTTGATGCGGTGGTACATATAGTAAAAGAAATTCTAAGACAATTGTATGTTTCTGTAATTGAAATGCATGTCTGCTATGTAAATGTTCTTTTTTTATGGTGTGTCTATGTCTGTAAGTTGCTATAGTATGTCTGATATCTGTATCAAACATTGCTCCCCCGTTTCTGTCTTGGTTGGACCAGGTCTCTCTTGAAAAATGTATTTTATCTCAATGAGACTAACCTGGATTAACAAAGGTTAAATAAAACATAATAATTCTCCTTCTATAATACATATTGGGGGCATTTACCAACTCACTGTTCATGTTACAGTGTCAGAAAAAGTTCAAGAGGAAGTGCGAGCTTTGTCAGTTGAGCAATCTTCAAAAGAGAGGCAAAATTGAGCTCCCAAGTAGTGCAACGGTCTAAGACACTGCATCTCAGTGCAAGAGGTGTCACTATAGTACCTGGTTTGAATCCAGGTTGTCTCACATCTGGCCGTGATTTGGAGTCCCATAGGGCGGCGCACAATTGGCCCAGCATCGTCCGGGTTTGAACGAGGTAGGCCGTCATTGTAAATAAGAATTTGTTCTTAACTGACTTACCTAGTTAAATAAAGGTTAAATAAAAAAAAAGTAAGTCAAGGGATGTCCCCCCTCCTCTGCTTGTTAATAATCTGATGTGTACTATTGTAGCAGTTGTGACAAATATATTAGTTTCAGTTTTTTTCCCTGGCTTTGGTGATAGTTTTTGAAGGGTTGGGGATGTTAGCTATTATGATGCCTGAAAGCTATGACTCTCAGGAACATGCACGTGTCTTCTATCTCCCTCCACGATGCTCACAAGCCACACAGTGTAACGGCTTTCTTCTGTGGACGAAGGAAAGGACCAAAGCGCAGCGTGGTTAGTGTTCATTATGTTTAATAAAGACGATAAACGTGAACACTACAAAATACAAAACAACAAATGTGAAAAAACCGAAACAGTTCTGTCTGGTGCAGACACACGAAGACAACCACCCACAAAACCCAACACAAAACAGGCTACCTAAATATGGTTCCCAATCAGAGACAAATGACTAACACCTGCCTCTGATTGAGAACCACATCAGGCCAAACATAGAAACGGGAAAACTAGACACAAAACAGAATGCCCACTCAGCTCACGTCCTGACCAACACTAAAACACAAAAGAACTATGGTCAGAACGTGACAGTACTTCCCCCCCACAAGGTGTGGAATCCGGCCATAAAACCTGAACCTATGGGGGAGGGTCTGGGTGGGCATCTGTTCGCGGTGGCGGCTCTGGCGCAGGACGTGGACCCCACCATAGTCTTTGTCCGCTTTAGTGTCCTTCTAGGAACGGCGACCCTCGCCACCAACCTTGGACTGGCAACCCTACTAAAGGGCCCCACTGGACTGAGGGGCGGCTGTGGACAGGAGAAGACCCTGGCGGCTCTGGACAGGCGGAAGACCCTGGCGGCTCTGGACAGGCGGAAGACCCTGGCGGCTCTGGACAGGCGGAAGACCCTGGCGGCTCTGGACAGGCGGAAGACCCTGGCGGCTCTGGACAGGCGGAAGACCCTGGCGGCTCTGGACAGGAGGAAGGTTCTGGCGGCTCAGGACAGGAGGAAGGTTCTGGTGGCTCAGGACAGGAGGAAGGTTCTGGCAGCACTGGAGAGACAGCCTGGTGCGGGGGCTGGTGCGTGGAGGTGGCACTGGATAGACCAGACAGACGCACTGGAGCTCTTGAGCACCGAGCCTGCCCAACCTTACTTGGTTGAATGCTCGCCGTAGCCCGACCAGTGCGGCGAGGTGGAATAGGCCGTACTGGGCTGTGCTGGCGAACCGGGGACACCATGCGTAAGGCTGGTGCCATGTACGCCGGCCCAAGGAGACGCACTGGAGACCAGATGCGTAGAGTCGGCTTCATGGCACCTGCTCGATGCTCACTCTAGCCAAGCCGATACGAGGAGCTGGAATGTACCGCACCAGGCTATGCACCCGCACCGGGGACACCGTGCACTCCACAGCATAACACGGTGTCTGCCCGGTCTCTCTCGCTCTCCGGTAAGCACAGGAAGTTGGCGCAGGTCTCCTACCTGGCTTCACAACACTCCCTGTGTGCCACCCCCAAAGACATTTTTGGGGCTGCCTCTCGGGCTTCCTTGCCATTCGTGTTCCCTCATATCGCTGGCTCCTCTCTCCGGCTGCCTCTGCTCTCCCAGCTGCCTCCATCTGTTCCCATGGCAGGCGATCCCTTCCAGCCAGGACCTCCTCCCATGTGTAGGAACCCTTGCCATTCAAAACGTCCTCCCATTTCCAGGAGTCCTGACATTGCTGCCTCTCCTGCTGCCTGTTACCACGCCGCTTGGTCCTTGGTTGGTGGGTGGTTCTGTAACGGCTTTCTTCTGTGGACGAAGGAGAGGACCAAAGCGCATTGTGGTTAGTGTTCGTCATGTTTATTAAAGACGATAAGCATGAACACTACAAAATACAAGACAACAAATGTGAGCAAACCGAAACAGTTGTGTCTGGTGCAGACACACGAAGACAGAAGACAACCACCCACAAAACCCAACACAAAACAGGCTACCTAAATATGGTTCCCAATCAGAGACAAATGACTAACACCTGCCTCTGATTGAGAACCACATCAGGCCAAACATAGAAACGGGAAAACTAGACACAAAACATAGAATGCCCACTCAGCTCACGTCCTGACCAACACTAAAACAAAGAAAACACAAAAGAACTATGGTCAGAACGTGACAGTACCCCCCACCCACAAGGTGTGGAATCCGGCCATAAAACCTGAACCTATGGGGGAGGGTCTGGGTGGGCATCTGTTCGCGGTGGCGGCTCTGGCGCAGGACGTGGACCCCACCATAGTCTTTGTCCGCTTTAGTGTCCTTCTAGGAACGGCGACCCTCGCCACCAACCTTGGACTGGCAACCCTACTAAAGGGCCCCACTGGACTGAGGGGCGGCTCTGGACAGGCGGAAGACCCTGGCGGCTCTGGACAGGCGGAAGACCCTGGCGGCTCTGGACAGGCGGAAGACCCTGGCGGCTCTGGACAGGCGGAAGACCCTGGCGGCTCTGGACAGGCGGAAGACCTTGGCGGCTCTGGACAGGCGGAAGACCCTGGCGGCTCTGGACAGGCGGAAGACCCTGGCGGCTCTGGACAGGCGGAAGACCCTGGCGGCTCTGGACAGGCGGAAGACCCTGGCGGCTCTGGACAGGCGGAAGACCCTGGCGGCTCTGGACAGGAGGAAGGCTCTGGCGGCTCTGGACAGGAGGAAGGCTCTGGCGGCTCAGGACAGGAGGAAGGTTCTGGCGGCTCAGGACAGGAGGAAGGTTCTGGCAGCACTGGAGAGACAGCCTGGTGCGGGGGCTGGTGCGTGGAGGTGGCACTGGATAGACCGGACAGACGCACTGGAGCTCTTGAGCACCGAGCCTGCCCAACCTTACTTGGTTGAATGCTCGCCGTAGCCCGACCAGTGCGGCGAGGTGGAATAGGCCGTACTGGGCTGTGCTGGCGAACCGGGGACACCATGCGTAAGGCTGGTGCCATGTACGCCGGCCCAAGGAGACGCACTGGAGACCAGATGCGTAGAGTCAGCTTCATGGCACCTGCTCGATGCTCACTCTAGCCAAGCCGATACGAGGAGCTGGAATGTACCGCACCAGGCTATGCACCCGCACCGGGGACACCGTGCACTCCACAGCATAACACGGTGTCTGCCCGGTCTCTCTCGCTCTCCGGTAAGCACAGGAAGTTGGCGCAGGTCTCCTACCTGGCTTCACAACACTCCCTGTGTGCCACCCCCCAAAGACATTTTTGGGGCTGCCTCTCGGGCTTCCTTGCCATTCGTGTTCCCTCATATCGCTGGCTCCTCTCTCCGGCTGCCTCTGCTCTCCCAGCTGCCTCCATCTGTTCCCATGGCAGGCGATCCCTTCCAGCCAGGACCTCCTCCCATGTGTAGGAACCCTTGCCGTTCAAAACGTCCTCCCATTTCCAGGAGTCCTGACATTGCTGCCTGTTACCACGCCGCTTGGTCCTTGGTTGGTGGGTGGTTCTGTAACGGCTTTCTTCTGTGGACGAAGGAGAGGACCAAAGCGCATTGTGGTTAGTGTTCATCATGTTTATTAAAGACGATAAGCATGAACACTACAAAATACAAGACAACAAATGTGAACAAACCGAAACAGTTGTGTCTGGTGCAGACACACGAAGACAGAAGACAACCACCCACAAAACAGGCTACCTAAATATGGTTCCCAATCAGAGACAATGACTAAAGCCTGCCTCTGATTGAGAACCATATCAGGCCAAACATAGAAATGGGAAAACTAGACACACAACATAGAATGCCCACTAAGCTCACGTCCTGACCAACACTAAAACAAAGAAAACACAAAATAACTATGGTCAGAACGTGACAGTACCCCTCAAGGTGGCAAGTCCGTTAAGAACAAATGATCATTTACAATGACGGCCTACCAAAAGCCCTAATTTAAAATAAAATAAAATACTATATAAATATAGGGCAAAACGCACATCACAACAAGAAAGACAACACAACATAAAGAGAGACCTAAGACAACAACACAGCATGGCAGCAACACAACATAACAACAACACGGTAGCAACACATGGTAGCAGCACAAAACATGGTATAAACATTATTGGGCACAGTCAACAACACAAAAGGTGAAGAAGGTAGAGCCAACAATGCATCACAAAAACAGCCACAACTGTCAGTAAGAGTGTCCATGATTGAGTCTTTGAATGAAGATATTGACATAAAACAGTCCAGTTCGAGTGTTTGTTGCAGCTCGTTCCAGTCGCTAGCTGCAGCAAACTGAAAAGAGTAGGGACCCAGGGATGTGCGTGCTTTGGGGACCTTTAAAAGAATGTGACTGACAGAATGGGTGTTGTATGTGGAGGATGAGGGCTGCAGTAGATATCTCAGATAGGGGGGAGGCAGGCCTAAGAGGGTTTTATAAATAAGCATCAACCAGTGGGTCTTACGGCGGGTATACAGAGATGACCATTTTACAGAGGAGTATAGAGCACAGTGATGTGTCCTATAAGGAGCATTGGTGGCAAATCTGATGGCCAAATGGTAAATAACATCTAGCCGCTTGAGAGCACCCTTACCCGCCGATCTATAAATTATGTCTCCGTAATCTAGCATGGGTAGGATGGTCATCTGAATCAAGGTTAGTTTGGCAGCAGGGGTGAAAGAGGAGCGATAATGATAGAGGAAACCAAGTCTAGATATATTATGATTTATGAGGCCATTTTGGGAAAACTGCCACTTTATCGCTGTTCTTTGATAAGGTCAGGAAATAAATACCAGTTAGGGTCTCACTACATACTTTTAACGGTTCCTAAAATCAGAACGGTTTTAGAAACTAAGCTCTGTGGTTTTGTAATTCTCTCCAGACCAGCTTGAAACTCCAGGATCTGGTTTCCTTGGAGTGTAAACGTGTGGTTGACTCACATTTTACTGCGGAATGTGACTGTCATTCGGACTTGATGCGGTGGTACATATAGTAAAAGAAATTCTAAGACAATTGTATGTTTCTGTAATTGAAATGCATGTCTGCTATGTAAATGTTCTTTTTTTATGGTGTGTCTATGTCTGTAAGTTGTTACTGTATGACTGATATCTGTATCAAACATTGCTCCCCGTTTCTGTCTTGGTTGGACCAGGTCTCTCTTGAAAAATGTATTTTATCTCAATGAGACTAACCTGGATTAACAAAGGTTAAATAAAACAATAATAATTCTCCTTCTATAATACATATTGGGGGCATTTACCAACTCACTGTTCATGTTACAGTGTCAGAAAAAGTTCAAGAGGAAGTGCGAGCTTTGTCAGTTGAGCAATCTTCAAAAGAGAGGCAAAATTGAGCTCCCAAGTAGTGCAACGGTCTAAGACACTGCATCTCAGTGCAAGAGGTGTCACTATAGTACCTGGTTTGAATCCAGGTTGTATCACATCTGGCCGTGATTTGGAGTCCCATAGGGCGGCTCACAATTGGCCCAGCATCGTCCGGGTTTGAACGAGGTAGGCCGTCATTGTAAATAAGAATTTGTTCTTAACTGACTTACCTAGTTAAATAAAGGTTAAATTTAAAAAAGTAGGTCAAGGGATGTCCCCCCTCCTCTGCTTGTTAGTAATCTGATGTGTACTATTGTAGCAGTTGTGACAAATATATTAGTTTCAGTTTTTTTGCCTGAGTTTGGTGATCGTTTTTGAAGGGTTTGGGATGTTAGCTATTATGATGCCTGAAAGCTATGACTCTCAGGAACATGCACGTGTCTTCTATCTCCCTTCACGATGCTCACAAGCCACACAGTGTAACAGCTTTCTTCTGTGGACGAAGGAAAGGACCAAAGAGCAGTGTGGTTAGTGTTCATTATGTTTAATAAAGACGATAAACGCCTCTGATTGAGAACCATATCAAGTCAAACATAGAAACGGGAAAACTAGACACACAACATAGAATGCCCACTCAGCTCACGTCCTGACCAACACTAAAACAAAAACAAAAGAACTATGGTCAGAACGTGACACACAGGAACCGTTAGATGAGACTATGACAAAACCACAATTGAAAAAGATGGCAATGCAGATCTTTTTTTCCAAACACACAATTATTACCCGATTACCTTTACCGAATTTCCAATACCTTTCTTATGCATTTCACTCACATGTTGATGCAAATACAAATTGTTACATCTTTCCCAGATTCAAGTAATTTGATATATTTTGTAATTAGCCTTATTAAAATAGAAACTAGGTTGCAGTCTGTGCCAGAATGGTTCAAAAGTACAAATATCAGTATCATAAATCCGTAACTTGAAAACTTGTAATAACGTACAGTTATGAATATAACTACTGTTCCCTGAAGGAAGGGACGAGGTACAATATACAATGGGGAGTCAACGACCAATCAAATTCACCTGAAAAAAACTGAAATCATGCACAACGGGAAAATGGATGCCGAGCCCATCCTCAGAAGCCCTGGCTTCCTGGTTATAATACCAGGGCTCGCATGCATTTCCTCAATTCAGTATCGCTCTTCAGCGAGTTCAAGTCCCCTGACGGTGAAGGGACAAAATATGTTGTACCTAGTTCCCTCCTTCAGGGAACATTTGTTATATTCATAACTGCATGTTCCCTTTCAGTCGGTCACTCGGTATAAACTATGGGGACTAACAATCATATCAAATCAAATGTTATTCGTCACATGCGCCGAATACAACAGGTGTTGACCTTACAGTGAAATGCTTACTTACAAGCCCTTAACCAGCAATGCAGATTTAAGAAAAATAAGCGTTAAAAAGTTATTTACTGAAGTCAAAAACAGATAAGTCAAAAATAAAAAATAAGATTTAAAAAAAAATAACAGTAGAGAGGCTACAAACAGGGGGTGTCGGTACAGAGTTGAAGTGCGGGGGCACAGGTTGGTCAAGGTAATTGAGGTAATCTGTACATGTAGGTAGTGGTAAAGCACTTTGCATAGATAAATAACAGAGTAGCAGCAGCGTAAAAGGGTGGGGGACAATGCAATTAGTCCAGATAGCCATTTTATTAGCTGGTATAGAGGTCCTGGATGGGAAGCTTTGCCCCAGTGATGTACTGGCCGAGCAGTTGCCATACCAGGCGGTGATGCTCTTGATTGTATCAGCCTAGGAACTTTGAGAGGATCTGAGGACACACGCCAAATCTTTTCAGTCTCTTGAGGGGGAATAGGTTTTGTCGTGTCTTCACAACTGTCTTTGTGTGTTTGGATCATGACAGTTTGTTGGTGATGTGGACACCAAGGAACTTCAAGCCCTCAACCTACTCCACTACAGCCCCGTCAATGAGAATGTGGCTGAGCTTGGTCCTCCTTTTCCTGTAGTCCACAATCATCTCCTTTGTCTAGATCATCAGGTCTCTGACCTCCTCCCTATAGGCTGTCTAATCATTGTTGTGTTGTCAGCAAACTTAATGATGGCGTTGGAGTCGTGCTTGGCCATAGTCATGGGTGAACATGGAGTACAGGAGGGGACTGAGCACGCACCACTGAGGGGCCCCGTGTTGAGGATCAGCATGGCAGATATGTTGTTACCTACCCTTACCATCTGGGGTGGCCCATCAGGAAGTCCAGGATCCAGTTGCAGACAAAGGTGTTTTGTCCAAGGGTCCTTAGCTTAGTGATGAGCTTTGAGGGCACTATGGTGTTGAACATTGCGCTGTAGTGAATGAATGGCATTCTCAAGTAGGTGTTCCTTTTGTCCAGGGGGGAAAGGGCAGTGTGGAGTGCAATAGAGATTGCATCATCTGTGCACCTGTTGGGAAGGTATGCAAAATGGGGTGGGTCAAGGGTTTCTGGGATAATGGTCACACCCCAAGCAGGTTTAGAGGGTACCAAACTAGGAGGCCTACGGCAGTCCAAGCACACACAGGTTCCACCAGCTCCAAAAAGGGATTACAGATAAGACTGCACAATTAATTGAATTCAGATATCCATATCACAAGAGATCCATATGGCATGCAATATTTTGAAACGCCACCCGGCCGTGTATCGCGTCCTTTTTTCTTACTCAGTTTTTTTCCCTTCTTGCGGCTGCTTTTCACACACAACAAGCCCGGCCCAATCACTCAAATAGCAAAATTCCTCCTCTCCGCTGTAATATTTACTATAAGTTTGCATGCTGTTCTGCTCTGTCAAATTCAGTCAGCAGATTGATCCAAAGAAGAATGATGCCGCTTTCCACTTTGCTTCTTAATATACATCATCCTACTTCGATTATTCCAATAGTTCACCCAAGTGTTTTGATATCTATTGCAAGTCAAATTTAAATTGTAACATTTGGTTAAAAAAAATTATAATAATCGCAGTATGGATTTGCCTATATCGTGTAGCCCTAGTTACAGAAGCCACCTTTTTCACTAATACTTACCCAAGAAGCCTGAACTGTCAGAGCCACATGTAAAGGAACCAGAACCTGCTGCAACTTGGCAAGGCACACTGACACGCTGTCACTGCAGCCCAATTCCATAGACCCCATGCTTTCAAAAACAATACTCAGCTTGCGAGTCTAAAATGTTAGAACACCTGTCGTGACTTGGTAAAACGCACATGTGCACTGCGTAGCATCGACTAGATTCGATGAACCATGGCAGCCCGAGGCTCAAACACACAGGAAATCAGCAATAACCTGAAAACTGTATACTTGCATGCTGCCACGGCAGCCAAAGGCTCAAATCCACAGGAAACTGAGGTAACCCTGATAATATGCACTTTAAGTGCTGCCACACCCCAAGGCAGCACAAGGCTCAAACTCACAGGGAATTGTGGTAACTCGGATAGATGCATAACATGTACGCTGCCTAACACCCACTCCCGGACCCAGCCATAAGAACACTGAGCAACACTGGGAGCAGTTAAATCCAAGCGATAAAACCTCAAAGGTATGTGTGGAACCCCAATTCACTGCATCACAGATATCACCAATCGTCATGCCCCTGAACAATGGCCAAGAAGCTGCCACACCCATAAGGAAGAGATATGAAAGGGAATAGTTTGAAAGCTGGGACCTGTAAGACATAGGCAAAACAATGGGAGCAAAAGTTGCATTAGGATGTAATATCACTTGAGTCGCCAGGTGCAAACTACAAACAGGAAGGTTGTACTGATAGCATGTGGAGATCCCGATCACGCTTGGCCGACACCAAGGCCATGAGCAGGGCAGTCTTGTAGGAAAGGATCTTCAGATCAGATCCACAGAGTCCAATAAGTGCCATAGGCTTAGACACTGGTCTGAGCTGATGCACACTTTTCAGGAACTGCACACAAGAGTATAAAACCCCGGGGTAGAGCAATCAGCCCCTACATGACACGCCAAAATGGCTGCCATATAAAGCTTCAATGTAGAAAAAGAGAGGCCCTACTGTTACGCACGCCTCTATGAAGAGGGAACACAACACCCTGCTACAACTAAACTCTCCGTGAAGTGAAAAAGGTATGGACTGTAGGTGCAAGTAAGAATGACAACAGGCAGAATGTGGTACCGTTTACAAGGACTTTATTACTTTACACGGTAATATGGGGAAAAGGGGCTGGACGGAACCAAAGTAAAGAAAGTAAATCTCAAAGCCCCCCCCCCTCTCCCATCTTACCTACCTACCCACTACTTACTTAACTTAGCACCACCTGGTGCCCTAACCAAAATACAGGGGGTGGTCCGCCCAGGTCTTACCTAGTGTGCCTAGACAGTGAATATACTACGGGTATATGTATGCCCACAGGCCTCTTGCCTAAGCACTCCCAAGGTGCCTTCCCCTTCTCCGCTGGGAAGAAATGAAACAGAATATTAAACAATTTCACAAACAAACTAAGAAACAAAGGACATCAAATAAGCTCTATCTGAGCAACAAACTCACAAAACATACCAACTTCCCAGCAATGAACTCCCAGCAAAATCCACCTCTAGCAAAATCTCTCTATCACAATCAATCTCAGCAATCCCTACCTCCAGCAAAATCTCCCTCCTGAACAGAACACTGGCTTTATATATAGCTTCAGAAGGAATGGGTAATTGGAGACAGCTGTGTCTTGACGAGGGGGCGGGGTCAGCTCTCCACTTAGCCATGGAGTCGACCAATCAGCTGCTTGAGGGATTTCAGGAAGCCATTTCCTGAAATAAACACATGCAAATACACAAACTACAACACATAATCTGGGGAACGTAACACCTACTCAAAAGGTTCTTGCAAGAACATCAAAATGTCCACCAAAGAGTTCTGAAAAGGAGAAACTCAACCACAGAGGGGTGCAGTCTCCACTCCGTAGATGTTACCAACACATACTGGCCCTCCAACATCAGAATAAAATGCCTCACAAAACTGTCTAACTCTAGGTAATTAATATGCAGCATCCTTTGCGCTGTTTACCAAATCCCTTTTCTGAGTAGCACACACACATCGCTCCCCATCCCAGTATGGATACTCCCATCATGATCACCATGTGGTCACTACCCGGCCCATGAGAAGCCCGCCTCCATGTCCTTGTTCAAGTCTTGCAGCAAATCGATATGATACATCTGCAGCATTGTGCCCACAACCAACAACCGGGCCACGACACCCGCAGCCTGGTACACTTATTTATTTATTCACATTTTTTAACCAGGTAGGCTAGTTGAGAACAAGTTCTCATTTACAACTGCGACCTGGCCAAGATAAAGCAAAGCAGTGCGACACAAACAAAAACACAAAGTTGCACATGGAATAAACAAGCATACAGTCAACAACACAGTAGAAAAAAAGAAAGTCTATATACGGTGTGTGCAAATGGCGTGAGGAGGTAAGGCAATAAATAGGCTATGGTAGCAATTAATTACAATTTTGCAAAATTAACACTGGAGTGATAGATGTGCAGATGATGATGTGCAAGTAGAAATACTGGTGTGCAACAGAGCAGAAAAGTAAATTAAAACAATATGGGGATGAGGTAGGTAGATTGGATGGGCTATTTACAGATGGGCTATGTACAGCTGCAGCAATCGGTTAGCTGCTCGGATAGCTGATGTTAAAAATTAGAGAGGGAAATATAAGTCGCCAGCTTCAGCAATTTGCCAATCGTTCCAGTCATTGGAAGCAGAGAACTAGAAGGAAAGGCGGCCAAAGAAGGTGTTGGCTTTCGGGGTGACCAGTGAGATCTGCCTGCTGGAGCACGTGCTACTGGTGGGTGTTGTTATCATAACCAGTGAGCTGAGACAAGAAGGAGCTTTACCTAGTAAAGACTTTTAGATGACCTGGAGCCCGTGGGTCTGGCGACGAATATGTAGCGAGGGCCAGCCGATTAGAACATACAGGTTGCAGTGGTGGGTGGTATATGGGGTTTTGGTGACAAAACGGATGGCACTGTGATATACTGCATCCAGTTTGCTGAGTAGAGTGTTCGAAGCTATTTTGTAAATGACATCGCCAAAGTCGAGGATCGGTAGGATAGTCAGCTTTACTACGGTATGCTTGGCAGCGTGAGTGAAGGAGGCTTTGTTGCAGAATAGAAAGCCGATTCTAGATTTAATTTTGGATTGGAGATGTTTAATATAAGTCTGGAAGTAGAGTTTACAGTCTAGCCAGACACCTAGGTATATGTAGTTGTCCACATATTCTAAGTCAGAACCGACCAGAGTAGTGATGCTAGTCGGGTGGGCAGGTGCAGGCAGCGAACGGTTGAAAAGCATGTTTTTATTTTTACTAGCGTTTAAGAGCAGTTGGAGGCCACGGAAGGAGTGTTGTATGGCATTGAAGCTTGTTTGGAGGTTAGTTAACACAGTGTCCAGAGAAGGGCCAGATGTATACAGAATGGTGTCGTCTGCGTAGAGGTGGATCAGGGAATCACCCGCAGCAAGTATACGGTGATTGACAGAGTCGAAAGCCTTGGCCATGTCAATGAAGATGGCTGCACAGTACAATCTTTTATCGATGGCGGTTATGATATCGTTCAGTACCTTGAGCGTGGCTGAGGTGCACCCGTGACCAGCTTGGAAACCGGATTGCACAGCGGAGAAGGTACGGTGGGATTAAAAATAGTCAGTGATCTGTTTATTAACTTGGCTTTCGAAGACTTTAGAAAGGCAGGGCAGGCTGGATATAGGTCTGTAACAATTTGGGTCTAGTGTCACCCCGGTTGAAGAGGGGGATGACCGTGGCTGCTATCCAATCTTTAGGGATCTCGGATGATACGAAAGAGAGGCTGAACAGACCGGTAATAGGGGGTGCAAAAATTGCGGCGGATCATTTTAGAAAGAGAGGGACCAGATTGTCTAGCCCAGCTGATTTGTACGGGTCCAGGTCTTGTAGCTCTTTCTGAACATCTGCTATCTGGATTTGGGTGAAGGAGAAGCTGGGGAGGCTTGGGCAAGTAGCTGCGGGGGGTGCGGAGCTGTTGGCCGGGGTTGGGGTAGCCAGGAGGAAGGCATGGCCAGCCATAGAGAAATGCTTATTGAAATTCTCGATTATCATGGATTTATCGGTGGTGACAGTGTTACCTAGCCTCAGTGCAGTGGGCAGCTGGGAGGAGGTGCTCTTGTTCTCAATGGACCCCTGAAAGACCCAGCCACGTTTCATCTTCAATGCCTTCAATGATGGAAGGAGGTTTTCACTCAAAATCTCATGATACATGGCCCCATTCATTCTTTCCTTTACATGGATCAGTCGTCCTGGTCCCTTTGCAGAAAAACAGCCCCAAAGCATGATGCTTCCACCCCCATGCTTCACAGTAGGTATGGTGTTCTTTGGATGCAACTCAGCATTCTTTGTCCTCCAAACACGACAAGTTGAGTTTTCACCAAAAAGTTATATTTTGGTTTCATCTGACCATATGACATTCTCCCAATCCTCTTCTGGATCATCCAAATGCTCTCTAGCAAACTTCAGACGGGCCTGGACATGTACTGGCTTAAGCAGGGGGACACATCTGGCATTGCAGGATTTGAGTCCCTGGGGGCGTAGTGTGTTACTGATGGTAGGCTTTGTTACTTTGGTCCCAGCTCTCTGCGGGTCATTCACTAGGTCCCCCGCGTGGTTCTGGGATTTTTGCTCACCGTTCTTGTGATCATTTTGACCCCACGGGGTGAGATCTTGCGTGGAGCCCCAGATCTAGGGAGATTATCAGTGGTCTTGTATGTCTTCCATTTCCTCAGAATTGCTCCCACAGGTGATTTCTTCAAACCAAGCTGCTTACCTATTGCAGATTCAGTCTTCCCAGCCTGGTACAGGTCTACCATTTTGTGTCTGGTGTCCTTTGACAGCTCTTTGGTCTTGGCCATAGTGGAGTTTGGAGTGTGACTGTTTGAGGTTGTGGACAGGTGTCTTTTATACTGATAACAAGTTCAAACAGGTGCCATTAATACAGGTAACGAGTGGAGGACAGAGGAGCCTCTTAAAGAAGAAGTTACAGGTCTGTGAGAGCCAGAAATCTTGCTTGTTTGTAGGTGACCAAATACTTATTTTCCACCATAATTTGCAAATAAATTAATAAAAATTCCTACAATGTGATTTTCTGGATTTTTTTTCTCTCATTTTGTCTGTCATAGTTGAAGTGTACCTATGATGAAAATTACAGGCCTCTCATCTTTTTAAGTGGGAGAACTTGCACAATTGGTGGCTGACTAAATACTTTTTTGCCCCACTGTAGCTAAGCAATGCTTCACCACTGTAGGGACAGGAGGTAAATACCTTCCCCCAACGCTGGTGGAACTCTGCTGTGGCGGAGAAGACCAATAGTTAACGCTCCCCCACTGAATCCATAGCCGGGGCTTTAGGCTGCCCTAGACTGAGTTAATCCTATTCACACTCTGAAAATCCTCCAGAGCCAACCAGGGATAGTATATCATCCCAGAATCCGTACTCTAAACACTGCCAGAGAAATCGGTTCTGCTCTCAGACAACCCCATTCCTGAGGTTGCTTCACCGGAAGACCCTTTCCCAGCAGCCCCATCTCTTTCACAAAGTTAGCCAAATGCTCAATGAAAGCTGATCGCAGCAGGAGGCAATGGTCACACAAACTGGCACGAGCCAAAGCCTCCTGTGTGTGTTTCTACTCCAGGCAAACAGGACAGCACTCCTGAGTATATTTTGTTTTCATTATGAAACCACATGCCTTAGGGTATGGCCGGAGGTACAAACTCGGCTGGTTAGCTTTGTGAACTTACACTTACCACCATCTTACTTACTTACTGGCTACACAACCAGAGCTGAAAGAAGTGGGTTTTTAGCAAACACAAATCCTTCCCAAGCAAGGAAGCATTAGCAGAGCAGAAAATAGTTAGACAACAGTGATAACGAAGTGGCTCGGGGAACAAAACATAAATATTTTGGGTCCATGGCCAGGAAACTCCCCAGACCTTAATCCCATTGAACTTGTGGTCAATCCTCAAGAGGTCGGGTGGACAAACTAAAACCCACAAATTCTGACAAACTCCAAGCATTGATTACACTGCAATATCGGGCTGCCATCAGTCAGGATGTGGCCCAGAAGTTATTTGACAGCATGCCAGGGCAGATTGAAGAGGTGTTGAAAAAGAAGGGTCAACACTGCAAATATTGACTCTTTGCATCAACTTCATGTAATTGTCAATAAAAGCCTTTGACATTTATGAAATGCTTGTAATTATACTTCAGTATTCCATAGTAACATCTGACAAGACACTGAGGAAGCAGACTACATGAAATTACATTTTTGTGTCATTCTCTCACCTTGTGGCCATGACTGTATGTCACATGACCAAGGAGCTATTGAAATGTGAAAGCTTGAAAAATGTATGTAAAATCATGTGAGATGAAAATGGACAAACTAAAGGGTGTGCAATATATATAAGGCTACTCAGTGGATATACTGAAAGTAGTTTGAGGGTAGTAGGTCAGGAGACTAAGGAGCTTTGAAATGTTAAACGTTACATTTTTTTCATAAAATCTCATGAGATGCAAATGGCAAACAAAAGGGTGTGCAATGTGTAGGCCCACTGAGTGTACATTATGAACCTTGTTTGAGGTGTGTGGATCACATGACCAAGGCGCTATTGATTCTTTTTTAATTAAATAATTTTAAATAGTGCAAGACGTAAATCGACAAAAAAAGGGTGTACAATGTGTCTCTGCCATCGGTTAGCTAGAACCAGTTTTGAAAGTTTTAGGAGTAATGGTAAATTAACTTCTTATGGCTGCAATCCCGTTAACGGGATCGATATGACAAGAGCCAGTGAAAGTGCAGGGCGCCAAATCAAAACAGAAATCTCATAATTAAAATTCATCAAACATGCATGTATCTTATACCGTTTTAAAGGTAATCTTGTTGTTAATCCCACCACAGTGTCCGATTTCAAATAGGCTTTACAACGAAAGCACCACAAACGATTATGTTAGGTCCCCACCAACACACAGAAAAACACAGCCATTTTTCCAGCCAAAGAGAGGAGTCACAAAAAGCACAAATAGAGATAATGAATCTTTGATGATCTTCATCAGATGACACTCATAGGACTTAATGTTACACAATACATGTATGTTTTGTTTGATAAAGTTCATATTTATAGCAAAAGTTTACATTGGCGAGTTACGTTCACTAGTTCCAAAAACATCCAGTGATTTTGCATAGCCACATCAATTCAACAGAAATACTCATCATACATGTAGATGAAAATACAAGTTATACACATGGAATTATAGATATACCTCTCTTTAATGCAACCGCTGTGTCAGACTTATAAAAAACTTTACGGAAAAAGCAAACCATGCAATAATCTGAGACAAAAGAAAAGAAATATCCAACATGTTGGAGTCAACAGAAATCAGAAATAACATTATAAATATTCCCTTACCTTTGATCTTCATCAGAATGCACTCCCGGGAATCCTAGTTCCACAATAAATGCTTGATTTGTTTGATAATGTCTATTTATGTCCAAGTAGCTACTTTTGTTAGGGCTTAGGTATACAAATCCAAACGCTCGTGCAGGTCCAGCATAACGTCGGACAAAAACTTCAAAAATGTATATTACAGGTCTTAGAAACATTTCAAACTAAGTATAGAATCAATCTTTAGGATGTTTTTATCATAAATCTTCAATAACGTTCCAACCGGAGAATTCCTTTGTCTGTAGAGAAGCCATGGAACGCAGGTCGATATCATGTGAATTGCTATCATGTGAATTGTGCAACTGGTACCTGCTTTTTATTATTTTTGACTTTAGTAAATATTTATGTAACTCTTTCTTGGAACTGCACTGTTAGTGAAGGGCTTGTAAAGTAAGCATTTCACATGTTGTATTTGGCGCGTAAAGTTTGATTTGAAATAATTAGGTTAATTTCTGAAATAAATAGACTATGCTAGTAAAAAAAATGAGCCTTTTTGGTGAAAATGTTTCATAGCGACCACAAAGAAGCATGCTCGTTTTACAAGTTGTTTTGGCCTAGCCTAATCTACGTGGGGAGAGTAGGCTTATTTTTTTACTAGCATAGTCAATTTATTTATTTCAGAAATGAACCTAATTATTTCAAATCAAACTTTATGCGCCAAATACAACATGTGTAAACCTTACCGTGAAATGCTTACTTACAAGCCCTTAACAGTGTAGTTCCAAGAAAGAGTTACATAAATATTTAAAGTAATAAAAAGTAACACAAAATAACACTAACGAGGCAATATACAGCAGGTACCAGTACCGAGTCAGTGGGCGGGGGTACAGGTTAGTCGAGGTAATTTGTACATGTAGGTTAGCGTGAAGTGACTATGCGTAGATAATAAACAGCGAGTAGCAGCAGTGTACAAAACAAATAGAGGGGGGGTGGGGGGTTCAATGTAAATAGTCCGGGTGGACATTTGATTAATTGTTCAGCAGTCTTTTGGATTGGGGGTAGAAGCTGTTTTGTGACATCCCATCCCGGATCCGGGAGCGTAATCATCGCCAGACACTAATTAGCATAACGCAACGGACATAAATATCCCTAGAAAATATTCCTATTCATGAAATTCACAAATGAAATATATTGAGACACAGCTTAGCCTTTTGTTAATCACCCTGTCATCTCAGATTTTCAAAATATGCTTTACAGCCAAAGCTAGACAAGCATTTGTGTAAGTTTATCGATAGCCTAGCATAGCATTATGCCTTGCTAGCAGCAGTTAACGTTGTCACAAATCCAGTGTGGAGTGCTATTGAGATTGCGTGATCTGTTGGGGTGGTACGCAAATTTGAGTGGGTCTAGGGTATCCGGGAGGATGCTGTTGATGTGAGCCATGACCAGCCTTTCAAAGCACGTCATGGCTATCGATGGGGAGGTAATCATTTAGGCAGGTTACCGGGTTTCCTTTGGCACAGGGACTATGGTGGTCTGTTTGAAACATGTAGGAATTACAGACTCGGTCAGGGAGAGGTTGAAAATGTCAGTAAAGACACTTGCCAGTTGGCCCACGCATGCTTTGAGTACACGTCCTGGTAATCCGTCTGGTCCCGCGGCTTTATGAATGTTGACCTGTTTAAAAGGTCTTGCTCACATCGGCTACCGAGAGCGTTATCACACAGTTGTCCAGAACAGCTGGTGCGCGCATGCATGCTTCAGTGTTGCTTGCCTCAAAGCAAGCATAAAAGGCCTTTAGCTCATCTGGTAGGCTCGCGTCACTAGGCAGCTCGAGTCTGGGTTTCCCTTTGTAGTCTGTAATAGTTTTCAAGCCCTGACACATCCTACGAGCGTCAGAGCCGGTGTAGTAGGATTCAAATCTTAATTCTGTATTTACGCTTTGCTTTTTTTATGGTTAGTCAGAGGGCATAGCGTCATTTCTTATAAGAATCTGGATTAGTGTACCACTCCTTGAAAGCGGCAGCTCTAGCATTTAAATCGATGCGGATGTTGCCTGTAATCCATGGCTTCTGGTTGGGATATGAACGTACGGTTACTGTGGGGACAACGTTGTCAATGCACTTAGTCATCGGCTTCATCAATAAGGTGGTATACTCCTCAATGCCATTGGATGAATCCCGGAACATATTCCAGTCTGTGCTAGCAAAACAGTCCTGTAGTGTAGTATCAGCGTCATCTAACCACTTCGGTATTGAGCGAGTCACTGGTACTTTCTGCTTTAGTTGTTTTGCATGTAAGCAGGAATCAGGAGGATATAATTATGGTGAAATCTGCCAAATGGAAGGTGGGGGAGAGCTTTGTATGCATCAGAGGAGTGTTTTCCCTCTGGGTTTGACATGCTCGTAGAAATTAGGTAAAACAGATTTAAGTTTGCCTGCAATAAAGTCCCCAGCCACTAGGAGCCCACTTCTGGATGAGCATTTTCTTGTTTGCTCATGGCCTTATACAGTTGGTTGAGTGCGGTCTTAGTGCCAGCATCGGTTTGTGGTGGTAAATAGATGGCTACGAATAATATAGATGAGAACTCCCTTGGTAGATAGTGTGGTCTACAGCTTAACATAAGGTACTCTACCTCAGGCGAGCAATACCTCGAGACTTCTTTAATATTAGACATCGCGCACGAGCTGTTATTGACAAAGACACACACCCCCACCCCTAGTCTTACCAGACGTAGCTTCTCTGTCCTGACGGTGCATTATTATCCATGTGTGAAACATAAGATATTACAGTTTTTAATGTCCCATTGCTTCAACTCATTCAATAACTACAGGCTGATAAGATATTTTGGTTCTTTGGTCCAGTCATTCCAAACACCTCAATAGTTGAGTCAGGTCATCAGAGGAGAACATCACAGAATTCAAAGGAAGATTCCCAGACAGACTGCAGCTGAACACAACTGGATCTCTCAGCATCAGAGATCTCACCATCAACAACTCTGGGGGTTATCAGCTAGACATTTTCAATACACACAAAACATCCCAGAAATTCTATCTATGGTGAGTGTTTGGTTTTATATATAATTGTGTTTCAAGTGGGTCCCAATGCCCAATAGTATTGTGGCATGTATTGTAAAACAGAAGCCTACAGTAAAAGGTATTGATGTAGTGTACTGAATACTATTTCTGCCCCAAGCAACATTACACAATATCAACTTTTCTATGTGACTTGTTACTGTAACTGCTACAGTATCATCAGTTTACAGTGTATAATTGTGATATTTACAACCCAATTGTAGCGATTGTTATGAATAGGCCTAACCAGACATTGAGAATTGAAACCGTTTATGATAGTCACATGTATGTTCTTGTAATAATGTGGGGTTAGCCATGTTATCCGATGTCTTGTTTTTTGATCACCTGTCAAATAAAATAACCATGTTCAGAGTGTGTGGTCGAACGCAGACAATTGGTTTGTGCGCACAAAACCTCTTGTGCGTTGCTCGGTAGCCTAAAATGCTGTCTAATCATGTATTTAGCCTAGGCATACTTATCGAAACTTACAACTATAATGTGATCATATATAACAATTAAAACGTGGAGGTATATCAAAACTAATATTAATCGATTCCCTTGTTTATTGTTCATTTCCTGGTACGAGTTTTGACTGTCAAACAGTGGGTGCGTTCAAGGTCATAGTTTATTCAGTGTAGCCTACGGGTATAAAGGAAATAGCTTATCCCAGAGGAGGCAGGAGCTATATGATAATTTTTGGGGTATTATCCTGTTTGTATTTTGTGTTCAGTCACCGGCATAATTCTTCACTTTCTAAATGAAAAGTCTCACTCTGGCAAGAAAAACAGATCCGCATTGTTGCCTCCTCACTGTAAAATCCTACCACTGTTTCAACGTCACACCAAGTATTGCTTTGTGACGAGCAAATACTTTGAATATGAATGTAAATTGAAAGGGTGATTTGGTGCAGTGAACAAGTGACTGTTTGTTGCACTCAGTCAATTGAGAATGTGCTTAGTTTTGAATTGAGCAGTTTTGATCTGTTTAGATTTGTGCTTAAAGTTGTGAAAATGTACCACATACTTGTGAAAATTGCACCAAAGTGATAAATAAAAAACTGAATGTGCTCACCACACCTTTGTTACTAGTGAGAGTTGTCCTCCTACCCAGGGGACCAATTTTAATGACATGAATCTGTGTTGAATCATTGTTTTAATTTTAAAATCCCAGCTCTAGTACCACTTCCTCAAGTCAGAAAAATCCCTCAAGGTGATTTTCTGGACAGTTCATCAGGCAAGGGGAGCTGTTCAGTGGTGTGTTCTGTGGAGAACCAGATAGATAGGACCCTGTCATGGTACAGAGGATAGGAGAGACTCAACCAGACTAGCAGCCCTGACCTCTCCACCAACCTGTCTCTCCCTCTGGAGATAAAGCTACAGGACAACAATATCTACAGCTGTGTGGCTGCCAACCCAGTCAGCAACCAGACAACCAAACTCAACATTGAAACACTCTGCCTTCAGTTTGTAGGTATGTCATTAATGGTAATGTGCAACATTTTCTTTGTTATTGGACTGGTTTATTAGTTTATTTGGATCCCCTGTCACTTCTATTCTTCCAGCACTGGGGGTTCGACACCATATAAAACAATAATATTATATTATACTAATACCGTAATAAAAATTAGTACTTACTACGGTATTAGAAGCCTCCAACTGGACTCACCACATTTCAATGTGGAAATTTGGGTAATATTTGGTTGAGACGTTGTTCATTGAGATTTCCACCTTTATTCACCCACCCAAAAAGACCAGTTGGATGAATTCCGAATATGTTCTGTTTTCAACTATCTAAAAGCACAACCAAATTCCAATGGAAAAACAATGTCAGATTTTTGGTTAAGTTGTCATCTAAATGTGTTCGCATCACGCTTTCAACCATAAAACTGCAACAAAGTTAAAATCGGAATACAATGTATACAACAACTAAATGTATTATCACGGTGCTTCATCTAATAGCACAACCAATTGACCTAGAATGCAGTTTAGATTACATTAAAAAGTACATAGTGTAATTGTGAAGAGTTCCACAGACCTGTACAGTACAGTGAACATGCACACTTGACATTTATAGTTGCAGTAACCTCAATGTGACCATGTGTGTTACTCATTTTAAGGTTGAATAAATACTGTTACATTAGTTTGTAAAATAGCCTTGACGGGCAATTCCGCCACTTTTCAACCTCATATTCATTATTTCCAGTACCAAACCAGTATGTATCTACAGCGCGTTTCTATGATCTGTGGTTTTAAATGCTTCTGTGACATCATGGTGCTCCAGTGCGTTTGTGTGGCTTAATTCGTAAGAAAAGACACATTTAACCAGTAACCACTACACACAAGCCTTTGCAACAACCATAGATGCGATAGACTATTGTTCTTCTGTATGCCTAATTCAACGTTATACATAAACGGTGTCTTTGTTTAACCCTGTTTTAAAATGTGTAGTTGAATGCTTTTATGTAGTGTTTTGAACTTGCTGAACCGAATTTGTGAGAAAAGACACATTTACGTGCGAATTAATTCGTGGGAACAATTGCTTAATTAATGCCAATGCTGTTTTCTATGCATGATTTCGCTTAATACTTTGGGAAACTGGTGCACTTGTAACCAGAATGGCTTTTTTTCGTGTAGGCAACAGTACACCACGATTTTCTTCGAAACACATTTCATATTTTGTGGAGCCTAAATTACACAATTTTCTTCATAATGCATGTATTACATGTTAAACAGGTTAATGTAAAATGAATTATGGCACTTCCAAGGCCTTTCCGTGATGATTATTACGGACATGTCAATCATGTTATATACTTAGGCAGCTGTAACGCGTTCAATCAGTTAGCAAGTCAGAAATATCAGTTCCCTAGTACCAACTAGCACTTGAATGCTGTATTATGCTGGCTTCACATTTTCATGGGAAAATGGGAATGTGTAACTCCGACATGATTGTGTTCAAGTGCTTTTGAAGTCGGAATAATTCTTAAACCAATAAGATTGACAACATCATTTTCTCATTTCCCACTTGTAATTCATATTTGGAGGTTCATTCAAGTGAAACTTCCCAGTCGAAACCAGGAATTTCCGAGAACTCCGATGGCACCTGAACGAGGCATTGGTATGTGTAAAAGACAATAGTAGGGTCTGGGTCGCGGCGTGTCCACCCCTCATACCCATTCACGACCACCACTCCAAATCTTAGGCGAAAATAACGGAAACTGATCCAAGATCAGTCCTGTACAGGCAACTTCAACACAATGTAATGCGGAGCGCGTTCCTGCTCGTCAACACAATCGGCTGCAGGGGAGGTTACTTTCTGCGTTCGGTTTATTTGTGAATATAAAATTAAATTAATCTAAATAGCGTATATTCTTATTCTGTGCAGAATCTGTGTATTTTGACCTACAACCCATGCGCATCATGACTTCAACAAAGGAAACTTGGAATGTACCGGATCCTCCTATGCGATCATCCTCTTTCCCGGTGAGTGAAGTATGCAATAAAACAATGTGGTTGTAATCGCTAGTATGCAATGCTATGGAGATTGATTTATAGCTTTTTAGACACTTCTCAAACCAGTATGCATTTTCACTGATCTGTCAAGGTTTTCAATTAAAATCTTAGCCTACTCAACAGTTTCAACTAGCTTGAGCTAGGCTAAAGTCTATGGAGTTTCATGGTGGGCGCAGGGTTTTGTTCTGGGCAACATCTACACACCTGATTAAACTAGTTTGAGTGGTTAATTACTTTAATCCACATGTGTCAAACTCCTACCATGGGAGGTCCGAGTGTCTGCAGATTTTTGCTCCACCATGATTGGTAAATGAAGGTCACAAATTACTAAGGAACTCCCCTCACCTGGTTAGGTTGTCTTGGTGTTAATTGAAATGAAAAACCAAAAACCTGCAGACACTCGGCCCTCTATGGAACGAGTTTGACACCCCTGCCTAATAGAGCTAGTTCAGCTTGTCTCTGCAAAGCCTTTCTAAAGACAGTTTTTAGATCTTGTGGAGCAAACAATGGATGAATTGGGACAACAATCCTCCCATCCACAGTGAATTATGTTTATATTCAATGGTCATCTTATTATCCATCATTCACATTTTTTACACCACCTGTAGTTTGTATGATGTAAAATAATTAACCAAATCCCACTGGCACAGGTACTGTTTCATCTGTCAACTAACACTCATTGCGCTATGCACCTGAGGCTATGGCATGGCAGGTAGCATATATCTAGGTTACAATAGTAGTCAACAGTTAGTATGACACATTATGTTAGTGTAGCATGTGTGGTAATGTTAAAGCCTCGGACTTAGTTTTAGTACCAGGTGAGGTCCATTATCAGATTTGACCCATATGATTGAGTCATTGAAACCCATGTCACCTTCAAACACACACACAGCACTTTGATTAGTTTGAGAAAGGTCAGGGCTTGACGTTTATCGTGAACTCAACGTCACGGCCTTAGTTGGCCAAACTCTCTTTATTAATTGCTGTTAGTATGGTTTTTATCTCTAGTTCTCCTTGTCAATTCAAGCCCCATGCCAGAGTGGACCTCCCTGGTGCATTCCATCAGTCAAAGTTATGTGTATAGGGCTATTTTTTTTGTGACACTTTCGTATCCACCTTTCATGCACAATGTCTCCTGGCTCCAATCCGTAAGTTGTGTCCTAGTTGTAAAACATCAATAGGAGTAACATCAAAGAAGTGTAAGTTCTGTGGTGTAAAAACACAGCTAAATGTCAAGTTAAAGGCCCAAAAAATGAAGGCTACAGACGAATGGGCAAATAAGACCATGGAAGATATGCAACCCTGGTTAATGCAGCAAACACGCTGGTAAGCTTTATGTTTTCCTCCAAAAATATTTCTGCATTTCTAGCTTAGGTAGTAAATGAAAGGCCCTATGCACTTATTTGTTGATGTCCCATTGTGTCATTTAAGACTGTACATCTAAATGTAATCATTTGATTGATATTTGTTGTGTTTCTGGAAGTTATTGTCATTAATAATTCTAGGTACATATGTTCCACAAGTTATGAGTGTACCCCCTGCTACTCTTCAGCAAGAGGAAGAAGGATAACATTTTGTTGTCAACTGCACTGTGTCCTCACAGTGGTATGATGAATCAGACCACAATGGCAGCAATCCAAAGGTTGTATGAGGCAATTATGAAAGGTATTTGGACAGAAATATGTATGTTTGTCTACCTTAAGACCATATCCCTCAACCACTACATCCGCCAGACTGTAAAAAAACAATTATTTCACTTACGCAAATTAGTCATAGCCAGCCCCTCCCTCTACTGTCCTGCTGGTCAAAACTCTCATCCATGCTTTCATCTTCTCCCGA
Organism: Oncorhynchus tshawytscha; assembly: GCF_018296145.1. Classification (NCBI taxonomy): domain Eukaryota; kingdom Metazoa; phylum Chordata; class Actinopteri; order Salmoniformes; family Salmonidae; genus Oncorhynchus; species Oncorhynchus tshawytscha. The sequence continues at coordinate 4,461,193 of NC_056462.1, read as the reverse complement.
ATAGACTATTGCAACTCACTTCTCCCCGGCACTAACACAAACTCCCTCGATAAGCTCCAAAGGGTTCAGAACTCAGCAGCCCATCTTCTAACCCACACTAAATCATCCTGGCAGCATATCCTCTGTGAACTCCGCTGGCTCCATGTCTCCCACCGCATTAATTACAAAATCCTCCTGACCCAAAAAGCTCTCCCTCACCTTGCTACCCCTTACCTCTCTGACCTTCTCTCCTACTAGCCCTCATGCTCTCTCCCCTCAACCACAGTTGGCCACCTTGTCATCCCCAGGTCCAAGCTCCAGAGTTTCAGTGACAGGGCCTTCTCCAGGGTTGCTCCTAGGCTCTTGAACTCCCTCCCTCCAGCCATCCGTGACTGAGTCCATCATCTTTCAGTCCCCCCTAAAAACCCACCTCCTCACCATGGCCTACCCTTACCTACACCATTTTCACACACACCTCTTATGTTTCACATATGCGCAACACCTGCTCGCTCGCTCACTCACCTTGCTGTCTCACTCACATACTCACACATAACGCCCTTTCCTAGAGCCCTTAACTCTATTTAGCCCCGTTTATACCTGGTTCTAACATGCATTATATGTCCTGATCTTGTCCACAGTCTGATTGTGCCCACATTTTCAGACGGGTGTAGATGATTAAAAGAAGCATTGTGATCAGATCTTCCTGACCACGTCTGGAGGTGACAGTGAAACCATTTAAATCGTCCTGCCTTCTAAAATCATTGACAGGTGCGCGGATACAGTCGGCGGTTAAGACTGTGCACAATCATAATGTGGACAAGATCAGGACAAAGGACGCATGTTTGCGCCAAAGTATTTTGGTTTATGTTTTTCTTTATGTTTAGTCTGGTGTTTAGTTAGATTGTTTGTTAGTTTCTACAATTTGTAAAGCTTCCGTGTGTACGTTTGATGTATAATTATTGTTATTATTAAAGTAGAGGAGGTAGTTCAGGCAAGCAACATTTCAACACATTCTTTTCACATATCCTGTGTAGAAGTTTATTTATAAACTGGGGGGGTTCCAGCCCTGAATGCTGTTTGTCTGAAAGCCTTGGTATATCAGACCGTATATCATGGGTATGACAAAACATGTATTTTTACTGCTCTAATTACGTTGGTAACCGGTTTTATAATAGCAATAAGGCACCTCTGGGGCTTGTGATATATTACCAATATACCTCGGCTAAGGGCTGTGTCCAGGCACTCCGCATTGCGTTATGCATAAGAACAACCCTTATCCATGGTATATTGGCCATATTCCACACCTCCTCGGGCCTTATGGCTTAAATATACATGCTCACCTCTGCCAATTGGAAACTGTTGTCCGCTTGGCTGTTCCATTTCCTTAATATGTTCTATTTCGCAGTGGCAATCAACACCCATGCCCCCAAACTACAACCCTCCTGCTGCCCAAGAACTGTCTGATACAATTGCCCCCCAGGAGACCAGCTACACCCTCAACCAGGTTGAACCCCCAATAATCCCCACCACCCAGGAGACCAGCTACACCCAAACCGAAGAAGACGGGGAGAAAGATGAGGAGAAAGTCCTGTCCTGTCACCCTCAAAAAACCCTCCAACCCGTTGAGCATGACAAAGTCAACCCCCTGCCTAGAAGTCCAGTATTCCAGATTCGCCTCTTCACTGTTGACGTTGAGACTGGTGTTTTGCAGGTACTATTTAACGAAGCTGCCAGTTGAGGACTTGAGGAGTCTGTTTCTCAAACTAGACACTCTTATGTACTTGTCCTCTTGCTCAGTTGTGCACTGGGGCCTCCCACTCCTCTTTCTATTCTGGTTAGAGACAGTTTTTGCTGTTCTGTGAAGGGAGTAGGACACAGCATTGTACTAGATCTTCAGTCGCTTGGCAATTTCTCCATGGAATATTCATTTCTCAGAACCAGAATAGACTGACGAGTTTCAGAAGAAATGTCTTTGTTTCTGACCATTTTGAGCCTGTAATCGAACCCACAAATGCTGATGCTCCAGATACTGGTCTAAAGAAGGCCAGTTTTATTGCTTCTTTAATTAGCTCAACAGTTTTCAGCTGTGCTAACAATTGCATTAACAATGTCTACACTGTATTTCTGATCAATTTGATGTTATTTTAATGGACCAAAAAGGAGCTTTTCTTTCAAAAACAAGGACATTTCTAAGTGACCCTAAACCTTTGAACTGTAGTGTATATACAAACATTATATTAAGCAGGACATTCTTACCAACATTAAAATCCTATTATAATCCAAAAGTAGTGTGAAATGCACTCATAAGCAACGTAAATAAGCAATGTAAATAAAGGCTATTCTGGCTGGCTTTCTATAAGAACTCCCCTTTGTTCTGCCACCAACTTGTGTGCTTTGCCCTCATGAGTAAGCAATGTTTTCAAACACAGAAAGGGATCTATAGCGGTGAAAATACTTGAAACCCTTGTAAGTGAACAGCTAAAATAGTAAATAAAAACTAACTCTATTTGATCAATGTACCAATCGGGCTTCAGGAAGAAGCATAGCACAATTACAGCAGCCATGAAGGTTTTAAATGATATCACTGAAACCGTTGACAAAACAGCACTGTGTCTCACTTTTTATTGATCTCTCGAAGGCTTTTGATACAGTTGATCATGCTATACTATGGCAGAGATCGTCGAGTGTAGGTCTTTCGGAGCATGCAGTTGCATGGTTTGCTAACTGTCTGTCTGATAGAACTCAGTGCACTCAATTTGACGGGCTTATGTCTGTTAAATTGTCTGTCTTAAATTGTGTGCCCCAAGGCTCTGTACTTGGTCCTCTCTTATTCACTATTTATATAAATGATTTAGACAAATGTCAAATGCACAACTTCATTTTTATGCTGATGATGCTGTTATTTACTGTTGTGCCTCGTCTCTTACAAAAGCTTTCCAGAACTTGCAAACTGCTTTTTATACTGTTCAACATACCTTGTGTCAATACCTACAAAACTAAACTAATGGGTGTTTTCTAATGCAAGAAATAGACCTCTGAACCTTTCACCTATTACTACCTGTCAGGGCAAGGAGATTGAGGTTGTAACCTCAAATATATTGGAATTTTAATTAATGACTGCCTCTTTTTTAAATTGCATATTCAACAACTTACAAAAAAAAATTAAGCTGAAATTGGGATTTTATTTTAGGAATAATGCCTGTTTTTCTTTTGAAACCAGAAGGAGGCTAGTATTCGCTACATTTATGCCTTTACTAGACTATGGGGATATTTTATATATGAATGCTTCCGCTCAGTGTTTGAGATCAATTGACACTCTTTACCATGGCACTGAGATTTATTTTAAACTGCAAAACCCTTACGCACCACTGCACTTTGTATACCAGAGTTGGCTGGCCTTCTCTAGTCACTCGTAGGCTCAGTCACTGGTATACTTTTATTTACAAAGCCATTTTTGGGTTTACTACTTTTATTTGTTCAGAAATGTGGTGGGTACTCTCTTCGTTCACTGGACTTTATCCTGCTAACTGTTCCAAATGTCCGAACTGAATTTGGTAAAAGGGCTTTTATGTACTCTGCGCCATCGTCTTGGAACGCCAAAATACTTTTAAACTGGAAGAACTTGTCCCGATTGGTGTTTTTAAATCACTGATGAAGGATCTTGAGGCTGATTCCCTGACCTGTCAATTTTTTATTTGCTGTTTTTGATTTTGTTTTACTCTTGTAAATGCAATGGTTTTTACTAGTTTACTTGTAGTTTTTCATGTTGTCTGTCTGTCATTTTTGTAATGACTTGGTGCTGCCTATCTTGGCCAGGACGCTCTTGAAAATGAGATTTTAAATCTCAATGAGCCCTTCCTGGTTAAATAAAGGTTAAATAAATAAAATAGCCAATTATATTTCCACCAATATTGTTTGTCTTCTTTTTGAAGGCCATTAATTCTAAGAGTTTGTCCTGAAAATCTATTGTTTCAACAATATTTTATATGCATATATACAGTATAACGACATGGTTGATGTTTTATGTACAAGTATATTTGTATAGACTACTACACCTAATATAGAACAGGCATTTCACTGAATTCAAATATTTAATTTTAATTACATTCTGTTTCCTTTTTACTACAGTACTTTGAATTTAATTCAAATGTAAGAATTGAACTGCAATTTCAGGCATTCTCAATTAAATTCTAAACCCTGTTTCCTATGAAAGATTCACAGTATAATTTAAAAACAGTTCTCCAACCTTTTCTAAAAATGAGAGCTAATTTTAATAATGAAACATGTTGTGGGCTACACTTTTTTTCTAGCTTTCAAATAGTCACATTCATCTCATGTTCATGCTTAAATCCCATTAGAAGAAAAAAAAAAGTTCTTTAAGAATGTTTTGTGTAATTCCCCTATGATTGCGAATCTGGCCCTTTAATAATTGTACATCTTGTCTAGCCAGTGAGGAATGTGCGTGTATTGTGCCAGTCTAGCGATGATTCTGTACTGCTGCTGCTCATTTCATGGCAAAGTTTGCCATAAACAAATAATAGATACAAATACATGTACTCATGATATACTGTACTTCTGCCAGGTAAGCCTACTTTGCAGTTAAAGTTGCAATATGTAACTTTTTGGGCGACCACCAAATTCACAGAAATTTGAGTTATATCTGTCATTCTCATTGAAAGAAAGTCTAAGAAGCAGTATCTGTTCTATGTGCACTATTTCTATGCTTCTCGTGTTTAAGTTTCAAGTTTTACTTTCGGTTTTGTACACCAGCTTCAAGCAGCTGAAAATACAATACTTTTGGTTATGGAAAAGATATTCCACAGTGGTTTCGATGGTACAATGATTCTCTACATTATACATGTTTTTGTCAAACTAAAATTAGAATGTAAGGAACCAGGAAATGGAGAGAGTGATTTCTGCATAGAGTGAAGAAAGGGTTCCGTCAACCCAAAAGAGGGTTATCACATCAACTGGCTACACACAGAGTGAAAGACAAAGGCGGGCATCACACAGACAGGCGCAATATTGCTGGAAATGGATTGGCAGATAGTGTTTAGTTATTCTAACAATTAATCTAATTGCAAAACATGTAAGATACATATTTCAAACATTGCCCTTGGAATGTTGTGTAAATTCCAGCACTTTACTGTTCACATTAGGCAATAGACTTGCACTACACATTTAAAATTTACTGAGCATCCAATTTCCATAATTTCTATTCCATGTGTGAGCAAAGGTGTGATCATTGAAGTCATATTTGACAAAGTAATCAAATGAAAGAAAGGAAAGAAACATTGGAATTCATTGGAAAACACCTAGCAAACAAAATATATCCAAGATGGCGTTGCAGTCAGACATCTTTGTCCTGTCGTGTCCCTTGTATATATCTTTTTGGATATTTTTCTTCGCATATCTTTAAAATATTTTCCTAAACCTCAACTTCTAAATACTCTCCTGCAACCCGCCCCACCTGTAATGACAGATTTCCTCTTCTTCGTCTGAAGAGGTGTAGCAAGGATCAGACCAAAACGTAGCGTGGTAAGTGTCCATGTTTTAATAGTATAAACTGAACATGACACAATACAAAATAACAACGTGAATATAAACGAAACAGTCCCGTGTGGCACAAACACTGACACAGGAAACAAACACCCACAAACCAACAGTGAAACCCAGGCTGCCTAAATATGGTTCTCAATCAGGGACAACGATAAACAGCTGCCTCTGATTGAGAACCATATCAGGCCAAACACAGAAATAGAAAAAACATAGAAACACAAACAGACTGCCCACCCCAACGCTGACCATACTAAATAAAGACAAAACAAAGGAAATAAAGGTCAGAACGTGACATCACCCAACGTGGCGAGGAACTGTTTTTTTTTCTAAAGTATTTCTATTTACTTCGTATCTGGAATCCCTCAACTGAATCTAGCCAGCTAACTACCTGCCAGCTATCAGTCAGCAAACCACTGCTAGCAGTCATCAGCTAGCATTTAGCTTGGAAAGCTCACGCCAGTTCGTACAACGTGACTCAAAGAGCATAACGGACCTATTTTTTTCTCTCTCCAAATCCCTGGATTCCGACTGCAAACTCTGAACATTTTCATCTGGATCTTTGCAACTAGCTAGCCGCAATCCCGGTTGACTACTCTTGGCTAGCGTTTCCATCCCGTAGCAAGCACCAATTAGCCTGAAGCTATCCCGACTAGGGCTCCTGGGCTACCACCAAAGCCCACTCCTGGGCTACAGCATCCGGACCCCTTCTACTGCCGGTACGGAGCACAGAACCCCGCCGATGCTCTACGACTGGAATACCGACATAATCTGCCCGAGGATTCCAATAGGCCCCTTAGGCGCAACGTCCTGTGAAGGCTCATTCTGTTAACCGCGACCTGCAAGCTACCACGAGCTACTTGGAACCCTACTAATCCACGACTGGTCTATTGACGTCACTGCACGAAGACGCAAAAACAGACTTACCTCCATCGCGACATCCCCCAAAGGCCCTTCTGCTAACTTGCTAGCCCCGGTCTACTAACTGCTAGCTTGCTAGCCCCGGTTTGCTAACTGCTAGCTTGTTAGCCACGGCCTGCTAACTGTTTGAATCGCCGTGTCCCCAGCCAGCCCAACCACTCACTGGACCCATATGTTCACTTGGCTACGCATGCGTCTCTCTAATATCAATATGCCTCATCCATTACTGTCCTCATTAGTGATTACTGTCTTATTTCACTGTAGAACCTCTAGCCCTGCTCAATATGCCTTAACCAACTATGTTGTTCCACCTCCTACATATGCGATGACATCACCTGGTTTAAACGTCTCTAGAGACTATATCTCTCTCATCATTACTCAATGCCTAGGTTTACCTCCAATGTATTCACATCCTACCTTACCTTTATCTGTACACTGTGCCTTGAATCTATGCTATCGTTCCCAGAAACCTGCTCTTTTTACTCTCTGTTCCAAACGTACTAGAAGGCCAGTTCGTATAGCTTTTAGCCGTACCCTTATCCTACTTCTCCTCTGGTCATGTAGAGGTTAATCCAGGCTCTGCAGTGCCTAGCTCCACTCCCACTCCCCAGCATGTTAACATTAGAAGCCTACTCCCTAAGTTTGTTTTACTCAGTGCTTTAGCACACTCTGCCAACCCGGATGTCTTAGCTGTGTCTGAAAACCACCAAAAAACCTTGAAATTCCCATCCCTAACAATAACATTTTCCGCCAAGATAGAACTGCCAAAGGGGGCGGTGTTGCAATCTACTGCAAAGATAGCCTGAGAGTTCTGTCTTACTATCCAGATCTGTACCCAAACAATTCGAGCTTCTACTTCTAAAAATTCACCTTTCCAGAAACAAGTCTCTCACTGTTGTCGCTTGCTATAGACCACCCTCTGCCCCCAGCAGTGTCCTCGACACCATATGTTAATTGATTGCCCCCCCATCTATCTTCTGAGCTCATGTTACTAGGTGACCTAACCTGGGACATGATTAACACCCCAGACATCCTACAATCTAAGCTTGATGACCTCAATCTCACACAAATTATCAATGAACCTACCAGGTACAAACCCAAATACGTAAACACAGGCACCCTCATAGATATCATCCTAAATAACTCGCCCTCCAAATACACCTCTGCTGTTTTCAATCAAGATCTCAGCGATCACTGCCTCATTGCCTGCATCCGTAATGGGTCTGGGACCAAACGACCACCCCTCATCACTGTCAAACGCTCCCCTTCCGGGGTATCCTGGAATGACATTGACCTCATCCCGTCAGTAGAGGATGCCTGGTTATTCTTTAAAAGTGCCTTCCTCACCATCTTAAATAAGCATGTCCCATTCAAAAATAATTGAACAATGAATAGTTATAGTCCTTGGTTGACCAGCACAAAAACAACATCCTGTGGCGTTCTGCATTAGCATCGAATAGCCCCTGTGATATGCAACTTTTCAGACAAGTTAGGAACAAATATTCACAGGCAGTTAGGAAAGCTAAAGCTAGCTTTTTCAAACAGAAATTTGCATCCTGTAGTACTAACTCAAAAAAGTTCTGGGACACTGTAAAGTCCATGGAGAATAAGAGCACCTCCTCCCAGCTGCCCACTGCACTGAGGCTAGGAAAAACTGTTCATACCGATAAATCCACTATAATTGAGAATTTCAATAAGCATTTCTCTAAGGCTGGCCATGCTTTCCACCTGGCTACCCCTACCCCGGTCAACTGCCCAGCACCCTCCACAGCAACCCTCAAAAGCCCCCACCATTTCTCCTTCACCCAAATCTAGATAGCTGGTGTTCTGAAAGAGCTGCAAAATCTGGACCCCTACAAATCAGCCAGGCTAGACAATCTGGATCCTCTCTTTCTAAAATTAACTGCCAAAATTGTTGCAACCCCTATTACTAGCCTGTTCAACCTCTCTTTCGTATCGTCTGAGATTCCCAAAGATTGGAAAGCTGCCGCGGTCATCCCCCTCTTCAAAGGGGGTGACACTCTAGACCCAAACTGCTACAGACCTATATCTATCCTACCCTGTCTTTCTAAGGTCTTCGGAAGCCAAGTTAACAAACAGATTACCAACCATTTCGAATCCCACCGTACCTTCTCCTCTATGCAATCTGGTTTCAGAGCTGGTCATGGGTGCACCTCAGCCACGCCCAAGGTCCTAAACGACATCATAACCGCCATTGATAAGTGACATTACTGTGCAATGATGTCGCTCTGATGTCGCTCTTCTATACAGATGACACCATTCTGTATACTTCTGGCCCCTCTTTGGACACTGTGTTAACTAACCTCCAGATGAGCTTCAATGCCATACAAATCTCCTTCCATGGCCTCCAACTGCTCTTAAATGCATGTAAAACTAAATGCATGCTATTCAATCGATCACTGCCCGCACCTGCCTGCCCGTCCAGCATCACTAATCTGGGCGGCTCTGACTTAGAATACGTGGACAACTACAAATACCTAGGTGTCTTGTTAGACTGTAAACTCTCCTTCCAGACTCACATTAAGCATCTCCAATCCAAAATTACATCTAGAAATGGCTTCCTATATCGCAACAAAGCATCCTTCACTCATGCTGCCAAACATACCCTAGTAAAACTGACCATCCTATCGATCCTGGACTTCGGCGATGTCATCTATAAATAGCCTCTAACACTCTACTCAACAAATTGGATGCAGTCTATCACAGTGCCATCCGTTTTGTCACCAATGACCCCTACACTACCCACCACTGCGACCTGTATGCTCTCGTTGGTTGGCCCTCGCTTCATACTCGTCGCCAAACCCACTGGCTACAGGCTATCTACAAGTCTCTGCTAGAGCCTTTTGTAACTACCCATCCTGGGTCCTGGAGCGTTGTCATCATCTGACACTAATTAGCATAACGCAATGGACATAAATATTACTAGAAAATATTCCTATTCATGAAATCACAAGTGACATATATTGAAACAGAGCTTAGCCTTTTGTTAATCACCCTGTCATCTCAGATTTTGAAAATATGCTTTACAGCCAAAGCAAGACAAGCATTTGTGTAAATTTATCGATAGCCTAGCATAGCATTATGCCTAGCTAGCAGCATGCAACCTGGTCACGAAAATCAGAAAAGCAATCAAATTAAATCGTTTACCTTTGATAAGCTTCGGATGTTTTCACTCACGAGACTCCCAGTTAGATAGCAAATGTTCCTTTTTTCCAAAAATATTATTTTTGTAGGTGAAATAGCTCCTTTTGTTCTTCACGTTTGGCTGAGAAATCGACTGGAAATTGCGATCACGACAACACTGAATAACATTCCAAACTAGCTCCATAATATCGACAGAAACATGGCAAACGTTGTTTATAATCAATCCTCAAGGTGTTTTTCAAATATCAATTCGATAATATATCCACCGGGACAATTGGCTTTTCAGTAGGACCGAGAGGAAAAATGGCTACCTCTGTATTTTACGCAAGAATCACTCTGAGAGCCATCAGGTGACCACTTACGCAATGTAGTCGCTTACGCTCATTCTTCAACATAAAGGCGTGAAACTACGTCAAAATGCTGTAGACACCTTGTGGAATACGTAGAAAAAGGAATCTGGTTGATAGCCCATTCACTGCTCAATAGGGACGCATCGGAACGCAGAGCTTTCAAAACATGAGTCACTTCCGGATTGGATTTTTCTCAGGCTTTCGCCTGCAATATCAGTTCTGTTATACTCACAGACAATATTTTTAGTTTTGGAAACTTTAGAGTGTTTTCTATCCTAAATTGTCAATTATATGCATATTCTAGCATCTTGTCCTGACAAAATAGCCTGTTTACTTTGGGAACGTTATTTTTTCCAAAAATGAAAATACTGCCCCCTAGTTACAAGAAGCTAGGTAAAGTCCCGCCTTATCTCAGCTCACTGGTCACCATAGCAGCACCCACTTGTTGCAATCGCTCCAGCAGGTATATCTCACTGGTCACCCCCAAAAACAATTCTTCCTTTGGTTGCCTTTCTGCAAAAATCACTTAAGCTGGAGACTCATATCTCCCTCACTATCTTTAAGCACCAGCTGTCAGAGCAACTCAGCACCTGTACATAGCCCATCTGTAAACAGCCCATCTATCTACCTCCTCCCCATACTGTATTTATTTATATTGCTCCTTTGCACCCCAGTATCTCTACTTGCACATTCATCTTCTGCACATCTACCATTCCAGTGTTTAATTGCTATATTGTAATTACTTCGCCACCATGGCCTATTTATTGCCTTAACTCCCTTATCTTACCTCATTTGCACTCACTGTATGTATACTTTTTTTTCTTTCTATTTTTCTACTGTATTATTGACTGTTTTGTTTATTCCATGTGTAACTCTGTGTTGTTGTATGTGTCGAATTGCTATGCTTTATCTTGGCCAGGTCACAGTTGCAAATGAGAACTTGTTCTCAACTAGCCTACCTGGTTAAATAAAGGTGAAAATACTATAAACATTAAAAGTTGAAATACTGTAGATATGCTATCAAAATGCAAATCAAGGTTAGAAGCATCAACCCCCCCCCCAATAAATAATAGTTCTCACCTTGAATATGACTGGGCAAAGTGGTGAGTATAGGAGATACATCTATTTTATAGTACATACACTAGATCACAGCTGACAAGGACCACAGCAACATAGCTGAGGGCAATAAAACATTATGTCGGCTAGATGTAGGCAAAGAGACCTCTCACAACTCTACAGGAATGGTGAGAAATTCATATCTTCATTTAAACCAGGATACTTAACTTAGTGGCCCGTAGTACGTAAATCCCCAAACTTTCACTTCTGTTTAGCTGTTTAACCTCTACAGGATCGGTGGGTCCTCCCGACGGTTGAGCTAACGTAGGCTAATGTTATTTGCATGAGGTTGTAAGTAACAAGAACATTTTCCAGGACATAGACATATCTGATGTTGGTTAAAAACTTTATTTAAATTCTTGTTAATCTAAAAACACTGTCCAAATTACAGTAGCTATTACAGTGAAAGAATACCATGCTATTGTTTGTTTCAAGTTATGAACTTAGGCACATTTGGGCAGTCTTGATACAACATTTTGAACAGAAATGCAATGGTTCATTGGATCAGTCTAAAACTTTGCACATACACTGCTGCCGTCTAGTGGCCAAAATGTAAATTGTGCCCTTGGCTGGAATAATACATTATGGCCTTTCCCTTGCATTTGAAAGATGATGGTACAGTCCCCTTTTCTAATTGAGGCTGAAACATGATCAATACGTATAGCTTGTATGAAGTCTGGGTTGCAATGGTGTAAGGATTTGTAGTGCCTTGCCATGGGGTAGTCTTCGTTGCCTACCCATATGGTGTACTTGTGTTCCATTAAGCGGTCTTGAAGGCGTCTCTATGTCCATGTGAAATACCTTGCACTATGGACATTCCAATCTGTAGATGAGTGATTTTACAGTTAATCACATGCTTATCTTGATACTCCGTTTTGTGTCAACAAAATACTTCTTCTGTGCAATATTTCTGCATTGGTTGCATTTAAAAGAGCCCCTGGGTTTGTGGTCTAGCCAAGTCTTTTTAGAGTCACCAGTAAGGTAGCTGTGGACTAATATGTAATTTAGGGTAGGACATCTCTTAAAGCGTATGACTGGTGGCTCTGGGAAGACTTTGCATAGTAGCGTATCACTTTGGATGATGCATACATTGTGTGAAAGAATCATAAAGTCAGTATTTTTTGTATTGCCCACAATCCCCTAAAACAAGATAAGAAATGCAAGGTGATTAAAACCAAATACTTCCAATGAGTTCAATAATGACATTTTCTCTCTCTTTGGTTATTTTTCTGAAATAGTCTTACATCTTGAGCAACAAATTAAGTTGGATTTATTCTTACATTATTTTGGTAAAATTAAATGAACAAATGATTTAAATGACTTGCATACATTTTCTCTACACATTATTTAGACAGTTATGGACAGGTGGGAGAAACAGATTTTTTACCTTTATTTAACTAGGCAAGTCAGTTAAGAACAAATTCTTGTTTTCAATGACAGCCTAGGAACAGTGGGTTAACTGCCTGTTCAGGGGCAGAACAACAGATTTGTACCTTGTCAGCTTGGGGGTTTGAACTTGCAACCTTCCTGTTACTAGTCCAACCCTCTAACCACTAGGCTACCCTGCTACCCCACTAGATTGAAGGGCCGGTGCAGCGATTTTAACCCTGGTCTTCAATGGAGACAGGGTGAAGGGTCTAAGCTGGATGCGTTGCCGCTGTCCGCTAGACCAAAGGCTCTGCATGACTTGCCCACATTTTTATTAAGTAAATGTTTTTTTTTTTAGTAAACTTCAGTTCACGCCAGAACTATTTCTTACACGGAACACAATCCAGCTGCGCGTGTGCGCCATAGTGCACACATTTATTTTGTCCCCTACACCAAACGCGATCACAATACGCAGGTTAAAATATCAAAACAAACTGAACCATTTACATGAATTTGGGGACAGGTCGAAAAGCATTAAACATGTATGGCAATTAAGCTAGTTAACTTGCACTTGCTAGCTAATTCGTCCTGTTTAGCTAGCTTGCTGTTGCTAGCTGATTTGTCCTGGGATATAAACATTGAGTTGTTATTTTACCTGAAATGCACAAGGTCCTCTACTCCGACAATTCATCCACACATAAAACGGTCAACCGAATCGTTTCTAGTCATCTCTCCTCCTTCCAGGCTTTTTCATCTTTGAACTGATATGGTGATTGGCATATAAACTTTCATAGTATTACTACACCGACCGGCAACACAGTTCATCTTTCAGTCACCCACGTGGGTATAACCAATAAAGAGATGGGAGAGGCAGGACTTGCAGCGCGATCTGCTTCAGAAATAGAAAGGAGTTCTATTTTAGCTCTTGGCAACGCATACGCTCGTTGACGCTCGAGCAGTGTCGGTGCAATAATTGAATAACATGGATTTCTAAATATATTTTGCAACGCGACGTGAGCAGTGTGGTCAGCCTATTGCAATGTGGCTATGTGGTTGGTTCCAACGAAATGTACCATCTTACTGCCCCTCCTGTTTTCAATATGTCTAAATAAAGCATTGAAAAACTAAAGGTGGAATTCCACAAAGAATATTCTCAATGGGCCCTTATTATCAATACATTTTAGGCTATAAACCATTTGCATGTCTAAACCATTGATTGTATGAAAAATATTTTTTTGTGTTTTGATGCTGCCTTTTACATACAGTATACTGAAACCCCCAAAAGTTTCAGTATAAAAACACCCATATTTAGGTTGAATGTTTCAGGGCACTTAATTTCTATGTATTAAAACACTTTAAAGCACTTTACAATCAAACATTCAAACACCAGATCTCAGCTTACTGCCTGCCCTCAAGGATATCTACAGCACCTAGTATCACAGGAACGCCAAGAAGATTATGAAGGATCTCCTCCCCCTGAGACACCCTCATTGAGTAGGGTTACAGCCAGTGCTCAGCCAATATTGACGGTGACTCTGGAGAAATTAGGGTTAATTGCCTTGCTATATTTTTACTTTTCGCTTACTGGCCCAATGCTCCAAACCACCGGCCTCTGACGCCCCAATATTACAGTATAGCTCTGTTGGATCTAGAAACAAGCATTTCGCTGCATTTGCGATAACATCTGCAAAATATGTGTATCCGACCAATAATATTTGATTAGATTAGATTTTTGATGAGGTGCACTACTTTCTATGGTTTCATTACACAACCATGCTGTTTTCAGACTTTCTCCTTTTACAGTTTCGTACAGCAGCAATTCCTAATCTCTGCTAAGACTCCACCATGAGAAAGAGACAAAAAAGCACTTACTATATTCTCAAAAGGTCAGATTCTATACAATTAACACTACTTTATTTGGCTACTCTGAATCCCACATTTGAACACTTTCAATTCATCTAGTTAATCTAGGTTTTTGGTACTTGTCAAATTAAAGGAGAGCTGCACACTCTAGGACCTCAGATGCAATCATTTAATAACCTAATAGCCAACATTTCGACAGACAAGCTGTCTTCATCAGGTTTTTGGTGCTTGTCACCTTGGCCGTGTGGTTGATGATATCAGTCAGAGATGGTGTACTTCTCCCTGCCCCCGTTTTCTATCATCTGTGTTTCTCTGCAGCCCCACCACATCCTGTCTAGCTTAGAGACAGAGACCTTAACTACACGTCTCCATAAAGAGAAATAAATATCATTGATCATACCTCTTGTACCTTAAAATGATCTTATGAGCATTTAATCCAATTAAGATGCTATTGATGAGCTTGTGGTGGTGTACCTAATGAACACATCTCAAACACTACGACCCCATCTCTCGTACCCTCCTGTCTATGCATGGCAACCACACATTCAAGCTCTGTCTAATCCTGGCAAATCATAATTACCACACCATTCAAGCACTTTCAAATGTTTTCCAATGGTTAATGCATTATCTTATATCTGACTCTTTCTCTCTAGTGTCTCTCTCCATCTCAACGGTCTCTCTCTCACTCTCATTGTGTCTGCCTCTCTTTCTCTATCTCCATCCTGTGAAAGTGAGAGGTCATATAATGTTAAAATGTCAGCATGCAGCTAGAAAGTCTATTCAGTATACATTGTAGAATCGTTATGTAATTTAGCAGACACTTTCATCCAAAGTGACTTACAGTCATGTGTGCATACATTTTACGTATGGGTGGTCTCGGGAATCAAACCCAGTATCCTGATGTTGCAAGGGCTACGCTCTACAAATGAGCTATGGAAGACTATGCTCCCCTGATAACTAACAGAGGGGCACTTTGATAACAGGTCACACAGTTGGAAGCCGTCCTACTGCCTCTGACCACCGAACAACATGCGTCATTATCTGTTCTGTTCATTTCCCCTTCTGTTCAGTTAAACCTAAGTTGAGGTTAAAGGTTAGGCACAGGAGTGCTTAATTTGACCAGCTACCTAGCACAGATCTGACTTGCACAGAATTAGTGGCCGATATTAGTTTTGGGGAATTATTGTGAAACTGTATGTGGTTATCTTACCTATTTGAGTTGAATACACTTATTGTAAGTCACTTTATAAAAGTTTCTGCTAAATGTGGGTGCAGGGGACTGAGAGCATGGTTTGTGGTGGCAGCTTTCTTGCTTGAGAAAAGCTGTGCAGAGATAGAGGAAGGTACCACATCTCCCCTATAATGAGAATGACAGTGACTGACCCATATAGGCTACTGACAACAGAGAGAACAAATAAGCAATAACCACACCTTGACATAGTTGGCAATAGAGAAGCGTATATGCACACACACGCACACTACCACACGTACACAGACAATGTGGGGGTGTTGTGGGTTTTGATGGAATCCATGTATGTTGACGCGTTCATTTTGATATATGTATTTGTGTAGTTTTACTTGAGATATAGCAACCACAAGGCTCCCACTCTCTATCTGTTTGTGGGTGTTGTTTTGAGACTAACATCAGGGCCTTCTTCAAAGATTCTTGCAGAGTGATGTACAGAAGAGGTGGCTTTACAGTTCTATACAACATATTTCTATCAGGACCACACCATGCTTACAGAAAGAGACATGCTACTCTGATCTGATAGAGGCAACATGTGTAATAACTTTCAAATACATTATTGAAAAGATGTAGCAGCTGGACTTTTTGTAGCATTTTCTTTTGAACTGCATTTATTTGTCTTGACACATGAACTACCATTTTACCGTTCTCTCTGAAGGACATTAACATTCAGTAACCTTCATTGTAAATTTACCTAATACTCCATCAGTAACCTTCACTGTATTCTACATAATACTCCTTCAGTAACCTTCATTGTAATCTACATAATACCCTGGCCTGATACCCTGGCCTGATACCCTGGCCTGATACCCTGGCCTGATACCCTGGCCTGATACCCTGGCCTTCAGGCAGTTTTACTTTCTATCTAATGCATCGTATTTCATAGTCTGATTGAAAATATGATGCAATAGAAAAGGAGCAGGTGATGGCTTTATCAATGTGTCATCTAGAGCAGGGTTTACCTACCTTGGGTGCACTTTTAGTTTCCCCCCCTAGCACTACACAGCTGATTCAAGTCACCATCTCATCATCAAGCTCTGTTGAAGTTATCCTGGGGGGCCCCAGGAGCGAGCTTGGGAAACCCTGATCTAGAGATACACCAGAATATCCTGTTCAAGTGTCAAAACACCTCGATACTCTATTCAATGTAAACACATGAGATCAACTAACAATCAACCACAACACGTATGACAATTGGGTACTTTTTCCCTCACTGCTTCATGTGAAAGCAAAAATCTTTACATTTTATTACACATTTTGGGATTTACATTTCTTTACATCAGTTAATCCTACTGTATGGCAAGTCATGCTACAATGCTACTTTTACTGTACTGCAACACACACCAGGTTAACTTATGAAGGGAATGAGAGAGCCAGAGACCGGTACAGTTATATGCAAATATGATGTTGATGATACTTTCAGCACTGTATGTCTGATTGTGACAGAGTAAATTATTAATTTAAATGTTAAAGCTGTAAAGTCCCTCAGTCGAGCAGTGAATTTTAAACACAGATTCAAACACAAAGACCAGGGAGGTTTTACAATGCCTCACAAAGAATACCACCTATTGGTAGATGGGTAAAAATATAAAAGACAACCATTGAATATATTATTTTGAGCATGGAGAAGTTATTAATTACACTTTGGATGTGGTATCAATACACCCAGTCACTACAAAGATACAGATGTCCTTCCTAACTCAGCTGCTGGAGAGGAAGGAAACTGTTCAGGGTTTTCACCATGAGACCAATGGTGACTTTAAAACAGTTACAGAGTTTAATGGCTGTGATAGGAGAAAACGGAGGATGGATCAACAACATTGTAGTTGTCCACGATACTAACCTAAATGACAGAGTGAAAAGAATTCAGCCAGTACAGAATTACAAATATTACAAAACATGAATCCCGTTTGCAACAAGACACTAAAGTAAATCTGCAAAAAATGTGGCAAATCAATCACAACACATCACTGTGTGCCACTATTAATATTTTCAAGCATGTTTGTGGCTACATTGGTAAGGCTCTGGGAGTTTATTAGGATACAAATGAAGGGAATACAGCTAAGCACAGGCAAAATCCTGGAGGAAAACCTGGTTCAGCCTGATTTCCAACACACTGGGAGACAAATTCACCCTTCATCAAGACAATAACCTAAAACATAAGGCCTACTTTACACTGGTGTTGCTTACCAAGAAAACATTGAATGTTCCTGAGTGACCTAGCTACAATTTGGACTTAAAATCCATGGCAAGACTTGAAAAAGTCTGTCTAGCAATGATCAACAACTAACTTCACAAAGCTTGAAGAATAAGAATGTGCAAATATTGTACAATCCAGGTGTGCAAAGCTCTTAGAGACTTACCAAGAAAGACACAGCTGTAATGACTGCAAAAGATGCTTCTACAAAGTATTGACTCGGGGTATGAATACCTGTGTAAATGAGATATTTCTGTGTTTATATTTCAATAAATGTGCAAACATTTCCAAAAACATCTTCACTTTGTCATTATGGGGTATTGTGTGTAGATGGGTGTTGAAGGAATTTAATTCCTCTGTTTTAATTCCCAATTAAAATTAAACACTCTGTCAATTCATTAGAGTTTGTAAGACCCTTATTTTATAGGAATAGACAGAGCCCTGGTCTTAAAGTCAAGTAACAGCCTTTATTCAAGAGAGTACTGAGTACACACACATTTTACCACAGGTTATAAACTGAAAATGACATCAGCGTTTTCTACATATTCCGTCTCTTCTTGACACTGGTAGAAAGGCTCTATAGCTCTCAAGCCTTCCCTCCTCGCCTTCCCTCCCGAGCCAAGGTCAGTCAGTGTAGATAAGCATTCTAGTCAGTCTGGAGATATAGTTCATTCATTTGTACCAAGGAACAGACCGTCATTGTTCTAAACTCTTGACCACATTCACACACACATTATCTTCAGTACTGGGATCAAGAAAGAAAACTCATACATATATAGTATTCTGATTAGTACATATACAGTAACACACTAGTATTCTGATTAGTCAGTCCTGATTGAAATGTATACATAATTAGTCATTATAGGTAAAAATTCCCTTAACAATGGGTGAGGAAAAAACATATTTAATAAATTTTTAATTTAGTCTGTAACACAACAAAATGTGAAATTAAGTAAATTGTTATGAATTACTTACTGAAGGCACTAAGTGTACAACATATTAGGAACATCTTCCTAATATTAATTGCACCCACTTTTGCACTCAGAACAGCCTCAATTTGCAATGGCATGGCCTCTACAAGTTGTCAAAAGTGTTCCACAGGGATGCTGGCCCATGTTGACTCCAATGCTTCCCACAGTTGTGTCAAGTTGGCTGGATGTCTTTTCGGTGGCAGACCATTCTGGATACACACCCTGAAACTGTTGAGCGTGAAAAACCTAGCTACATAGCAATTCTTGACAGACTCAAACCGGTGCATCTGGCACCTACTGCTATACACTGTTCAAGGGACACTTACAAATGTTGTTATATCTATTCAGCCTTTGAATGGATACACAAATCCATGACTCAATTGTCTCAAGGCTTAAAAAACGTACTTTAACCTGTCTCCTCCCCTTCATCTACACTGATTGAAGTGAATTTAACAGGTGGCCAAGACATCAATAAGGGATTGTAGCTTTCACCTGGATTCACCTGGTCAGTCTATGACATGGAAAGAGCAGGTTTTCCTAATGTTTTGTACACTCAGTGTATATACCTCACATAATAGAACATAGAAGGCAAACATACAAGATAATGAAAATGGCAAACCATTCACAGTGAAATTCTCAATTTTCTCCACTAGAAGGTGCTCTTTAATCTACAAGAATGTGCTCAACTACACTGGCTTCGATGCTCGTCGGATGTAGCAGGGCTTACAAACTATTACGGACTACAAAGGCCTACCAGATGAGCTAAATTACTTCTACACGCGCTTCAAGGCAAGAAACACTGAATCCTCCATGAGAGCACCAGCTGTTCCGGACGACTGTGTGATCACACTTGCCATAGCCGATGTGAGCCAGACCTTTAAACGGGTCAACATTCACAAAGCCGCAGGGCCAGATGGATTACCAGGAAGTGTACTGCCAGCATGCACTGATCAACTGGCAAATGTCTTCACTGATATTTTCAACCTGTCCTTGGCCAAGTCTGTAATACCTACATGTTTCTAGCAGACCACCATCATCCCTGTGCCGAAGAAAACTAAGGTAAACTGCCTAAATGACCAACCCATAGCACTCACGTCTGTAGCCATGAAGTGCTTTAAAAGTTTGGTCATGGCTCACATCAACACCATCATCACAGAAACCCTAGACCCACTTCAATTTGCATACCCCCCCCCCCAACAGATCCACAGATGACGCAATCTCTATTGCACTCAACACTGCCCTTTCCCACCTGGACAAAAGGAACCCCTACATGAGAATGCTGTTCATTGACTACAACTCAGCATTCAACACCATAGTGCCCTGAAAGCTCATCACTAAGCTAAGGACCCTGGGACTAAACACCTCCCTTTGCAACTGGATCCTGGACTTCCTGATGGGCCACCCCCAGGTGGTAAGGGTGGGCAACAACATCTGCCACACTGATCCTCAACACGGGGGCTCCTCAGGGGTGCATGCTTAGTCCCCTCCTGTACACCCTGTTCACCCACGACTGTGTGGCCAAGCACCACTCCAAAACCATCATTACGTTTGCCAATGACACAACAGTGGTAGGCCTGATCACCGACAACGATGAGACAGCCTATAGGGAGGAGGTCAGAGACCTGTAAGTGTGGTGCCAGGTCAACAACCTCTCCCTCAACATGATCAAGACAAAGGACATGATCGTGGACTACAGGAAAAGGAGGGCCTGATCACGCCTCCATTCTCATTGACGGGGCTGTAGTGGAGCAGGTTGAGACCTTCTAGGTCCTTGGTGTCCACATCACTAAGAAACTATCATGGTCCAAACACACCAAGAGAGTCGTGACAACACCTTTTCCCCCTCAAGAGACTGAAAAGTTTTGGCATTGGACCTCAGATCTTCAAAATGTACTACAGCTGCACCGTCGAGAGAATAATGACTGGTTGCATCATCGCCTGGAATGGCAACTGTTCGGCCTACAGAGGGTAGTGCGTATGGACCAGTATATCAATGGGGCCAAGCTTCCTGCCATCCGGGACCTCTAAACCAGGCGGTGTCAGGGGAAGGCCCTAAAAATGGCCAAAAACCCTAGTCATAGACGGTTATCTCTGCTATCTCACGGCAAGCACCAAGTCTAGGTCCAAAAGGCTTCTTAATCATTTCTACTTCCAAGCCATAAGACTGCTGAACATGCTCAATTACCTCGACTAACCTGGACCACTGCACATATACCAGTACCCCCTGTATATAGCCTCGTTATTGTTATATATCTTTTACTTTTTACTTTAGTTGATTTGGTAAATATTTTTCTTAACTCTTATTTTTCTTATAACCTGCATTGTTGATAAGGTGTCAAATAAAAATCTATTTGATTTGATTTAACAACCTACACCCTGGTTCATCACTACACAACATGTCTAACTGTTCTGTAGTGTAATGGCCTCCATCTCCTCAGTGATGTTTATGGTGAAGTGTAATTACAGACAGTGTTTGCAACTACACCACTGTAGATGGGAGAGACAGGCTGGTGATGAGATCAGGGGTGTAATCATTAGTCCAAACAGTTGCAACTAAAACAACAGGTTCTATTGGACAAATTCAGGTACGTCCTTCCCTGTTCTTTTTTTAACTTCCGTTTAAGAAAGGTTTTACAACAGAATTGGTGTAATGAATACACACCAGAGGGCTGCTGGTCTGGTTGAGTCTATTCTCTTCTCTGTACTAAGACAAGGTCACACCTTTCTGGTTCTTTACAGATCACACCACTGAACAACTCGAGCTTTAGAGAAATGAACCATTTGTTCAGAAGGAGAAGGCTTGCCAGACTGACGTTCATTCTGCTATATTTTGCCATTGATGGTATGTTTATTTTATTCTTACTGATTTGCTGCACTAACTAAAAGTGTATGTGGGAGATGATAGACAAGTAGCCTAATTATTGTTAGATTTGAAATGTACAATGTTTTAATTAATAGCTTTGGAAATTTAAAACACATTTAGGTCTATTTTTGTACGATTGTTGACTTTCCTGACAAGGAAGCCTAGACTAGTGCTTAGAGCACAGACCGGCTGTGAATTCCGCTAATTGCATTCCGAACTTAACCAACTATTATAGGTTCATGGATCCACAGCACAGCACGTTTTTTTACTTTGTCTATTTTTTTGATAAATGTTTATTAATTTCATGTAAAAAGCAAATGTTTCCTTAAAACTTAAAGGACAACTCCACCACTTTCCAAACTCATTTTCATAATCTCCAGCACAATACAAGTGTCAACATATGTGAAAACGGCACATTCCTATGTTTTGTCAACAACAACAAAAAATAAGTATTTGCGGTGATGTGGGGAGCAAAAAAAATACCCTCCCTTGGCCTAGAAACTTGTTGCAGGTTTTGAAAATCAATGTTTATAATCTTGAATCCTACCCTGTGATGAAACTTTATTCTTATCTTTATAACCACAGATCGTAGAAATACGATGTTTTCACATATGTAGACATTGGTTTGGTGCTGAAGATGATGAATATGATGTTGAAGAGTGGCGGAATTGCCCTTTAAATAGCTTCCACTCAATATGACTTTCATGAATACAACCACTGTCACTGGGCAACTGTTATTGGTTCAGGGACCTCACCTCTAGCCTGAGTACCAGTCTCTTAGCTAACATTCCACTCGTTACCACTCCTTGTCATTGCCAAAAGGACTTGCCTTTGGGCAATCTTCAAATATGAACATTCGTTCAATAATGAGCACAAGGAAATCTGAGGATTTTATCCTGATTGTATAACCCTCACAGCTGTCCTCCGATCACAATGTTTATGCAAAAAAGTTCATTCATAGGCTGGGCTATTAAGCCACCATTAGTATTGGAGCCTATATTAGGCCTAGCCTACTAGAGGGAACGCAGGCGACCACCACCTGTGCTATGCAAGCCAGAGAGCCAGGTCTGACGCACGCTGTGGGACAATGAATTTAAGTTGAACTTGAACATCACCAAATGCGTCATGTTTATTTAAATATGTAATAAAACAAATATGGTGCCTTGGCCGATTTAATGAAACCCTTGCTGTTGAGGTAGACAACAGATCATAAAACAGCGAATCTCCGACTCCCCACCGAGCTCCTTTTTGGAAATGGCAAATTCACTTTCTCATTCATAAAAGCATATCAATTGCAAGTGTGCTATCCTGCAGCTTACATTCAGCAGGATCGCGACCTTTTCATTTGGAGGGACGTCTAACATGGATCACTAAAATAATAATTATGATCACATTTCCTCAATTTAAATATTAGGCATATGGGGACACCTACACATTTTTCAGCCTGGCACGTGTGATCAGTGTAGCCTTGTATGGTCTAGACTTTAACGTGTGTGCGTTTGCTAATTCTCTCTATGTCCATTCGGGATGTTTCCTAAAGTAGCCTGTCTAGACAGATAATATAACTAATGACCATACAAACATAAAAAAAATGTAAGAAAGTCATGATTATCAGCAGGTAGTCCCAGTCGGTGTTAGAAAGTACGTCACGAGCCTGCCCGCCTGTGGGGAAAACAACCTTTTGGTTACGTAGGTCATTGGCTCACAGCCTTTTTCAAAGGTTATTTTCTTGTTGTCTGCTTGTTTTAGTCAATTACAAATGTCTTGCTTGAGATTAAATGTTTTCCACACACAAAGCTACGTGTAAATACTTGGACAACGGGGCCCCACATTTCCCGCTCTCCTACGCCGAATAGCCTGAAGCCGCAGGGATTTTCTCACAGGCTTTATTTCCCTACATGGGAGCACTGCGAACCATTGGTCAGGATTTTTTACCTGGTTAAATGTACATTGAACAACACAGCAGCATTTCGGCATGTTTTGTTATTTCTATATAAGTAAAAAATCTCCTATGGAGTTGGCTCTTTTACAATGGGGGTCGATGGGAAAGAATGTTTGTTATTCCCAATTTGTGGGCGTGGTCAAGGGGAATTCCTTCTTACGACGTGAATATTAACTCAGAGTATGAGTGAGGAATGATGACAGGTGCCAACAATTCAGTTGATTTTCTCTCATTAGCATTAATGGGATGCAACTGAAGCAAACAGTTTGATTGAATATATAGGTAAATATTTTCAGTGTCATTATCTTTCTATCATTAAGAAGCCCTCTCGAGCCACTTTGAACAACATGAACTTGCATTGACACGGCCATCTCACAATGAAATGACCGCAGCAGGTAGTAACGGTATATAAGCAATAATACATGAGAGGACGTGTTATTATGACATTTTTATCATGGCTGTGATGTGGTCAGAGTCACGAAGCAAAGTCGAGTGGTGTAGACCTGTCACGGTTTTCCTCCTCTTCATCTGAAGAGGAGAGGCGAGAAGGATCGGAGGACCAATATGCGGCGTGGTAAGTGTCCATGCTTCTTTTAATAAGAAAATCTCAACATGAACACAACTACAAAACAAGAAACGTGAAAACCCGAAACAGTCCCGTGTGGCACAAACACTGACACAGGAAACAATCACCCACAAAATACCCAAAGAATATGGCTGCCTAAATATGGTTCCCAACCAGAGACAACGATAAACACCTGCCTCTGATTGAGAACCACTCTAGGCAACCATAGACTTACCTAGACAACTAAACTGAACACAACCCCATTAATCTAATAAAACCCCTAGACAAGACGAAACACAGTAAATCCCCCATGTCACACCCTGGCCTAACCAAAATAATAATGAAAACAAAGATAACTAAGGCCAGGGCGTGACAAGACCATCACAGCCATGATAAAAATGTCATAACACATGGACACATGGACTCAATTTTTCAACAAAACGTGATGCTACAGAGAAATATGAGAAATTCTCGTTAGTTCTATTCGTATTGACTGCCAGGTAAAGCAAACTACTCAAGCGCTGGTTGATAGTTCCAGAACCTTGTTTTCTATGGACTCTGTCCATGGTTCTGAAAACAGTGCACGTTTGGTCTATGCATAGTAAAATTAAATGCCAGATCGAAACAGTGTACAGGGGCGCTGTCCATTGATCTGAAAACAGCGCTGAAACATTGTAGCAAAAACCTTGATACAGCAGATCAGAATAGAAACCACAGTGAAATTTTTTTTTTTTTGGGGGGTGGGGGGGGTGGTCAGTCACAGCATCGACAGCAATTTATTTATGATTCACATTGAATTGCACATTCATTTCCACCGGCAGAGCTCATTCCCTAGTTTCTCATACATGCAGCTGCAACAATTCTCTCTTTCTCTGAACCATTTTTTGTTGACATCCATAACAATGAGCTAATGAGGCGTGATTTTGTCTGGCATAGGAAATGTGCTCACTCACAGGGTTGGGTAGGTTACTTTCTAAATGTACAGTAACGCGTTACAGTTACTAGTTACCTGTCCAATATTGTAATCGGTAATGTAACTTTTGGATTACCCAAACTCAGTAACCTAAACTGATTACATTCAAAAAAGAGGGACTTGGGAAAATTGCAGTTGGCTCAAACAGGGCAGCACGCCTGGCCCTTAAAAGTACACTAGGAGCTAACATTAATGACATGCATGCCGTCTCTCATGGCTTTCTCATTACTTGTTTTTGTAAGAGGTGTCTGTTTAAAATACTCGGACACCTATGCATACCCCACAAGACATGCCACCGGAGATCTCTCCACAACAGACTATGATGGGAGGTGCACAGTATTACATAAAGCCATGACTACATGGAACTCTATTCCACATCAGGTAGCTGATTCAAGCAGTAGAATCAGATTTAAAAAGCAGGTAAATATACACCTTATGGAACAGCAGGGACTGTGAGGCAACACAAACATAGGCACAGACACATGCATACACACACATGACAACATGCGCACTATACACACATGTTCACATGGATTTTGCGTTGTAGATATGTGGTAGTGGAGTATGGGCCTGAGGGCATTCTGTGAATTCTGTAATGAATGAGTGTATTGTAACGTTTTAAAAATGGTATAACTGCCTTAATTCTGCCGGACACCCCAATGGGGATCCATAATAAAAACAAACACAAATGCAGTGACGAGTGCTAAAACGGTTGCCCCCTAATAAAGCACAGTGGGCTTTGATAAACCACATCAAAGGGCTTTAACGAAGTAGCAGCTGCATTTCGCCACACGCGCAATAACATCTGCTGATCACGTGTATGTGACCAATACGATTTGATCTGATATGACGTCGCCATGGTCTAGGACCGATGGGAACGTTGACTGAATAATCTGATTTCTCCTATTTATCGAGAGGCAGGACATATTTCCAAACAAGAAGCCCATTTTTTTATTGTAGTCTTAATGAACTGGTCGAGATGCTTTTTAGAAGGTTTTTCCATCTATCCAGATGCCCAGATACTTGAAAACAGGGACACACTCAATATGGACACCATCCAAAGCACATATGCTTAAATCATCAGAGTTAATTTTATGCGCTCTAGAGAACAACATACTTTTTTTTAACCTGGATTCAATACGAATTTCAGGTCAATAAAGTTTTTCGGTAATACAATGATGGCAGACTGTAGTTTAGATAGAGCCTTGTCAACCATGGGGGCAATGAGATATACAACAGTATCATCGGCATACAAGTGCAGTCAATTTTGTTAATGTAAACAGTAAAAAGTATAGAACCCAAAATCGACCCCATGCGGGACACCTTTGGTAATATCCAAGGAAACCTGATTCAACACCATCAGTAGATACACATTGAGTTCTATCTGTCAAGCCATTTTTTTCAATAGTCACAGTTACTGGTCTAGGCCAATTGAGGAAAGCCTCTGAATTAGCAGTGAGTGATCAACAGTATCAAAAGCCTTTGACAGGTCATTGAAGACGGCATCTCAATGTTGCCTTTTATCCACACAATTATCCACATCATTCATAAATAGGGATGCAGCAGATACGCTCTGAGCCAACTCCCTAGCAACGTGTGAAAAACAGTTAGCTTGTTAGCTATCCAGCTGAGTTATCAGGAGAAAAGTTGTCTTCTGATGTTGTATTCTCAGTCCGTCTTCCTTTATCTTTTAATTTTCCATTGACCATCATGATTTCCCCCCCACAAAATCATTGCAGTTGTGCAGTTGCACATGCTGTTTTTTTATATGGCTACTGCAATAGCTGTGTCCAAAATAACACAGTTACAGTCACGTTTGTTCCTGCAAGTGAATGTTAGATTATACTTACGATTCAGTAATTGTGTAGTACAGGGGTAGGCAACCCTGTTCCTGGAGGGCCGCAGGTACTACAGGATTTTGTTCCAACTAGGCACCACACCTGACCAACTGAGCTAATTGATCAGTTCAGTTATTGCCTAAATTCAACACACGTGTCCTTCCAGGTCGGTTAAATGAAAAACATCAATCACCTGCGTCACTCCAGGATCATGGTTGCCTAAGCCCTGGTGTAGGGGTTATGTCCTAACTCTGGTTATTTTGCAGTTATACTGCAATTGCTGCATTCAAAATAACCATTATACTGTGAATACTGTAACTGCAGTTTCACAATTGCAGTTAGTTACAAGTTGATGGCACAGCCAATTCTTTGTTGCAATTATTGTCAGTTTTACTCTCAACTGTTTCAGTTGCCAGCTCTACTTAAGTAGATTTACAATCAAATACTTTTAGACTTTTACTCAAGTAGTATTTTACAGGGTGACTTTCACTTTTACTTGAGACATTTTTATTTAAGGTATCTTTACTTTTACTCAAGTATAACAATTAGGTGTTTTTTCCACACTTATTATTGATATACATTACTTCTAGCTAGATAATTACATTTGAGTAATTTAGCAGACACATTTCTACAGGCTACAGATGCTTACAATCATACTATTTCTGCAGTGTCCATATGTACAGAATCCCTGCCTCTTTCCTACTGCTGGTAGGACAATCATGCCCCTGATCTCTGTGTCTGTGTTCTCAACAAATATCACATTGTCTAACACCTATAATAGTCATCTAACATGCTGCAATGTTCCTCTGACCCTGAAAATCAAAGGACACAATCTAGGCTGTTTAAAAGGCTGCACTGGAAAATCTTAATTTCATTTCTTAATTTCTGACTAAATATTCAACTACTAGTCCAAACAATTATTTCCTGTCCCCAACCATCACATTAGACCTGTAAATATCTAAGAAGGACTGTGATACTCAAGCCAGTAGTGTCATTCCAGATGACTACATTGCAGACGTGCAGAAAACATGAACTAATGGTTGAATTTCAATGTCATCTTCAGTGCAGTCTGACATCAGATCACAATATCATATGGATGCAGTTACTGACATGTTAAACACTTATCCAGGTATTGTGAGATTTAGTGTGCGACTGCAGTCATTGTGTTGATATTGAGTCTCTCTCTTTCCCCAGTACTCTGTGCTTCCCAGCAAACAGTCCAGTCTGAGACTCAGCAGGTGAAAGGCATCATGGGACAGTCTTTCTCTTTTCAAGAGAGGGTGATCAAGACTGCCAATTTACTTTATGGAGAACTTGATAGTATTGCAAATGTGTACCCTGGTAAACGAGGCAAAATCACCCTTGAGAAGAGATTTGAAAACCGCCTCCACTTGAACAATGTTACAAGATACTTCACTCTGTCAGCCCTTCAGATTGACGATGCTGGGGTTTATACTGTGGAGAATACAGATGAAGGGAAAAAAACAACAAAATTTGAGCTCACTGTATACAGTAAGTGTGTGTGTGTGTGTTGTATATTACAGAAACATTTAATATAGTTTCCAATTCCAATTTATTCCAATTTTTTCTTCCAGATGTTGTTTCCAAACCTCAGGTGACAGAGTGTGACAGCAGCTCCTGTAGTGTGGTGTGTTCTGTGGACAATGAAAAAGAGGTGACCTTGACCTTGTACAGGGGAGAGGAAATACTAAACCAAACTCTCCATTTGGAGGTAGAGGGAAAGAACTACAACTCCACCTACAGCTGTGTGGCTGCCAACCCTGTCAGCATTGAGACAGTTCTTGTCCCAAAATGTTGCAGTGAAGATGGTCATCCTAATGATGCTGGTAAGAGACATTTTGAATGGAAACCATCCAGAAAATAGCAATTACCAAGTCAAACTGAAGTGTAGTTGAGCTCATTCAAAACCATTTTTACAAAAATAATTTCCTTGTGTTTTATTTCAGACAGTAGCGAGATGACTCTGGGTATGGTTATTATTGCTGTATTCTGCATTCTGGTTGCCTCTGGGCTGGTTGGACTAGCAATCTATCTAAGGAAGAGTAGAAATGAACACTCACAAGGCAGGTATTTATCTGTTACAGGTGTGAGCTCACTCCCCAAAGACAAAACATCTTTAGCCTTGTTTTTTTTGTGTGTATTTTTTTACAATCAATGGTAGTGTTTTGGAAAAGGTAGGAAATGTTTGCTTGAACACAGGATGCAGGTAAAATATATACTACACTTCCTCTGCTTGGTCAGACAGTGTCATTATCCCAGACGACTTCTAAATGTTGAAAAAGCAGAAGGCACACACACTCTTGACAATGATTACTTGAAAAGCTCATCTCATCTGACACTGTCTTAAAGACTGCAAGCACAGACACTGATTTACATAGTAACAAATGAGTCCTGAGTGTTTACAGAACCTGTCCAGGGAGGTGAGCGTCTGTATGTCTCTGTCAGTTAGTCGCACCTCACCTCACCTTCGGCCCATATTTACTTTCCTTTATGTGTCTTCATAGATTCAGCCGAAAGAGTGCAAGTTGACATTGAGGATGCAACGATAACTCCTAAAAAACGAACAGATAACCAGGTTAGGAAAAATGTTACAGGCTTATTGACAATACGGCAGCTTTAGCAGCCCTCATGTCTACAACTGTCAGTGGGTTCATGTGGCATTGAGTTGCACAGACCACCTGAGTTTGATACCAGGCCTGATGTCATTGCAACCAGTTTTGCCCATCTGATATGGTTGGGTTGCACAATGAGACACAATGAGACGCCACACAGCACATATAGTATATAATAATGCATTTGATCAGTTAACCGTTTCCTTCCTCTGGCACAAAGTTTTATTATAAAGAGGCCTATCATCTTTTTTTTTTTTTACATTTGTTTTTCCTTTTTATCTCCCCTCTCAATTCAATTCATTTCAATTCAAGGGCTTTATTGGCATGGGAAACACATGTTAACTTTGCCAAATCAAGTGAAGTAGATAATAAACAAAAGGGAAATAAACAATCAAATGAACAGTAAACATTACACTCACAGAAGTTCCAAAAAAATAAAGACATTTCAAACGTTATATTATGTATATATACAGTGTTGTAACGATGTCCCTGTCACTCTCTGTCCCTCCCTCCCCTCCCCTCCCTCCCACTCCTTGCCTAGGAGGAGCGAACAGCTATACAAGAACTGAAATGGCTTAGAGACAACCCTGAACTGACATCGGTTTACTACACACTCCAGTTACATCGCAGCGTTGCCAGCGGGGATGTTGACACAGCGACTTTCCATTTTGCTCCTTCATGCTGAGAGGTCAACATGATAACTCATATCCTGGAGAGGGCGGTATATCATAAGGAGGACGTTGAAACAAAATGAAAGTAAAAAAATATTCACCCAGAAAACCTTTTAGAGGCACAATTGTTATGGGAGAACATTCCCCTGGAACTTTTGCACTGATGTTCAGGCTTTTTTTGCAGGTCATTCTGTCAAATAGGGGGCTCGATGACATCCACTGATAAGGACCAATTCAATAGCTATGCATTGAGTTAGTAGCAGGATCAGGATAATCTCACTTTTCAAGTGCCTTTTATCCCAAATCCCAATGTACAGTTTAGGTTAAAACAAATGGAACCCCTTTTAATACAATTCACTAGTGTGTTTGCTATGCTACTGCTGGACCAACGCTTATTTTCAGTATTGTCTGTTCTGTTGTTTAAATGTAGGTGCCTCCCCTGTATCTTTTTATAGCTGGTCATTGTTTAGCTTGCCAGTGGATAGCAGCTGTGTACATCATATAAAAAGAGCAGGCGTTTGAGATAAAGCCACCTACTCCTTAGAAGCTAAGGCTGTTAGGCTGCTTTAGAAACAAAAGGTCCATAGATAAATGTTTTCCTTTCACCGTGTATGTTGTATTGAAACATTTCTGAGGGGAAGATCTTCCGTTTTTCTGTTTGATCTTGAGTGACATTTTATCGCTTTTCGCAAAATTGCTGGGATAAATTGTAGCTTTTAATTTAGCTCATTTCCTTTATGATGGACCATTTATTGATTGCCCCAATCTATGTAGCACATCAACCCTTAATTAGATATTTGATGGTGTAGCTACTTTATTTATGGCCTGTATGTGTCCCATATATGCAGTTGAAGTCGGAAGTTTACATACACTTAGGTTGGAGTCATTAAAACTTTTTCAACCACTCCACAAATTTCTTGTTAACAAACTATAGTTTTGGCTAGTCGGTTAGGACATCTACTTTGTGCATGACACAAGTCATTTTTCATCGACAATTGTTTACAGACAGATTATTTCACTTATAACTCACTGTATCACTTATAACTCACTGAAAATTCCAGAAAAAGCTTCTGATAGGCTAATTGACATCATTTGAGACAATTGGAGGTGTACTTTTGGATGCATTTCCAGGCCTACCTTCAAACTCAGTGCCTCTATGCTTGACATTATGGGAAAATAAAAAAAATCAGCCATGACCTCTGTTTCATCCTTGGGAGCAATTTCCAAACGCCTGAAGGTACCATGTTTATCTACACACAAACAATAGTACGCAAGTATAAACACCATGGGACCACGCAGCCGTCATACCGCTCAGGAATGAGACATGTTCTGTCTCCTAGAGATGAATGTTCTTTGGTGCAAAAAGTTCAAATCAATCCCAGAACAACAGCGAAGGACCTTGTGAAGATGCTGGAGGAAACAGGTACAAAAGCATCTATATCCACAGTAAAACGAGTCCTACACCGACATAACCTGAAAGGCCGCTCAGCAAGGAAGAAGCCACTGCTCCAAAACCGCTATAAAAAGCCAGACTATGGTTTGCAACTGCACATGGGGACAAAGATCGTACTTTTTGGAGAAATGTCCTCTGATCTGATGAAACAAAAATAGAACTGTTTGGTCATAATGACCATCGTTATGTTTCGAGGAAAAAGGGGAGGCTTGCAAGCCGAAAAACACCATCCCAACCGTGAATCACGCGGGTGGCAGCATCATGTTGTGGGGGTGCTTTGCTGCAGGAGGGACTGGTGCACTTCACAAAATAGATGGCATCATCTATATGAAGGTCATTTATGTGGATATTTTGAAGCAACATCTCAAGACATCAGTCAGAAAGTTAAAGCTTGGTCGTAAATGGGTCTTTCAAGTGGACAATGATCCTAAGCATACTTCCAAAGTTGTGGCAAAATGGCTTAGAACCCTTGTGTTGTCTTAAGGGTAAAAAAATGACCCACCACTATGTTTAACAGCAGAGAAAACCCCCTAAATTATATTTTTTTCTACTTGAAATTGGATGACTTTTCCTAGAGTGACCCCAACATTAGAAAAAGCGAAACATCACCTTTATTCATATTTCCATGAAAGCTGAACACCACCAGGGTACAAAGATTGTCTTAGGGTCATTTTTGACCCGGCAGTTCTAAAATCATTTACACACCACAAAAACCACAAAGACACACACACACATGCGCGCGTGCACACACACACACACACACACACACACACACACACACACACACAAAATTGAGATTGTGTGCTACTGATTGAACTCCTGAAGAGGAAGATCCCCATGATTGGGTACAGTTAGAAAGAACAAGCCTGAGCCCCCCTGCACTCCTCGCATCAAGGGGGAGAGAGGCCTTCTCATCAAAGTTTTCCTTCACCCCCACCACCACTCTAGTTTCTTGCCTCTCAAAGGGGAACAAGAATATGAGCACACTACACAAAACGGCTGAGATCAGTGATCGTGAGGATAGGAAGCTAGCCGTCATCGTGAACTACAAACACAACAAAGGAGGCGTGGACAACCTGGACAAGGTGATTTAAACTTACAGCTGCAGGAGGATGACTGCCCACTGGCCCCTGGTCATCTTCCATAACATCATTGTGTCCTCATACAATGCCTTCATGCTATGGAACAAGATCAACCCTACCTGGATGCCTGATAAGTGGAACAAGAGGAGGGTGTTCCTGGAGCAGCTGGGAAAGGCACTTGTAACCCTACACATTCAGCGCTTGTGAAAGCTCTTCAGGGGGCTGAATCTTGTTTTTTTAATGATTTTTTGAACCTTTATTTAACTAGGCAAGTCAGTTAAGAAGAAATTCTTATTTTTAAGCCTGTTCAGGGGCAGAACGACAGATTTGTACCTTGTCAGCTCGGGGATTTGAACTTGCAACCTTCCGGTTACTAGTCCAACGCTCTAACCACTAGGCTACCCTGCCGCATCCTCAGGTGTCCTGATTCACCTGAGGATGCAGCTGGGGCAGGCAAGAGGAGGAGATGCCAATTCTGCCCCCCAAAGAAGGACTGTAAAACAAATACTATGTGCTGCACTTGTGAAAAATACATCTGCAAAGTCCATGCACACACACTTGCATACTGTCCTACATGTGCTAATTAGAGCTGATTAAGTTATGTTCTTCACGTTTTTATTTTGTATCTTATTTTATTGTTATTTATGGTTGTTGTTTATACATCTTGTGGGTGTCGTCAATGGTCCACAAAATGGGAGAAGTATTTTTTTGTAGTTGAATTCCTCATTGTACAGTATATAGGGGTTAATATAGGGGTTATGGACAACAAAGTCAAGGTATTGGTGTGGACATCACAAAGCCCTGACCTCAATCCTATTGAAAATTTGTGGGCAGAACTGAAAAAGCGTGTGCGAGCAAGGAGGCCTACTAGCCTGATTCAGTTACACTCCGTCAGGAGGAATGTGCCAGAATTCAACCAACTTATTGTGGGAAGCTTATTGTGGAAGATTACCCGAAATCTTTGACACAAGTTAAACAATTTACAGGCAATGCTACCAAATACTAATTGAGTGTATGTAAACTTCTGACCCACTGGGAATGTGATGAAAGAAATACAAGCTGAAATAATTCATTCTCCCTACTATTATTCTGACATTTCACACTCTTAAAATAAAGTGCTGATCCTAACTAACCTAAGACAGGGAATTTTTACTAGGATTAAATGTCAGGAATTGTGAAAAGTTTAAACGTATTTGGCTAAGGTGTATGTAAACTTCCGACTTCACCAGTAAAAACTGTAAACTGTCAATCTCTTTTTGCTGTCTGTATACCAATTGTGTAAATGTGAATATACAAACATAGTTCATAAAAAGTCATATCAGCGTTGCACCTGAGATGTTAAGGAATTAAAGCAGATTCGTATCATTTGTGTGTTAACTGTGGAGGCATTACCTTTTTGCTTTTGCACAATGTAGCGAAGTCCTCACAATCAAGAAAATCCACCATCCACAATAATTACCAAATCACATCTC
Source organism: Oncorhynchus tshawytscha (assembly GCF_018296145.1). Taxonomy (NCBI): domain Eukaryota; kingdom Metazoa; phylum Chordata; class Actinopteri; order Salmoniformes; family Salmonidae; genus Oncorhynchus; species Oncorhynchus tshawytscha. The sequence goes on along the minus strand of NC_056462.1, from coordinate 4,426,969 downwards.
TCATGTGTGAATCTACCATATATATATTTGATTGGCTTCCCAAGTGGCACAGCGGTCTAAGGCACTGGATCGCAGTGCTTGAGCCGTCACTACAGACACGGGATCATTCCCAGACTGTGTCGCAGCTGGCCGTGGCCGGGAGACCCATGGGGCGGCGCACAATTGGATCAGTCTCGCCTGTGTTAGGGGAGGGTTTGGCCGGCCGGGATGTCCTTGTTCCATCGCGCTCTAGCGACTCTTTGTGGTGTGCTGTGTGCATTAACGCTGACCTCACATACAATACAAGTCAAAAGTTCAGACACACCTCATCATTCAAGGGTGTTTCTTTATTTGTATTATTTTCTACATTGTAGAATAATTGTGAAGACATCAAAACTATGAAATGACACATACGGAATCATGTTTTAACCCCAAAAAAGTGTTAAACGAATATATTTTAAAGTTGAGATCCTTCAAATTATCCACCCTTTTTCTTGATGACAGCTTTGCCCACTCTTGGACCACGGTGCGCTTCAGACTTGGTTTTGCTGAGGTGCAGCAGTGGCCTGAAGGTAGAAACCTGTCTCTCAACTTCGGAATTGCATTGATGTCAGTAGAGTCATGTTAGTAACTTGCCCTATGTTTGACAGCCATACTTCAGGATAGTCAGACAGGGCAGACAGGGCATCTCCAGAAGAAGATTGAGGCGCTTTACCTCAGTGTGAAACCGAATAATCACTCCCTCTACCGTTTGACAGGTAAGGCCCAACAACAATATGACCTCAAACACATTATTCATCAAGCAGTACAACTGATTTGTGAAATACAATACATGATTTATATACATCAGACCATGTTTCTGATAAAATATAGGCATGACCTATGTTATTAATTGATGTAAACATTTAATTAAACTGTGAAATTACGTGACCTTAAACAGCAGTGTAACTTGAGTTGATGCTTCGTACTCTCTTTGTTTGTGCCTCTCTTGTAGCTCTATAACTTACAGTCATGTAATATATCTGATTATAAACTGAGTGGTTCGAGCACCGAATGCTGATTGGCTGACAGACGTGGTATATCAGACCGTACACCACGTGTATGAAAAAACATATTTTTTTACTGCCCTAATTACGTTGGTAATCAGTTTTATAAAAGCAATAAGGCATCTCGGGGGTTTGTGGTATATTGCCAATATACCACGTCTAAAGGGCTGTATCCAGACACCTCCCGTTGTGTCGTGCATTAGAACAGCCCTTAGCCGTGGTATATTGGCCATATACCACACCCCCTCGGCCCTTAATGTTTAAATCTACAGTCCATCTAATCACCCTTTTTTATTCAGATGGCAACAAGAGGAGGCATCAGATTCTGAGAAATTGTTGAGGACAAGGCAGCCTTGACAGTTGCCATTGCTCAACTTCACGAGTAGCAGGCAGAGTTTAGGCTCCCCACAGTGGATGAGCTGCTCAATACCGACAAATTTGTGCGGCCATGGGAGAGACTTGGCAACAGTAAGTATATGACTGCAGAAGGTATCTATTGTGGTGTATTTTTTTTATCTTCAGCATAGGTTGCAATCATTGCTGTTGTTCTGTTATATACCTCTGTGGGTTTACATCTCGTATCACCACAGGCAACAGCCAGCTTACCATCAAAAAGGAAATATTCGACAGACTGATGTTGGTGAACAGACTGCAGGAGGATCCTGGAGCAGGAGATGAAGAGTAGCGGGAACACTGAAGGCACTGTCCCTACAGCTGCAAGATCAGAGTAAGTTGAGGTTTATACTATTTGTGGATTGAACTTTTTGTCGCATTTAATGGTATCAGACTGTTCTTCTTTAAAAAGGAAATGTCTGTCACATAGAGAAGAGCGAGAGACAAGTGGTTGAGGATACAGGTAGTGGGCTTCACGTAAAAAGTCAATGTGGTCAGAACAGTAAATGAGATGGGGAAGATGGTTGAGAACGCTGTGAATGTCTCAATAATGATACTGTTATAGTGTGAGAAGAAAAAAGCTGTGGGTTATGAGGGTGTTGCAGTTGTCATGGTGTCACAGTTGAGTGTCTGAACGTGATGAGCTGTTCTTGTTCTGGTTAAAAACACTCCCGTAGAACAAGAAAAGAGACGTCTTTAGTGCCATTAGTACATCTGAATTAACTGACAACTGCTAAATGGTTTAACTAGCTAACATAACCCTCTCAAAATAGGTTTCTAACCTCAAGGCTCTGGTTAAAGGATAAATAAATACTATATTTATCTCTAATTGGTAATATCATTTTCATAAAAGTGTTTTTCTAGAGATATGGTAATGAGTCAATATAAATACTGTTTTCTGGCAACATATCCATGTTCCATTCAAAGAAGCCTAGTATTTACCAAATGTCGTGTATGTGAATGACTGCCCTGAATGTCAAAATGATTGTGGTGTTCATTTCAAGATTTTAAAGGTTCAAGATTTACAATATTTCATAGTGTTAAAAGTTATACTTACTTACTCAGTCCTCTTATTCCCATGTGGGACATTAAGCTGCAACAATTTTCTTCTGGAGTCTGTCTTTGACCACAGCTTGTGCCGTCTGTCCCGTGACCATTAAAGACCCAGTGGTTGAGGAAACAGGCAGTGGGCTTCACGTAAAACGTCAATGTGGTCAGAACAGTAAACGAGAATGCTGTGAATGTCTCAATAATGATACTGTTATTGTGTGAGAAGAAAAAAGCTGTGGGTTATGAGGGTATCGCAGTTGTCATAGTGTCATAGTTGAGTGTATGAACGTGGTGAACTGTTCTTGTTCTGGTTAAAAACACCTCCTTAGAACAAGAAAAGAGACGTCTTTAGTGTCATTAGCACAGCTGAATTAACTGACAACTGCTAAATGGTAACATAACCCTCTCAAAATAGGTTTCTAACAACAATGGCCTGGTTAAAGGATAAATAAATACAATACTCATCTCTACTTGGTAATAATTTTTTCATAAATGTGTTTTTTAGAGATGTTGTAATGAGCCAATATCAAAACTGTTTACTGGCAACATATCCATGTTCCATTCAAAGAAGCCTAGTATTTACCAACTATCCTGTATGTGAATGACTGCCTTGGATGTCAAAATGATTCTGGTATTAATTTCAAGATTCAAGATTTTAAAGGTTCATATTTACAATATTTCTTAGCGTTAAAAGTTATACTTACTTACTCAGTCCTCTTATTCCCATGTGGGACATTAAGCTGCAACAATCTTCTGGAGTCTGTCTTTGACCACAGCTTGTGCCGTCTGTCCCATGACCATCAAAGACCCATCTACATCCAGCTCAGCAGCCACCACTGTCTGTCGCCATGTCATTTGTGTCCGGTGTATCTTATAAAAGTTATAGTTCACCCTATTACATAAATGTGTCCGTTGTTGTCTTACCTCGGGTCTTGTCCTGATTCCAAGGCATCTACTCCACAATTTCTTATAAATCACAAACTACAGAACTACAAACTTCTCCGAAAATGAATAGGAAAAAAAATACTATACAATATCCTTAAAATAATGTCACAAAAGTTGAGAAAACCAATCAGAATGCAGATGAAACCTGTCTGTCCTGCTATCATTCACAAATGTGTCAGTTCAGGTGTTACAAGAATGTATTTAACGAGCTGTGAGGAATTGAAGAATAAATGAACGTGTCTGTGACAAAGCTTATCTAGGTAGACATATTTGCTCGACATGCATGTCATTTAAGAGTAAAAGTAATCAATAATAATACATTTCATTTTTACCCTGCTTTCAGTTAAAAACAATCTCAAAGTGCTAAAAAGTAGGGATATTGTTATTATTGAGTGTACTGTAACTGATTTTCAATGAGCTATTATTAGTTTAAAAAAAACGTTGTTCTCTGATAATATAAGGCTAATGTGGAACCAACTTATGGAGATGGGAGGTTGATAGTGTTGGGTTAGGTAGTTTAGTTCTTACAGGCCCAGATTCAGACTGAGATAAATTGACAAAAAGTTGGCTTAAGTATAATTTGGGGGGCTTAAATCCATATTAAATCAACTTGTCTCAAGTCTGAATAGGGCCCCCAGTGCCTAGTGTAATTCAACACACCCTTGCACAGTTTTCACATTTTGCCACCTTAAATTTAAATATTAAAAGGGATTCAATTGGGATTTTTTTTCTCCACTGATCTACACAACCAACAACACATTTTCAAACTAAACAAAATGTCCCAATACTTTTGGTCCCCTAAAATGGGGGAACTATGACCAAGAAATACTGTAATTCCTAAACGGTTCACCCAATATGGATGAAAATACCCTCAACTTAAAGCTGACAGTCTGCACACACAGACACTAAACACATTACGCCATGTTCAAATGGATCATTATTGTGTCACCTGGTGAATTCCTTCACAAACATACAATATCCTTTAAATTAATGCACGTCGCTACACCCGCAATAACATCTGCTAAATATGTGCGCATGACCAATAAAATAAAATGTTATTTGATGTAAAAAAAATAATAATAATTAAATGTTTATTTAATCAAGAATGATTAGAGAGTGTTCCTGGCTGTTTTCTCTCTCTCCTCCCCTCTCTATTCCCCCCCCCTCTCTCTCGCTGTCCCCTCTCTCGCTCTCCCCCTTCTCTCACTCTCCCCCTTCTCTCTCTCTCTCTGTTCTCTGCCTCGAAATGGAATGCTCATCCATCATCACTCAACATTCAACAATTATCTGGGCTAAAAAGAATGCACACAGGATAAGTGCATCTATTACAGTCTTTTGAGAGACAAAAAAGGTGTTACCTTTGATGCGGTTTCATCATTTTGAAAAACACTGCAAAGATTCCTGGGTACACCACCAAGGCTGCCGCTCTGATAACAGGATAATATCTCCCTCCATGCCCCTCCTCTTTTTTGTGTTGTATGTGAAAAGCAAATACAGTTGTAGATGGAGTTGTAGTTGTTTCAAAATGAATGCAAACTCCACCCACCCGGCCAATGGGAAAGCTTAAACTAACAAACTCAATGTCTGGGCGCTCTTGTCGAGTATCTCACACTATGTCTTGTTATTTGTAGATGATTTAGTGGAACCAGTTGGATGATTGTATGGACTGTAGGCTACAATGCTGTTTTCTCAAAGAAAAAAACTGAAGGTGACGCTACTGCATCTCTTCGGTATGTGTCCCTTGATTATTGTGACTGTGGTTGTGGAGAGTTGAGACTAGAGACAGCTGTGTTAATATCATGTGTGACACATTTAGACATTTTTCCATGTGATACAGAAACGTCATATATATATATATAGGTAAGCTATACATGTAGGCTTATTAGTCTTATTAGTTATGTTCCCAAATGTAATTACTATGTCTGCAGTCTTGGCTACCTGATGCTTTATACAATGTTATGGGACTTCCACTGTTGTTCCAGGCGTAGCCTACACCCTCAAGTTACACAGCTGATATAAAAAGGAGGCATCGACCCATTTGCTAAGGTTGTAGGGAGTTTTTATGTGCCAAAGCATTTACACAAGCATAGCCTTAAAAAGCAGTTTGATGGTGGGGGCTGGGCGGTGTTTTTTTCCCGTTTTTTTCCTTCTTTTTCATTTTTCAGGGGGTGTTACAGCACCACTACTTCCAGTGGCTATGTTCACAAGCGTCAATGGCTACACCTAACAACAGTTGTGTGGAAAAAAATTGTGCAGACAAACTCTGTTGTATCTCATAGAGAAAGCGAAGTTAATCAAATTGAGTAACTCAAGGTGACTTTATCTGTTTCTCTGGGACTAATGATCTGACTGCAACCAATTTGCCTCTTATTTGAATGTTGGGCTTGAAGGGGTGGCCGAGTAGTCTAGTGGTTAGAGCGTTGGACTAGTAACCGGAAGGTTGCAAGTTCAAACCCCTGAGCTGACAATGTACAAATATGTCGTTCTACCCCTGAACCCACTGTACCTCGGCCATCATTGAAAATAAGAAGTTGTTCTTAACTGACTTGCCTAAGTTTAAAACAATTTATAATAATGTGAGCTCACACAAGTCATCCCCCTCTGTGTTCAGGATGGAGAAGAGAGAGCATTTCCTCTTGGTAACGAGATTTTATCAACTCACTGCATTAGATGTTTGTCCAACTTGCCTAAAGTGCTGCTCTTAAACAACTTCCCCATTTCTGAAACTGTAACAAGAACAACTATGTTTATGTTTCGTATGACGTTTTAAAACATTATTGTCATGATAAGAGCTAGAGTTGTGAATCTCCTCCATGGTGTTGTATCATTGAATGACAATGAGCATACTGTAGGTCCATCAACTAAATGAAGAACCCCCGTAGATCAAACATTCAGGGCCTGTTTCCTGGACACAGATTAAGCCCTGGACTAAAAAGTATGCACAATGTAGAATCTCCGTTAAAACAGGGTTTTAGGCCAGGACTAGGCCTAATATGTGTCTGGGAAACAAGCCCTCAAAGTATTTAAGATGTAGTGTGAGAAGGAAATGATGTGGGTTTTCAAGTTTGGGTTACGTCTGTCAGCTCTATCTTGAGTTTCTTGACTGAGGTGCTTGTGAACTGTTAAGGGACTGTAAGGTATTTATAATGAGGGATACCTGGAGAAAATAGGACCTCTCTGAAATGAATATGGATGACCCTTCAGTAAAATATATTTTTACACTCCCTGACCATTTGAAATGAGACAAGTGACCCTCCCCTGTACCCAAAATGAAACAAAGTGGATAGCAGAGAGCATGCCTACTGTTTACCCTCAATCCTAGGGCAGACCAGAGCCTTTAGAAATGTAGTTTTAGAAGCTGTCCTTCATTTTGTAAGCATTAGCCTACATGCCAAAGTTGTCAGACGGTTGTGGATTCACATTCCACCGCGGACAAGGGTAGAGGGGAAAAGGTCTCCATTATAATAAAAGCACTGCATGAATCTATCATCTTATTTGAATTCTGAGAATAAATTGCCTTTTTAAACACTTTTATGCAATTCTACTTCATTTTACATGACTGGAGACTAGCAGAATATTGTAATATCACACCAGAGCAAGACACTGAATGAGCGCATGTTGCAGCCCCAGAGAGGCTGTGATTTCAATACAGGCTGTTAAATAAGAGAAAAAAAAGGTGTAATAAATGTGATAAATATTTCTCTCCGAAACATGTGTGCCACAGTTATTGGCACCCCTAGAAATTCTTATGAGTAAATCTAACTGCAGTCTATTCCCATTCATATTTGATGTTTTTAAGTTCACCTGAGTTATTAGGAATGCTTAAGTGGTAAGCCATGACTTCCTGTTTCACCGGGGTATAAATAGGAGGTGACATACAGGCCAAGTTCCCATATTTATCCATCGCTATGGGAAAGACAAATCAGGAAATGGTTAAAAGAACATAGTTCAACGGTTGAAGATTCCCATAGAATAATAGTGAAAACTATGAAATAACACACATCAAAACTATGAAATAACACATATGGAATCATGTAGTAATCAAAAAAGTGAGATTCTTCAAACTAGCCACAGCTTTGCACACTGTTGGCATTCTCTCAACGCATTTCAAATAACAGGTGTGCCTTTTTAAAAGTTAATTTGTGGAATTTCTTTCCTTCTTAATGCGTTTGAGCCAATCAGTTGTGTCTTACAAGGTAGGGTTAGTATACAGAAGATAGCCCTATTTGTTAAAAGACAATGTTGAAATTATGGCAAGAACAGCTCAAATAAGCAAAGAGAAACGGCAGTCCATCATTACTTTAAGACATGAAGGTCAGTCAATACGGAACATTTCAAGAACTTTGAAAGTTCCTTCAAGTGCAGTCGCAAAACCATCAACCGCTATGATGAAACTAGCCCTCATGAGGACCATCACAGGAAAGGAAGACCTGGAGTTACCTCTGCTGTAGAGGATAATTTCATTCGAGTTACCAGCCTCAGACATTTTCAATTAACTGCACCTCAGATTGCAGCCCAAATAAATGCTTCACAGAGTTCAAGTAACAGACATATCTCAACATCAACTGTTCAGAGGAGACTGTGTGAATCAGGTCTTCATGGTCAAATTGCTGCAAATAAACCCCTACTAAAGGACACCAATGAGAAGAAGAGACTTGCTTAGGCCAAGAAACAACAGCAATGGGCATTAGACCGGTGGATATCTGTCCTTTGTTCTGGTGAGTTCAAATTTGAGATTTTTGGTTCCAACCGTCATGTCCTTGAGAGAAACAGAGTAGGTGAATGGATGATCTCCGCATGTGTGGGTCCCACCATAAAGCATGGAGGAGGAGGTGTGATGGTGTGGGGGTGCTTTGCTGGTAACACTGTCTGTGACTTATTTAGAATTCAAGGCACACTTGACCAACATTGCTACAACAGTATTCTGCAGCGATACACCATCCCATCTGGTTTGCGCTTAGTGGGACAATCATTTGTTTTTCAATAGGACAATGACCCAAAACACACCTCCAGGCTGTGTAAGGGCTATTTGACCAATAATGAGAGTGATGGATTGCTGCATCCGATGTCCTGGCCATCACATTCACCTGACCTCAACCAATTGAGTTGGTTAGGGATGAGTTGGACCGCAGAGTGAAGGAAAAGCAGTCAACAAGTGCTCAGCATATGTGGGAACTCCTTCCAGACAGTTTGAAAAGCATTCCAGGTGACTACCTCATGAAGCTGGTTGAGAGATTGCCAATAGTGTGCAAAGCTGTCTTCAAGGCAAAGGGTGGCTACTTAGAAGAATCTAAAGTATAAAATATACTTTTTTGGTTACTACATGATTCCATATGTGTTATTATTCTACAATGTAGAACATAGTAAAAAAAATAGAAAAAACCTTGAATAAGTAGATATGTCCAAACGTTTGTCAGGTACTCTATATTTGAGAAAAAAAAGTTGTATGTAAGAGTGTATTTTTTTCAATTATTTTACTTTAATTAAAGTTTGTATTTGTGTGATTTTTTAAATGAAAGACCAAGAGGGTAAACAATAAAGACGTTTTTTTCACTGCCCATTTTGCTCATATTTACCAAGGGTGACAAAATTAGTGGAGAGCACTGTATATATTGTATCTGTCCCTAACAATATAAACAAAATCATACCGCTGCATTTAGCCTGTACAAAATATATTTTTGCCAGTTATGAAGCTGTATGTTTAATTGTTTCTTAATGTTTCTTAATGTTCATAAGTCAGGCTTCTGAACAAGACATAGCACCATCTCGGCAGCATCATTGGATGTATATTAAGCAGTACTTGACTAAAAGTAAATAAACCTTAATAGAAAATGACTCAAGTAAAAGTGAAAGTCACCCAGTAAAATACTACTTGAGTAAAAGTATAAAAGTATTTTGTTTGAAATATACTTAAGTATCAAAAGTAAAAGTATAAAGTATAAATAATTTCAAATTTCTTCAATTAAGCAAACCAGACGGCATCATTTTCTTGTTTATTTTAATGTATGGATAGCAAGGGGAACGCTCCAACACTCAGACATCATTTACAAACTAAACATGTGTTCAGTGAGTCATCAGATCAGAGTCAGTAGGGATGACCAGGGATGTTCTCTTGATAAGTGTGTAAATGTTATCATTGTCCTGTCCTGCTAAGCATTCAAAATGTAAAAATAGTACTTTTGGGTGTCAGGGACAATGTATGGGGTAAAAAGTATATATATACAGTATATATATATATATATATATATATATATATATATATATTATTTCGGAATGTAGTGAAGTAAAAGTAAAAGTTGTCAAAAATATAAATAATCAAGTAAAGTACAGATACCCAAACAAACTTCTTAAGTAGTACTTTCAAGTATTTTTTAAAGTGGTCAATTGATTGGATCAGTGTTAATTTTGTCAGCAAAAATAGTGACTAAAATATTTCCAAACATTTCAGTCTCCCGTCTGTCATGAGCCGCCAGAGTCTCCCGTCTGTCATGAGCCGCCAGAGTCTCCCGTCTGTCATGAGCCGCCAGAGTCTCCCATCTGTCATGAGCCGCCAGAGTCTCCCATCTGTCATGAGCCGCCAGAGCCGCCAGTCTGCAAGGAGCCGCCAGAGCTGCCAGTCTGCAAGGAGCCGCCAGAGCTGCCAGTCTGCATGGAGCCGCCAGAGCTGCCAGTCTGCCAGGAGCCGCCAGAGCCGCCAGTCTTCCATGGAGCCGCCAGAGCCGCCAGTCCAGGATCCGCCAGAGCCGCCAGTCTTCCAGGATCCGCCAGTCCAGATCTGCCAGGATCCGCCAGATCCGTCAGTCTGCCAGGATCCGCCAGTTTGCCAGGATCCGCCAGAGCCGCCAGTCTGCCAGCATCCGCCAGAGCCGCCAGTCTGCCAGCATCCGCCAGAGCCGCCAGTCTGCCAGGATCCGCTGCCCCTCAGTCCAGTGGGGCCCTTTGTTAAGGTTACTATTCCAAGGTCGGACGCTAAGTAAGCGGACTAAGACTGTGTTGGAGTGGGGTCCATGTCCCGCGCCAGAGCCGCCACAGTGGACAGACGCCCACCCAGACCCTCCCCTATGGGTTTAGGTGTGCGGCCGGGAGTCCGATTTATGTGTCTTGATTTATGTGTCTTATTTTGTAAGTCTATGGGGTTGTGTTCAGTTGAGTGTTCTAGGTAAGTCTATGGTTGCCTGGAGTGGTTCTCAATCAGAGGCAGGTGCTTATCGTTGTCTCTGATTGGGAACCATATTTAGGCAGCCATATGCTTTAGGTATCTTGTGGGTGATTTTTCCTGTCTCTGTGTTTTGCACCAGTTAGGACCGCTTCGGTTTTTCCACATTTTCTTATTTTGTATATGTATATTGTTCACGTTATCATCTTTATTAAAGATGTTCAACCATAACCACGCTGCATTTTGGTCCTCCTCTCCTTCCCAGGAAGAAAACCGTTACATGTTGCCTTTTCTACATTGCTTTGTTTTTGCAGTGATTTTATAGCCTGGTGTATTTTATTTTGATTCTCTGTATATACTGTACAGCATCACTGCATTTGTGAAGGACAACATGGAAAAAGGTCAAATAAAGCCTTCTGTTTCTGGATATTCATGCGCTTCAGTGACATTCTTTCTGTGTTTGTCATCTTTGGTTAAATAATTTTAGGAAAAAATAATACAACCCATGCTGTGATAATATATTTACTCGTCTTTTATGGTGCATACTATAATTATAGTATCAACAAATGGCACAGAAATATGAAAGAGGGTTAACGATGATAGAGTATATTTATAGTTGTAATTTGTATTTATTGGGCCATTGTGTAACGATTTATTGAAATTACTTTTCATTAGATAACAAGTTGTATGTTTTGATGGAGGGAGTTAATTTTGTGTCATGTATTTAATGTTTTGAGAGTCTTAATGCATTTTGCAAATTAAATGTGTCATTTTGGCCAACGTGTTTCAGTTTTGGGCTGCATGTTAATTGTTTAGAAAATGTTAATTCTGTTTGGACACATTTTATCAAGAAAAACTGCAATTTGCTACATTTCTATATTATTAGAGAATAACTATGATATTTAAGTCAATGCGTTGATATTGAGTTTCTCTTTCTCTCCACAGTACTCTGCTCAGCGCAGCATTCAGCCCAACCTGAGACTCGGCAGGTGAAAGGCATCGTGGGAACGGTTTTCTATTTTCCAGAAAGGGTGTTGAACTCTGGCAATTTACTTAATCAACATTTTGGCAGTATTGCACAGGTGCACCCTGTTAAAAAAAGTAATACCAACCTTGAGAAGAGATTTCAAAACCGCCTTCACTGGAACAATGTTACTGGATTCTTCACTTTGTCAGACTTACAAATAGATGATTCTGGGGTTTATACTGTGGAGAATACAGATGAAGGGAAGACAACACATACATTTCAGCTGACTGTGTACTGTAAGTGTGTGTGTGTGCTGTAAATTACAAAATCATTAAAGTGGCAATCAGTAGAAACAATACTAAAGCTGTCACCTTTTGGTTTGGTAAAACGCTGAGGGATGGGTCTGGAGAAATGTAACCACTCTCAAATTCATAGACCGAGCTATGGGTTCAAGGACTGATCAGCCATCATGTAAAAAAGTATAGTGTGTCGATAGATAGTGTTTGTTTACAATTTCTTTGTTTACAAACACCGTAGTAAAACTTTTTTATGTGTTCTAAGCTCAAGAAGCATTTATAAATATTATTCAAGAATCAATGGGTACATTTCATTTAATTCATTTCAAGTCCAAAAATGAATGTAGCAACTGCTCTTTGCTACTTTAAAGATAAGTTTCATTTCACTAATTCACATTTTTTTCATTATTTGTCTTCCAGATGTTCTGTCCAAACCTCAGGTGACGGTCCATGATAAAATCTCCTGTAGCGCAGTGTGTTCTGTGGAGAACGGGAGAGAGGTGACCCTGTCCTGGTACAAAGGAGGGGAGATACTCAACCAGACCAGCAGCCCTGACCACAACATCACCCTCTCTATACCTCTCAAGGTGGATGAACAGAACAGAGACTCTTACAGATGTGAGGCTGCCAACCCAGTGAGCAAGGAGACAGCTGTTGTTCCACATTCCTGTATAGAGAGTGATCCCTCTAAGATGACAGGTAAAAACATGTACAGTACCAATGTCACATTGCAGACATCCAGACAATACCAACTACTATATGAAACAATAAGTATGGTAGAGCTCATTTTATGAAACCCAATGTTTTAATTAAAATATTGTTTTCTTTCTTTTTACTTTAGATGGTGATGAGAGGACTCAAGATTGTCTTATTATTGCTGTAATCTGTGTTCTGGTTGCCTCAGGACTTGTTGGACTTACAATATATCTGAAGAAGAGGAGAAACGGACACTCACGTGCAGGTATTTAGCTTTTTACAGGGTGAGGTCATTCTCCTTGTCAAATTCAAAACATGTTGTGCACAACCTTTATTAATTACCATTGATAGTGTTTTATAAATGTAGGAAATGTTTGCCTGAACAACAGACGCAGGTCAAATGAAGTGGTGTATCTTCCACACTTCCTCTGCTTGCTCAGACAGTTGCATTGTCTCAGACCACTTCTCTAAATGTTGAAAAAGCAGAAGGCACACAAACACAAGCACAGTCTGACAATTACTTTATAGGTTCTCTGGTGCCAAACAGACCTCACAGACACAGGAATCCATAGTAACATGATTCTTTAGTGTTTTCAGAACCTGTCTTGGGGATGAGCATGTGTACATATCTGTCAGTTACTCCCACCCACACTGTATATTTCATTTACTTTATTTGCCTTTATAGATTCACCTGAAAGAAAGCAAGATGACGTTCAGTATGCAGAGATAACTCACATTAAACCAGCAGAAAACCAGGTTAGTAATAATTCTACAGGCTGATAAACATAGGAGATGCAATACAGCAGCTTTATCAGCCCTCATGTCTACAACTGTTGGCTTTAGCTCTGTGTCAGTGGGTTAATGTGGTATTGAGTTGCACAGACCACCTGAGTTTGATAACCGGCCTGATGTCACTGCAACCAGTTTTGCCCATTTGAAATGTTTGGGTTACACAATGAGACGCCACACTGCATATTGTACATACAGTACCAGTCAAACGTTTGGACACACCTACCCATTCAACCGGCCTCACAACTGCAGACCACATGTAACCATACCAGCCAGGACCACCACATCAGGCTTCTTCACCTGCAGGTTGTCTGGGAGGGGAGGGAAGGGAGGGGGGTCTGGCTCCCAAGTGGGTGGACCTATGCCCTCCCTGGCCTACCCATTGCTGTGCCCTTATATGAACTGTAATTCAGTTAAATCTTTGAAATTGTTGCAAGTTGCATTCATATTTTTGTTCAGTATAGCAATGCCTTTGATCTTCTTGTGCCTTTAACAGTATGTGTCAAGTCAGTGAACTTTTAAGCTTGGCTTCTTTGTTCCTCCCACTAGATTTAGGAATGGTTCTAGATGTGTTGAGTATTGAGTTACTTTCTGCAGAACAATGAGATTAAACAACAGAGCATCAGTCTTGTTTCCTTCCTCTGGTACAAAGTATCTAATAATGAAACACATCATCATTTTTCTTTAACTTTTTTGCTACACCTTTTCTCGTCCCCCATCTCTGCTGCTCTTTCCTTGTCCCTCTCAATCCTTCCCTCCCTCCCTCTCCCTGTCTAGGAGGAGCGAAGAGGTATACCAGAACTGGAGTCACTTAGAGACAACCCTGACCTGACATTAGTTTATTATACACTCCAGTAACATCACATGGCTGCCAGCGAGGATGTTAACACTGCATGAAGGAGAGGGAACAGGAAGTTAATGAGAAGGTGACATGATAATTTACATCCAAGAGAAGGCGTTACATCTTAGTGGACTTTGAGACAAGATGATAGTAAATATTCATCTCAAAAACTTTTGTACAGTTGTTTCTGGAGAAAATTCCCATTTAACCATTGTGCTGTTGTTATCATTTCAAACCTCCTTTGTTGGTCATTCTCAGTCTCTTGTTGAATTTGGGCCTCGATGAGATTCACTGATGCAGACAAATTAAATAACTATACCTAGGGTTATTAGTAGGGTGATCCCTCTTTTCAAGTGCCCATTGTCCCAATGTATAGATCAAAACAAATGGAACCTCTTTTAATACAATTCACTAGTGTGTTTGCTACGCTACAGCTGGGCCGAAACTTATTTTCAGTGTTGTCTATTCTGTTGTTTAAATGTAGGTGCCTCCCCTGTATCTTTTTATAACTGGTCATTGTTTAGCTTGCCAGTGGATAGCAGCTGTGTACAAAAAAGCAGATGTTTGGTGAGATAAAGCCGCCTACTCCTCAGTACAATGGCTATAGGGCTACGTTGGAAACCACCATATATATTATGTTGAAACATTTCTGAATGGTAGATCTTGATTTGCCTTTTGACTCAGAAAGTGATCTTTGGTGAGATTTTACTGTTATTGCTTTTCACAAAATGCAGACATGATTAAGTGTAGTTCAGATCTTGCTTTGACTACAACTGTGTTCATGCAGTTTGAATGTACGAAAGTCAGAGTTTAGTTTATTAAGAAGGACCTTTTATTGCTTGTCCTTATTTAGGTACACAGTATGTAGCTCATGATCTCTGAAGAATACAATCACTCCCTCCTGCAGACTCCCCTATTAGAGCATGTTGTGCTCCACCTACATTAGCCCACATACAGTATACAGTGGGGCAAAAAAGTATTTAGTCAGCCACCAATTGTGCAAGTTCTCCCACTGAAAAAGATGAGAGAGGCCTGTAATTTTCATCATAGGTACACTTCAACTATGACAGACAAAATGAGAGAAAAAAAATCCAGAAAATCACATTGTAGGATTTTTAATGAATTTATTTGCAAATTATGGTGGAAAATAAGTATTTGGTCAATAACAAAAGTTTATCTCAATACATTGTTATACAGTGGGGCAAAAAAAGTATTTAGTCAGCCACCAATTGTGCAAGTTCTCCCACTTAAAAAGATGAGAGAGACCTGTAATTTTCATCATAGGTACACTTCAACTATGACAGACAAAATTAAAAAAGAAAATCCGATAATCACATTGTAGGATTTTTAATGAATTTATTTGCAAATTATGGTGGAAAATAAGTATTTGGTCACCTACAAACAAGCAAGATTTATGGCTCTCACAGACCTGTAACTTCTTCTTTTGGAGGCCTCCACTCGTTACCTGTATTAATAGCACCTGTTTGAACTTGTTATCAGTATAAAAGACACCCCTCCACAACCTCAAACAGTCACACTCCAAACTCCACTATGGCCAAGACCAAAGAGCTGTCAAAGGACACCAGAAACAAAATTGTAGACCTGCACCAGGCTGGGAAGACTGAATCTGCAATAGGTAAGCAGCTTGGTTTGAAGAAATAAACTGTGGGAGCGATTATTAGGAAATGGAAGACATACAAGACCACTGATAATCTCCCTGGATCTGGGGCTCCATGCAAGATCTCATGAACCTCGTGAATGACCTGCAGAGAGCTGGGACCAAAGTAACAAAGCCTACCATCAGTAACACACTACGCCGCCAGGGACTCAAATCCTGCAGTGCCAGACGTGTCCCCCTGCTTAAGCCAGTACATGTCCAGGCCCGTCTGAAGTTTGCTAGAGAGCATTTGGATGATCCAGAAGAAGATTGGGAGAATGTCATATTGTCAGATGAAACCAAAATATAACTTTTTGGTAAAAACTCAACTCGTTGTGTTTGGAGGACAAAGAATGCTGAGTTGCATCCAAAGACAACCATACCTACTGTGAAGCATGGGGGTGGAAACATCATGCTTTGGGGCTGTTTTTCTGCAAAGGGACCATGACGACTGATCCGTGTAAAGGAAAGAATGAATGGGGCCATGTATTGTAAGATTTTGAGTGAAAACCTCCTTCCATCAGCAAGGGCATTGAAGATGAAACGTGGCTGGGTCTTTCAGCATGACAATGATCCCAAACACACCGCCCGGGCAACGAAGGAGTGGCTTCGTAAGAAGCATTTCAAGGTCATGGATAGGCCTAGCCAGTCTCCAGATCTCAACCCCATAGAAAATCTTTGGAGGGAGTTGAAAGTCCGTGTTTCCCAGCAACAGCCCCAAAACATCCCTGCTCTAGAGGAGATCTGCATGGAGGAATGGGACAAAATACCAGCAACAGTGTGTGAAAACCTTGTGAAGACTTACAGAAAATGTTTCAGAGGAGCTAGCCAACAACACAGCTAACACAATTACTTCCATCTGAAACTGGAAAGTCTGCAAACTAACTTTGTTTGACCTTTTATCAATTTACATTTCTTTGTATGTATCCATAAAAATTATGCCAGCTGATTCATGATTTTGACAGGCTGAGAAACTCTGCCTAATTCTCTCTCTCGTCCCAACTCCCGACCCCTACACATTCATTACTAAGGGACAGTTGGAGATGAAATCTGAATATTGAAAAAATATTGCATATGTTGGAGAGACAGACAACAAGGTTTATACAAATCTCCGCTGTTGATAACTAAATGTTAGTCTAAAAGAAATGTGAGATAATGTCTAGATGCTTTTTGTAGTGGAGATCAAGTTTATAAATTGCTTGGCTGATGAGACAGTGGATTGCGCAGTCAGATGGAACAGAGTAAATAGGCATTTTAACGTCATAGATTTATCTGGAGGAAACCTGTGGAATAGACACCGGCTGGAATATGCATTTAACCAATCAGCAATCAGGATTAGACCCACTCGTTGAATAATATGTCATGTTTCATGTTTTGTGTGGACCCCAGGAAGAGTAGCAGCTACTTTTGCAACAGCTAATGGGGATCCTAATAAATGATCAAATACCAAATGTAGCCTACTGCTAGCGTCAAATTAGGAGGGAACACTGTAATTGTTGGGTGGTTTTCAAGTGTATTTCTCTATTTATTGAGTTTAAGTGTATTTGGGACATTTTGTCGTGTGTATTTGGGACATTTTGTCCTGTTACTTTTAATGCCAGGCAGCTGTTCATTTCTAATATTAAATATTGACTAATCCTAATGTTTTTTTCTTCTAATGTATTTTCCACATATAGTGGTTTAACATTTTTATATTTCAGTATACTGTATACTGTACTGTACATATTACACCATGTTGTACTCTGAGCCAGTGTACCGTATAGTGTAAGTCTTGAAAGATGTGTCAGCAAAATGTTCTCCAACCTTTCTATGCTTTTACATTTGGACTGTGCTCATGCATTATTGTGCCAAATTATATTTCATATAAAAACATGTATTGTATATTATGCCATGCCAAATATAATTTTAATCACATTTGGTCAGAAAACACGAGTGCCTCATTTATCATTCTGTGCATTTGTGTGATGTATTTTTCCACAAAGATCAGATTGTGCAATGTTGTGATTCCAGTGTTTTGTTAAATAACATGTATATTTTATATTTTAAAAACAACTACGATAAAGTGGTCTGACATAACATCACCATCTTTTCAAATCTCTGATCATGGTTGATAATGCGTTGTTTAGCCAGCTACACCTGTGCTTCATAAATTAACTGCCCACTTCCAACACTTGCTCTGGAAAAAAATACTTCCCACAATCTCTTTCACTTGCTGAGTTTCAGGCTGGGCTGAATGCTGGGCTTCAGAGAGTAGATAGCTTAGATATCTCAGTATCAACACACTTCTCACAAAGTACAGTATATATTATATACGTAAGCTACAAAATTTAGAGCCTGTTCTTTTCCAGTTAAGACCCCCAAAAACGGCAGTCTTTTTTTGCTCATGCTGCAACACTTGTCTGGAAACTAACTGCAGCATTTTCACCCATCTCACTTCTCTGCTCATGATCTATTTCATAAAGCACATTACCTGTTCCTCAACCACTCGTCTTTCACTCTACCATCTGGCCTCTACATGACAGATAGACATTGACCACGTAATCCCCGGAAACCACCAATATTTTCTGTTTAGAGTGGAGCAGTTTAACTAACCTTTAACATGCGGTGTAAATCCATGCCTACTTTGGATGAAATGCATGAATGAAAAGCTGATCGTTATTACGTTCAAATTGATTGGTTGGACACATACTCCATAGATAGTTACATCATCACAGAAGGAATTGTCCTCAATCAAACTTAATTGAAATGGGAAACTGTCACGGAAACTGTCAAAATTTTCAATCCCAGTGATGATAACAATCATGATAGCTTTGACCAATTTCCCCTAGGTTGTATAGCTAGGGTTTTTTCATTTAAAAAAAGTATATTTTTAACCCTATAGCTAGGGTTAATACGAATTAGGCAAAGACTCAGATTCTGCAAAGGTCCATTATAGTTTATTCATGAGATCTCTAAAGTCAACCAGAATGTGAGCAGTCTTTATAACCCCCTCTACACACACACACACACACACACACACACACACACACACACACACACACACAGAGACAGTTTTATTACTTTTCTACCAGCCTTGGCAGTTTCTCACCGTTCTTTTCCACCCTGATAAGAGAGGCATAGGAAGGGCCCTCCTGTTGTCAGATTT
Source organism: Oncorhynchus tshawytscha (assembly GCF_018296145.1). Classification (NCBI taxonomy): domain Eukaryota; kingdom Metazoa; phylum Chordata; class Actinopteri; order Salmoniformes; family Salmonidae; genus Oncorhynchus; species Oncorhynchus tshawytscha. Next base: position 4,408,009 of record NC_056462.1, on the reverse strand, counting down.
TTCAGAGTTATCATATGTAGTCTACCAGCCTCTGTTTTCTCCACATATTTCTCCCTCTTAACTTGTCCCACACATGCATTATTGGAATATAGTCTTATAAGTTTCAGGGTGGAATTCTTTAGTCATTACCTTAAACATATAAATTCCCTTCTCAGAAACACAAACAAGTCTATACAATTCCTGTTATAGTTTGAGAAAAGTAATGGGAGAGAAGGAAAGTCCTCTTTCAGAGGAAAATTTAATTCAGTTCAATTCTAATGAGAGATGAATCAATGAACAGACACAGACACTGTAAATGTGAGGTTTATAATCATTGTTCCAAAACAATCTATCAAGTGTTGGCATACTCTGTAGTTATGGACTCAATCGACAGATGTTTGGTATTTTATGTAAATCTTTTCACCTCCAATAAGTAGTATTGATTACAAAGACAGAAGGTTACTTAAGACAAAAAAATAGGAGGGAGGTTGGTTGGGGAGGATGGGTAAGTTGTCACGTTCTGACCATCGTTCTTGTGTGTTTTCCTTGTTTTAGTGCTGGTCAGGACGTGAGCTGGGTGGGCATTCTATGTTGTGTGTCTGGTTTGTCTATTTCTATGTTTGGCCTGATATGGTGCTCAATCAGAGGCAAGTGTTAGTCATTGTCTCTGATTGGGAACCATATTTAGGTAGCCTGTTTTGTGGGTGGTTGTCTCCTGTGTCAGTGTTTGTACCACACGGGACTGTTTCGGGTTTTCAGTTTTCCTGTTTTGTAGTCTATTTCATGTATAGTTTCGTTATTAAAAGTACCATGAATTATAACTACGCTGCGTCTTGGTCCGATCCCTGCTACACCTCTTCTTCAGAGGAAGAGGAAGAAGAGAACCGTTACAGAACCACCCACCACAACAGGACCAAGCAGCCAGCATCAAAAGACTCATGGACTTGGGTACAGATATTGAACGGAGAGGGACCCTGGGCACAGGCTGGGGAATATGGCCGCCCCAAAACAGAGCTGGAGGCAGCGAAAACAGAGAGGCGGCATTATGAGGAGCAGGAGAGGCAGCGATGTCAGGATTTCGGGACATGGGAGCAGAATCTGGACTACACAACTTGGGAAGAGATAGACAGGTGGTCGGTCGACCCAGGGAGAGTGCCGGAGCCCGCCTGGGATTCGATGGAGCAGTGCGAGGAAGGTTACAGGAGAATGAGGTTGGCGAAGCGAGCACGGCGGCGCGGTAGGAAGCCCGAGAGTCGGCCCCAAAAAATTATTGGGGGGGGCACACGGGGAGTATGGCGAAGCCAGGTAGGAGATCTGCGCCAACTTCCTGTGCTTACCGGAGAGCGAGAGAGACCGGGCAGGCACCGTGTTATGCTGTGGAGCGCACAGTGTCTCCAGTGCGGGTGCAAAGCCCGGTGCGGTACATACCAGCTCCTCTTATCGGCCGGGCTAGAGTGGGCATCGAGCCAGGTAAGGTTGGGCAGGCTCGATGCTCAAGAGCTCCAGTGCACCTGCACGGTCCTGTCTATCCAGTGCCACCTACACGCACCAGCCCTCCGGTGGCAGCCCCCCGCACCAGGCTTCCTATGCGTGTCCAGAGCCCAGTACTCCCTGTTTCTCTTCCCCGCACTCGCCCTGAGGTGCGTGTCCTCGGCCCAGTACCACCAGTGCCGGCACCACGCATCAGGCCTATAGTGCGTCTCGCCTGTCCAGTGCTGCTAGATCCTTCCTCCTCTCCAGCGCAGCCGGAGTCTCCCGCCTGTCCGGCGCTGCCAGAGCTCCCGCCCCTCAGTCCAGAGGCGCCAGAGCCCCTCATTCCAGAGGTGCCAGAGCTCCTCAGTCCAGCGCTGTCAGAGCCTTCCTCCTCTCCAGCGCAGCCGGAGTCTCCCGCCTGTCCGGCGCTGTCAGGGCTCCCGCCCCTCAGTCCAGAGGCGCCAGAGCCCCTCATTCCAGAGGCGCCAGAGCTCCTCAGTCCAGCGCTGCCAGAGCCTTCCTCTCCAGCGTTGCCGGAGCTTCCCGTCTTCCCAGCGCCATCAGAGTCGCCAGTCTGCCCAGTGCCGCCTGAGCTACCCGCCTGCCCAGCGCCATCAGAGTCACCAGTCTGCCCAGCGACGCCTGAGCTACCCGTCTGCCCAGCGCCATCAGAGTCGCCAGTCTGACCTGCGCCGCCTGAGCCACCCGTCTGCCCAGCGCCTCCAGTGCCGCCAGACCTGCCCAGCGTTTCCAGTGCCGCCAGTCTGCAAGGAGCCGCCAGTGCCGCCAGTCAGCCAGGAGCCACCAGTGCCACCAGTCAGCCAGGATCCGCCAGTGCCGCCAGTCAGCCAGGATCCGCCAGAGCCCCCAGTCTGCCAGGATCCGTCAGATCCGCCAATCAGCCAGGAACCGCCATTCAGCCAGGATCCGCCAGTCAGCCAGGATCTGCCAGAACTGCCAGTCAGCCAGGATCTGCCAGAGCCGTCAGTTAGCCAGGATCCGCAAGTCAGCCAGGATCTGCCAGAGCTGCCAGTCAGCCAGGATCTGCCAGAACCACCAGTCAGCCAGGATCTGCCAGAACTGCCAGTCAGCCAGGATCTGCCAGAACTGCCAGTCAGCCAGGATCTGCCCGAACCGCCAGTCAGCCAGGATCTGCCGGAACCACCAGCCAGCCAGGATCTGCCAGATCTATCAACCTGCCTGAGCTTCCTCTCAGTCCTGAGCTTCCTCTCAGTCCTGAGCTTCCTCTCAGTCCCGAGCTTCCTCTCAGTCCCGAGCTCCCCTCAGTCCCGAGCTCCCCCTCAGTCCCGAGCTCCCCCTCAGTCCCGAGCTTCCCCTCAGTCCCGAGCTACCCCTCAGTCCGGAGCTCCCCTCAGTCCCGAGCTCCCCCTCAGTCCCGAGCTCCCCCTCAGTCCCGAGCTTCCCCTCAGTCCCGAGCTTCCCCTCAGTCCCGAGCTACCCCTCAGTCCCGAGCTACCCCTCAGTCCCGAGCTGCCCCTCAGTCCCGAGCTGCCCCTCAGTCCAGTGGGGCCCGTTGTTAGGGTTCCTAGGCCAAGGTCAGCTGCGAGGGTCGCCACTCAAGGGACGCTAAGGAGGTGGACTAAGACAATTATGGAGTGGGGTCCACGTCCATCGCCAGAGCCGCCACCGCAGACAGGGGGGTACTGTAATGTTCTGACCATGGTTCTTGTGTGTTTTCCTTGTTTTAGTGTTGGTCAGGATGTGAGCTGGGTGGGCATTCTATGTTGTGTGTCTGGTTTGTCTATTTCTATGTTTGGCCTGATATGGTTCTCAATCAGAGGCAGGTGTTAGTCATTGTCTCTGATTGGGAACCATATTTAGGTAGCCTGTTTTGTGGGTGGTTGTCTACTGTGTCAGTGTTTGTACCACACGGGACTGTTTCGTGTTTTCATGTTTCTTGTTTTGTAGTCTATTTCATGTATAGTTTCGTTATTAAAAGTACCATGAATTATAACTACGCTGCGTCTTGGTCCGATCCCTGCTACACCTCTTCTTCAGAGGAAGAAGAGAACCGTTACATAAGGTGTATAGCGCTAGCAATCCAAAGGTTGTGTGTTCAAGTTGCATCAGGGTGAACTGTAGCATTTTAGCTTCCCCTTCCCCTAACCATTATTCTAACCTTATCCCAATTCACGTAACTTTTTACTTAATTATCCTAACCTTTGTTGCTTTTCCTAACCGCTAACATAAATTCTCCACGTAATTCTCTTTGTTGTTACAACACAACAAGCAACCTGGTCTCAGAGATAGACGTATAATACTATACAGTACATTCTGAAAGTATTCAGACCCCTTCCCCTTTTCCACATTTTGTTACATGACAGCCTCATTTTAAAATGGATTAAAGTACTTGTTTTCCTCATCACTCTACAAACAATAACCCATAATGACTAAGTGAAAACACGTTTTATCTAAATAAGATTTTAGACCTTTTGCTATGAGACTCAAAATTGAGCTTGGGTGAATCCGGTTTTCATTGATCATCCTTCCGACATTTCTACAACTTGATTGGAGTCCACCTGTGGTAAATTCAATTGATTGGACATGATTTGGAAAAGAACACTCCTGTCTATATAAGGTCTCACAGTTGACAGTGCCAAGCCATGAGGTCGAAGGAATTATCCACAGAGCTCAGAGACAGGATTGTGTTGAGGCACAGCTCAGGTACCAAAACATTTCTGCAACATTGAAGGTCCCCAAGAACACAGGGCCTTCTTTAGTGGAAGAAGTTTGGAATCACCAAGACTCTTCCTAAGGCTGGCTGACCAGCCAAACTGAGCAATTGGGGGAGAAGGCCCTTTGTCAGGGAGGTGACCAAGAACCCGAGGTCAATCTGACCGAGCTCCAGAATTCCTCTGTGGAGATGGGAGAAACTTCCAAAAGGGCAACCATCTATGCAGCACTACGCCAATCAGGACTTTATGGCAGAGTGGCCAGATGGAAGTCACTCCTCAGTAAAAGGCACGCTTGGAGTTTGACAAAAGGCACCTAAAGGACTCTCAGACCTTGAGAAACAAGATCAAACTCTTTGGCCTGAATGACAAGCATCCCATCTGGAGGAAACCTGGCACCATCCATACCGTGAAGCATGGTTGTGGCAGCATCATGATTTGGGGATGTTTTTCAGCAGAGGAGACTGAGAGACTAGTCAGGATTGAGGGAAAGATGAACGGAACAAAGTACAAAGAGATCCTTGATGAAAACCTGCTCCTGAGCGCTCAGGACCTCAGACTGGGGAAAGATTAACCTTCCATCAGGACGATGAGCACACAGACAAGACAATGCAGGAGTGTCTTCAGTACAAGTCTCTGACTGTCCTTGAGTGACCCAGCCAGAGCCCGGACTTGAACCCGATCGAACATCTCTGGAGAGATCTGAAAATAGCTGTGCAGTGACGCTCCCCATTCAACTTGACAGAGCTGGGAGAAACTCCCTAAATACAGGTGTGCCAAGCTTGTAGCATCATAACCAAGAAGTCTCTGGGCTTTTATCGCTGCCACAGGTGCTTCAACAAAGTACTGAGTTTGCAAAAATGTCTAACCTTATTTTTGCTTTGTCATTGTGGGGTATTGTTTGTAGATACATTTTTTAAATCAATTCTAAAATAAGGCTGTAACATAACAACATTTGGAAAAAGTCAAGGGGTCTGAATACTTTCCGAATGCACTCTACATCCTCCAAAATGTATGATAAGTTACATCATCCGATTCAGAGGAACTATTCTTCTATTTCCTCTATTTCGTGTGATACTGTACACACGCTATTCCATTCATAATGTAACCTAACAGAAAGTAATGTATCATACTAAATGGTGGGGAACATAAAATCAGCAAAAAAAATAAATGTCCTCTCAGTCAACTGCTGTAAATATTTGTATGAACATAAGATTCAACAACTGAGACATAAACTGAACAAGTCCCACAGACATGTGTCTAACAGAAATGGGATAATGTGTCCCTGAACAAAGGGGGGGTCAAAATCAAAAGTAACAGTCAGTGTCTGGTATGGCCTCCAGCTGCATTAAGTACTGGAGTGCATCTCCTCCTCATGGACTGCACCAGATTTGCCAATTCTTGCTGTGAGATGTTACCCCACTCTTCCGCCAAGGCACCTGCAAGTTACCAGACATTTCTGGGGGGAATGACCCTAGCCCTCACCCTCCGATTCAACAGGTCCCAGACGTGCTCAATGGGATTGAGATTCGGGTTCTTCACTGGCCATTGCAGAACACTGACATTCCTGTCTTGCAGGAAATCACACACAGAACGAGCAGTATGGCTGGTGGCATTGTCATCCTAGAGGGTCATGTCAGGTTGAGCCTGCAGGAAAGGCACCACATGAGGGATGAGGATGTCTTCCTTGTAACGCACAGTCTTGAGATTGCCTGCAATGACAACAAGCTCAGTCCGATGATGCTGCGACTCACCGCCCCAGACCTTGACAGACCGGTCCTCCACCTCCAAATCGATCCCGCTCCAGAGTCCTTCGACGATAAACACGAATCCAACCATCACCCCTGGTGAGACAAAACCGGAACTCATCAGTGAAGAGCAATTTTTGCCAGTCCTGTCTGGTCCAGCGGAGTCAGTAGAAAGGCCTCTTTTAGTGTCCTAAGTTTTCATAACTGTGACCTTAATTGCCTACCGTCTGTAAGCTGTTATTGTCTTAAGCCCTCGTCTCAAAAAGATTTAAACAACAGTGTATTTAGCTCAGAGCTGATGGCAATAAAGGATAATGATCTATCTTACCTTCTTCATCTCCAAGGCCTCCCTCTTCACAGGGTGTAGTGATGTTGACAGTGATGGTCTGTTTCGTGACAGGACTGGCAGCTAACCAAAATAAATGGAGTTGTAATGTTCTCTCTCTACCTCCAGAGGGAGTAAGAGGTTAGGTTGGTGGTGAGATCAGGTCTGTTGAGATCTCACATGCACCTGTAAGGTCCTAACCATTAGGACATGGAGAGCTAAACTTAAGTTTAGGCTGGTATGTCTTGTCGGTATGTAGGCCTAGGTTTACCTTTTTTTATTTAAATTATGCGCTTTTGGTTTATTGATTGCAGCCTAACGTGGTGGTAATTATGTTAAAGGAACTATTTGTGCTGAACATACCAGCAGCCTATTTTACCGCTACGCCTGAACCTTAAGTGAAATCCTGTATGTTCTAATAATTAAAATGAAAGGACATTGCATTGTCCTACGATGTAGATGCTTTTTTGATTGGGGTAGTCCCGACAGGGGAATTAATTTCATTTCAACATTGTTGTTTCCTACTGTTGGTTTGTTGTTTTGAAACAATGTGCTTTATTTGCATCACTGTAAGAGATAAATAAAGAGAGAGTTACATAGGGTAGTAAATAGAGCTGTAATAAACACTTTTTTCCCATCTTTGTTCGATGAACCATAAACAATTAATGAACATGCACCTGTAGAACGGTCATTAATAGACTACCTGTCTTGGCACTCCCGAGTGGCGCAGTGGTCTAAGACACAGCATCTCAGTGCAAAAGGCATCACTGCAGTATCTGGTTCCAATACAGGCTGCATCACATCCGTGATTCACATCTGTGATTGAGAGTCCCATAGGGCAGCGCACAATTGACCCAGTGTCGGCCGGGGTAAGCCGTTATTGTAAATAAGAATTTGTTCTTAAATGACTTGCCTAGCGAAATAAAGGTTACTTTTTAAAATTAATTTGCGATTAACCTGAGATTAGATTGGAGAACATTTTGAATTTCACTGTGATCTTATACAATTATATACTTGCATTCGTGGACCCGGGAAGAATATCTACTGATTCTTTAACAGCTAATGGGGATCCGAATAAAATCTAAACAAAACTGTTTGCAGTTTGTATTACCTTGTATGCTTCTGTGTTCTATTTATGTGAGGTACACTATGCATGTAATGTATTGAATTAGTTTTTCACCCACACAAAGATGAGAGGCATGGATGAACATACTCTTATCCCAGCAGCAGCCTTTGTGGTGTACTCAGAAATCGTTGCAGTGTTCTTTAAAAGACAAAAGGCCATTTTAAAACCGTCCCTGCACTCCTGCGGTGTCTACAGACATCCCCCAAATCAGGGTTTGTCATCTAGGTTTGGCCCCGGGCCAAATTGTGTCGGAGCCAATAGTCGTCGGGCCAGAACATAAGTTATAATATAATATTAGCTCAATTCATCGACCTTCACTACAATTTGAACAACATTTTTAACTCATCTGATTTGTACATAATGAATTCATAAATATTCTCACAAAATCACATCTCTATTCAATTACTATTTTTGTCTATTTCACTGTGGGTTAATTGGTGGGAAAACAGGTCTATGTAGCCTACTGTAGGCTACAATTCTTTGTTATACGTCAACATTTGTTCAGAACAATTAGTTTGACAGCAAGAGATAGCAAGAGGTATCATAAGAAAGGTGGAATTAAAAATCGAAGTTTCAGGGAAGATTGTACAGAGATAGGTTAATCTTTCCATATTTTCCAAATCCCGAGCCAATGTGTCTTATTTGCAATGAAAATATCCCTGTTGGCAAATAATTCAATCTCAGACGTCATTAAAAATCCAAGCATATAACTTTCAAAGTGGCCGTCCTGTCCCAGACATAGGCCGGAGCAGAAACAGTGAAGCGTTGATAACTGCAAGCTACACACAGGGATTTTTTGGCGGACATATTATGTCACTTAAACTGGTTAAATCTGCAGTTACATGGAAGAGGGAAAACGGTTGTGTAGCCTACATGGTGGAAAAATGTGAGGCCTTTACTAGGAAGCTTGAGTTGTTCGATTTGGACTTGTCATCTGGAAGGCTGCTACACTTCAGTACACTGAAGAAACGACAGGCAGATGGGACCAGGCCGCAGCATTATCACAGAGGTGATGGAAGATTTCACCAAACAGCTGAGGGACAACTTCTCCACCATATGGGAAGACTACAGCATGCCCAAGGATATCATTGCGTTTTTACGTGTTCCTCTCACAGTCCGCCCAGGTGGAGAATTATCCTCCCTTGCTAATGAAACGACACACCTGCTGGATTAAGCCGCAATTCAATTAAAACTGAGCTGATTTGAATTCCAGACATCGAGCCAAATCAGGAATGAGCTCAGGAGTGCCGAATCCTTGTGTTCGTTTTGGGTGGCTCAGAATAGAGCACAATAAAGAAACTTGCATTTTATGTGCTGCCAATGTTTGGATCGACTTACACCTGCGAGTCCTCATTTTCCTCTATGAACGCAATATAGACTCACCACAGGATCCAGATTTCACATAAGTCAATTGTGAACTGCCTGCGCTTCAAAATCACATCCATCTCACCCGACATCCACAAGATCGTGTCTGAGGGGAAGTTAAACTTTTCCCATTGAGTAACTTAGTGGCCAATATAACTATTTAGTAAATAATAACATTATTGTGAGTGCTTATCCAGGGATGTGTAGGTCTCAAGCTGACAGTATTTTCTGTGTTCTGTCGTTACAGGAGTAGGCTATCCCGATCAGACATAGATATCACCTTTTTATCTTTAAAATATAGTATTTTTGTAGGATGCTACATTTTTGTAACTAGGCCTAATATAAAAATGGCACTTCTATTAGGCCATATATATTTTTTATATTGTGAAATATTCTGTTAAATCTCAAAGCCTACCTCAGCCAATAAAGGTATATTTTATATAGGCCTAGGCTTGGCAGAAATAGACTCCAATTAAGCCATCTTGTTGTTTACGAAATCAAATGAAGATTATTGTTGAAATGAATTACTCGAATGGGGTAGTTTTTCTCTATCTGTTGCTGTGCATAAAAAGTTAGCTATATTTTCAGACATTTTACCATGTGAGAATCTCTGGTAATTGTACATATTTCTTAAAACTTCATTGGGATAGGGGGTAGCATTTTCACTTTTGGATGAATAGCATGCCCAGAGTGAACTACCTCCTACTCAGTCCCAGATGCTAATATATGCATAGTATTATTAGTATTGGATGGAAAACTCTGAAGTTTCTAAAACTGTTTGAATGATGTCTGAGAGTATAACAGAACTCATATGGCAGGCTAAAACTTGAGAAAAAATCCAAACAAGAAGTGGGAAATCTGAGGTTTATAGTTTTTGAACTCACCCCTATAGAATACACAGTGGGATATTGGTTATGTTGCACTTCCTAAGGCTTCCACTAGATGTCAACCATCTTTAGAACGTTGTTTCAGGCTGCTCCTGTGAAGGGGGGCCGGATGAGAGCTGTTTGACTAAAAGCCTCTTTGGGATAGGGGGCAGCATTTTCACTTTTGGATAAATAGCGTGCCAAATTTCAACATGCCAAGAATGCATATCATTAGTAGATTTGGATAGAAAACACTCTAAAGTTTTCTAAAACTGTTTGAATCATGTCTGTGAGTATAACAGAACTAATGTAGCAGACAAAACCCCGAGGACTAACCATTCAGAATTATTTATTTTTGAGGTCTCTGGAAATGATATTTCTTAGGCACTTGTTTGCAGTTCCTACCACTTCCACTGGATGTCACCATTCTTTGGAATTTGGTTGAGGTTATTCCTTTGTGCAATGAAGAAGTACGGCCATCCTGGAAAAGGGTAACGCTGTTGAGAGTTGGCCAAGTCTTGAAACGCAGCGTTAGTTTCCTCTCGTCCTCTATTGAAAACAGATAGATCCGTCTTCAATTTGATTGATTATTAACGTTTAAAAATACCTAACATTGTATTACAAAAGTATTTTGAAATGTTTTGGCAATGTTTACAGTTAACTTTTGAGATATTTTGTAGTGACTTTGCGCAAATTGGAAGCTGTTTTTTTCTGCATCAAACGTGCCAAATAAGTAGACATTTTGGATATATATGGACGGAATTAATCGAACAAAATGACCATATGTGATGTTTATGGGACATATTGGAGTGCCAATAAAAGAAGCTCGTCAAAGGTAAGGCATGTTTTACATTTTATTTCTGCGTTTTGTGTAGAGCCTGCAGGGTTGAAATATGCTACTCTGTTTGTTTACTGCTGTGCTATCATCAGATAATAGCTTCTTATGCTTTCGCCAAGAAGCCTTTTTGAAATCTGACATGTTGGCTGGATTCACAACGAGTGTAGCTTTAATTTGCTATCTTGCATGTGTGATTTAACTTCTTAGAGATAGGGGGCAGCATTTCCACTTTTTGATAAATAGCGTGCACAATTTCAACTTCCTGCTACTCATGCCAGGAATATGTTATATGCATATGATTAGTAGGTGTGGATAGAAAACACTCTGAAGTTTCTAAAACTGGTTCAATCATGTCTGTGACTATAACAGAACTTATGTAGCAGGCAAAACCCCAAGGAAAAACTGTTCAGAATAAAACAATTGTTTTCCTCTGACAGTTCCCTCAGTTGTCTTTGCCAAGGGAAATTAGATAGCGCCCATTTTACAGTTCCTACGACTTCCACAGGATGTCACCAGTCTTTGGAATTGGGTTGAAGTTAATCATTGGTGAAACGAAGAAGAGGCACATCCTGGAACAACGTTACACTTTTGATAGTTACGCAACAGGGAAAAAGGAGCATGTTTTGTTTACTTTCTCTATCGAATACAGTTTGTCCCGTCTACAATTTGATCGATTATTAACCTCTAGCGTCGAGCAATCCCGTATCCGGGAGCGTAATCATAGCCTCAAGCTCATTACCATAACGCAAAGTTAACTATTCATGAAAATCGAAAATGAAATGAAATAAATATATTGGCTCACAAGCGTAGCCTTTTGTTAACAACACTGTCATCTCAGATTTTCAAAATATGCTTTTCAACCATAGCTACACAAGCATTTGTGTAAGAGTATTGATAGCTAGCATAGCATTAACGTTGCTACAGGCGAAACCAAGATGAAATTTCAAACAGGAAGTGCACCCAGATTTTGAAGGCGCTGTGTTTCAATGAGTCCTTATATGGCTGTGTATGGGTCACGAATGAGCTTAGACTTCCTGTTGTTTCCCCATAGTGTCGACAGCATTGTGACGTATTTGTAGGCATATCATTGGAAGATTGACCATTTTACACTACATATACCAGGTGGTCGCTTGGTGTCCTCCGTCGCAATTATTGCGTAATCTCCAGCTGCATGCATTTTTCGGTTTGCTTCCGAGGAGAAACCCAACTGCCACAAATGATTTATCATCGAATAGATATGTGAAAACACCTTGAGGATTGATTCTAAACAACGTTTGCCATGTTTCTGGCGATATTATGGAGTTAATTTGGAAAACAGTTTGGCGTTGTAATGACTGAATTTTCGGGGGTTTTTCTTAGCCAAACGTGATGAACAAAACAGAGCGATTTCTCCTACACAAATAATCTTTTGGGAAAAAATGAACATTTCCTATCTAACTGAGAGTCTCCTCATTGAAAACATCCGAAGTTCTTCAAAGGTAAATTATTTTATTTGAATGCTTTTCTTGTTTTTGTGAAAATGTTGCCTGCTGAATGCTAGGCTGAATGCTATGCTAGCTATCAATACTCTTACACAAATGCTTGCGTAGCTATGGTTGAAAAGCATATTTTGAAAATCTGAGATGACAATGTTGTTAACAAAAGGCTAAGCTTGTGAGTGAGTATATTTCTTTCATTTCATTTGCGATTTTCATGAATAGTTAACGTTGCGTTATGGTAATGAGCTTGAGGCTATGATTACGCTCCCGGATACGGGTTTGCGCGATGCAAGAAGTTAACCTCTAGCGTCGAGCAATCCCGTATCCGGGAGCGTAATCATAGCCTCAAGCTCATTACCATAACGCAACGTTTCCTATTCATGAAAATCGCAAATGAAATGAAATAAATATATTCAAACAAGCTTAGCCTTTTGTTAACAACACTGTCATCAAAGATTTTCAAAATATGCGTTACAGCCAACGCTAGACAAGCATTTGTGTAAATTTAGCATGGCATAATGCTATGCTAGGCTGTGCTGGCAGCAGGCAACATTTTCACAAAAATAAGAAAAGCAACCAAATTAAATAATTTACCTTTGAAGAACTACAGATGCTTTCACTCAGGAGACTCCCAGTTAGATAGCAGATGTTCCTTTTTTCCAAAAATAATATCTTTGGAGGTAAAAACTTCACGTTTGTTCATCCTGCTTGGCTGAGAAATCGGCCGAAAATATTCAACTATAACGCCAAACCTTTTTCAAAATTTCCTCCATAATATCGACAGAAACACGGCAAACGTTGTTTAGGATCCATCCTCAAAGTGTTTTTAACATATGTATTCAATAATATATCAGTGGAGGCAGTTGGTTTCTCATAATAAACTATTGGAAAAATGGCTACCTTAGTATTTTACGCAACGTTTTCTCTGGGAGACACCATGTGACCACATGCTATATATGGTCCCTTACAGCCATTCTCCAATGGAAATGCCTAAAAAGACGTCACAATGCTGCACCCTGGGGAAAACGTGGAAAACGTAAGCTGACTCCTAGCTGCTTCACAGCCATACAAGGAGTCATTGGCATGAGGCTGTTTCAAAAAATGCGGCACTTCCTGATTGGATCTTTATCTGGGTTTCGCCTGTAACATCAGTTCTGTGGCACTCACAGACAATATCTTTGCAGTTTTGGAAACGTCAGAGTGTTTTCTTTCCAAAGCTGTCAATTATATGCATAGTCGAGCATATTTTCGTGAAAAAATATCTTGTTTAAAACGGGAAAGTTTTTCATCCAAAAATTAAAATAGCGCCCCCTATATCCAAGAAGTTAAGGAGAAGTGTATCTTAATTAAGTTCCATGCATAAGACTTGAATTTTCATCAACATTTATAATGAGTATTTCTGTGAATTCATGTGGCTCTCTGCACAATCACCGTATGTTTTAGAACTACTGAACATAACGCGCCAATGTAAAATTAGATTTTTTTGATATAAATATGAACTTTATTAAAAAAAACATACATGGATTGTGTATCATGAAGTCATATGATTGTCATCTGATTAAGATCATCAAAGGTTAGTGATTAATTTTATCTCTATTTGTGCTTTTGTGACTCCTCTCTTTGGCTGGAAAAATGGCTGGGTTTTTCTGTAAGTTGGTGGTGACCTAACATAATCGTTTGTGGAGCTTTCGCTGTAAAGCATTTTTGAAATCAGACACTGTGCCTGGATTAACGAGAATTGTATCTTTAAAATGGTGCCTAATACTTGTATGTTTGAAAAATTATTTATGAGATTTCTGTTGATTTGTATTTGGCGCCCTGCAATTTCATTGGCTGTTGGCGCGGGGTTCCGCTAGCGGAACGGGGTCAAAACAAAACATTTCCATAAAAACAACAGCTGTTAGACAGCTATTATTACTATCTGACAGATAACTAGAAGCTAGAGCTGAACTGGCTGAGGTAGCTACTGTAGCTTATAAATTCACCTCAGTCGAGAGGGGATGAAACACTAGCTAAAGTTACATGTCAGTTACAATACTAGCTTAGCACTTCGAATAAACAGTAGTTTAAAATAATTATGTTAATTTAAACACCTTGCCAGCTACATCAGTCAAAAAAAGAGTTGTCAGTTTCTGCTCTCCTTGTTATTAGTACTGTTATTTCAGGGCATTATGTTCTTGTCTCATTGTCTATTAATTATAGAGTTGATCATAGTTCAGTGTGTATGTGTCGCACTCTTTCACAGAGTAGCAAGCAGAGCAGAAACTGGCTACCCTTTAATAGACAGGGTTCACCAACTGGCTACCCGTGGGCCAAATCTGGGCCGCCAGCAAAATTATTTGCCACCCAAAGCACCCCAAATGAATTATGCAATGTCCCAAGGAGGAAGTTACCCTACCTAAATAATATAATAATTACATTTGAACTTAATTCATGAGGAGAGAGAATGCAAGCCAAACCTTCATATCGTAACCGCTAAACGCTACACACTGCCTACACTGCCTACATATTAGCTAGCGTCAAGTCAACATAGCTACTAGAACTAATAGTTTAGTAAACTCATTACGATCGTGCAGTAGAGTGTACAGTTAGCAACAGTTTAGCAGTTTAGCAGTCAAACCGGCGGGCCCCTGTTCAATTATCGTCTTTCTCTCTCTTTAAGTCAACTACTTAGCCCATGTTATGCAATGCAGTACTAGCTAGCTGTATCTCATACTTTCAGTACTAGATTAATTCTCTGATCCTTTGATTTGGGTGGACAACATGTCAGTTTATGCTGCAAGAGCTCTAACAGGTTGGAGAACGTCCTCCGGATGTTGTCATAATGACTGTGTAAGTTTATGGAAGGGGGTGAGAATCACGAGCCTTCTAGGCTTTGTGTTGAAGTAATTGTACACAGAAGAGGACAGAAACTAGCTGTTCTCTGGCTACACCATGGTGCTACCCTACAGAGTGCTGTTGAGGTTACTATAGACCTTCATTGCAAAACAGTGTTTTCATTAATTATTTGGTGACGGGAATATAGTTAGTATAGTGTTATCTAAAATGGATAACGTTTTTCATGTTTCACTATTTTTATTGCCATAAAATTCTCTGAAGAGGACAGTCCTCCCCTTCCTCCTCTAAGGAGCCTCCCCTGGGAGGTTGACCTGCAAGAATTTGGGATTTTGCACTTGCTTCTTTCATTGAAAATCCTACTTCTTCTTCTTTGAGATTTGGTTGGTGGATTGCATCCACATTTTAGGTGCATACAACGCCACCTTCTGTTCTGGTCACAAGACACAAGACCACAGCAGTCTAAACATAGCTGAGGGCAATAAAGCAATATGTCCACTAGATGACAGCAAAGGGACTTCTCACAACTCTACAGGAAAGTTGAGAAATCAATATCTTCAATTAAAACAGGATACTTAACTTAGTGATCTGTAGTATGTAAATCCCAAAACGTTCCCTTTGGTTTAGCTGTTTAGGATGTTCCCCTTTTCTAATTGAGTCCGGAACATGACCCATACCCATAGCTCGTATGGAGGCAGCAGGGTCACCATGGTTTCAAGACTTGTAAGTGCCTTGTCATTGGGTAGTCCTCATAGCCTACCTATACGTGTACTTGTTTTCCGCTAAGCGGTGTTGAAGGCGTTTCTATGTCCGTCAAATACAGAAAACCTTGCACTGTGTACATTCCAATCAGTAAATGACATGAGTGGTGTTATAGTTCATGAGATGCTACTTTAAACTCTGTTTTAGAAGCTGTGTCATCAACATACTTTTTACGTGCAATGTTTCTGCAATGCTTCTGCAATGCTTCTGCAATGCTTCTGCAATGTTTCTGCAATGTCTGCAGTGGTTGCATTCAAAAAAGCCCCTGGGTTTGTGGTCTAGTCAAGTCTTTTCAGTCACCAGTAAGGTAGCTGTGGACTAATGTCATTTAGGGTAGGACATCTCTTAAAGCTTGTAACTGGTGGCTCTGGGAAGACTGTGCATAGTAGCGTATAACTTTGGATGACGTGTGCCAAGATAGGAACTGCAATGTGTTAAAAACCAAAGACTTTAATAATTTAAATCATAACATGTTCTCTCTCTTTGGTTTATATTCCTGAAAGTAAAATAAAATTAACACATCATTTCAATGACTTGCATACATTTTGACATTTTGTTTAGACAGTTATGAAATGACAGAGGGGATACAGATAGGTGGGAGAAACAGATGGAAGGGCTGGAGCAGGGAATTGTACCCTCATCGTCAGTGGGGAGAGGGGTGAAGTGTCTAAGCCAGGTGCATTACTGCTGTCGCTGGACCACAGGCTCTGTATGACTTGTATACATTTTTATTAAGTATATGTATTTTTTTTTTTTTTGTCAATTTCAATTCATCACAGGATAATGTATTGTAGTGTGGCTATGTGGTTGAAAGGGTAAAATTCTAATGAAATGTACCATCTAAAGGTGGAATTCATAAAAACAATATTCTCAGTATACCCTTATATTATCAATAAATATTTAGGCTATAAACCATTCTTATTTCTAAACCAGTTTTAGTGATATGATGCTGCCTTTTGCATAAACTGAAACCCCAGAAAGTGTTTTCACAACACTCTCTTAAAAACACCAATATTTAGGTTGAGTGTTTCAGAACACTTCATTTCGGTGTATTAAAACACTTACATTGGGATTATATGCGAACACCCTCCAAACACCAGATCTCAGTTTACTGCCTGCCCTCAAGGACATCTACAGCACCCGGTATCACAGGAAGGCCAAGAAGATTATCAAGGATCTCAGTCACCCGAGCCACAGCATGTTCACCCTGCTACCATCTAGAAGGTGCAGACAGTACAGGTGCATCAAGGATGTGACTGAGAGAATGAAAAACAACTTCTATCTCCAGGTCATCAGACTGTTAAATAGTCACCACTAGCTGGCCTCCACCCTGAACTTAGTCACTGTTACAGCCCTGTGTGCAGTGTCTTTGAACACTGGTTTATTCCACAACCATGCTGTTTTGAGACTTTCTTATTTCACAGTGTAGTTTCACACAGCAGCTGTCCCTAATCTTTGCAAAGACTCCACAATGGGGAAGAGACAAATAAAGAATTTACCATAATCTCAAAAGGTCAAATTATATACAATTAACACTACTATATTTGGCATTAGCCATACTCTAAATCCCACACTTTAACACTTTCAATTAATTTAGTTTGAACAGATTTTTGGTGCTTTGTCACCTTGGCCATGTGGTTGATGATATCAGTCAGGGATGGTGTATTTCTCCCTGTCCCCATACTCTATAATCTCTGTTTCTCTGCAGCCCCACCACATCCTGTCCAGTTTAGAGACAGAGACCCTCACTACACGACTCCATAAAGAGAAATAAACATAATTTATCATACTCCTTGTATCTTCAATCAATCAAATTGATTTAGAAAAACCTTTTTACATCAGAAGATGTCATAAAGTGCTAATACAGAAACCTTAAAATGATCTCATTAGCAGTTAATCCAACTAAAATGCCATTGATGAGCTCGTGGTTGTGTATTTCACAGCAAGAGGAAGAGAGTTTAAAAACGGGAACAAATCTCAAACACTAAGACCCCGTCTCTCTTGACCTGCTATCTGTGCATGGTAACCACACTTTCCAGTTCCGACTACGCCTGACAAGCCATTATTACCACACCATTCAAGTACTTAACTTTTTTTTCCCAATGGCTAATGCATTTTTTATTATCATGATTGTCTCCACATAGCAACGTTTCCTACTGCACTCTGTATTGCCTTACTGATAGGGCTGTCTATCTGACGAGATGCTTAAGAACTCTCAAACCACGCTTGTGAAAAACAAAATGCCTCCAGCTGTCCACTACTGTAAATAAAAACACAAAATATATAATGCATTCATGAATTAAATTAGCCAACATGTTGCGGTTCATCTGAAGAAGGTGCACATGGGACTATTTATATAATGAATATGAAATCGGAGGGCAGAACTGATTAAATATTAAAGCATTAGACCTCATTAGACAAAAGTTACACTTAAATCCAAACTGGTAGGAGATTGTAAGAGTACATGGACATAATGGCTTAGATCAGTTTTCAAGCTGTTCAAACATTCATAGGTGACCGGCAGGGTAAAATAATATGAGCAGTGGTTATAGAGGGTGCAACCGGTCAACACCTTAGGAGTAAATGTCTGTCGGCTTTTCATAGCCGAGCATTTAGAGGTCAAGACAGCAAGTGTGTGTGTGTGTGAGTGTGAGTGAGTGAGTGAGTGAGAGACAGAGTGAGAGAGGATCGAAACACACACAAACACACACAGTAACACGTGTTAATGAGTTCCCGAAAGTCGATCTGTTATCCATCGATTAGTTTAATTGCCCCGGCTGCTGTAGGTGTGAAAATCCCCAATATTTGCAATGTACATGGGGCAGCAGCGTAGCCTAGTGGTTAGAGCGTTGGACTAGTAACCGGAAGGTTGCAAGGTACAAATTTGTCATTCTGCCCCTGAACAGGCAGTTAACCCACTGTTCCTAGGCCGTCATTGAAAATAAGAATTTGTTCTTAACTGACTTACCTAGTCAAATAAAGGTAAAATAAAATACAAATTCAATGCTTAAATACTCCAAAGTTTTACACAGTATCTTTTCATCAACATCTTTTTTGCTTTCGTTAAAATAATAATAAAAAAGACTTCCAAAATGTTTATTTCAACTACTGTACAGTACATCTCTGCTACATTTTAGTTGCACTTCCCCCCAGTTCCACCACCACAGGTAAAACCTTGCTGAGGTGATCAATGTATTTGTTGCATTGTTTTATCGTCAGTTTCTTGCTTGTAGGCTTGGAAGAGTAAAAACATACATTTTTCAAAGTAAAGTAGGCTAATGAATGCAACAAATTGTTGCTTACTGGAACACCAAAAGTCATCCAATTGATTTAACAGGATTTGAAGCAATAGCCTACCCACGTGTGGTCAACTATTTCAGCACCGTTTCGTGCTGCTCTGAGACAAGCATGGGGACTGGTCTTTTTTATTTCCCCCTGAAACTCTGTTTGGGTATTGGTTAGCTTACAATTATGGGGTGGAAATGTTAGGATTATTTTTTCTCTTAGTAGCCTAATCCCAACTGTTCACGTTGTACATTCCCATATTTCCCTAACGGAAACACTGAGGGTTTTGTTTTTTGGTGGAATAGAAACACCATAATTTGAAACAAATTAAGCTACATTTCTTAAAATCATTCTTGCACAAAAGGTTTTAAATTCTCTAGTACAGTGTAACGGTTTTCTTTTGGTGAAAGAGAGGCGGACCAAAATGCAGCGTGATTGTTATTCATGTTTTTTAATGAAGAAAACTATACATGCATAAACTAACAAAAACAATAAATGTGAGAATACCTAAACAACCTATTTGGTGACAACAAACACAAAGACAGGAACAATCACCCACAAAACACTCAAAGAATATGGCTGCCTAAATATGGTTCCCAATCAGAGACAACGATAAACACCTGCCTCTGATTGAGAACCACTCCAGACAGCCATAGACTTACCTAGAAAACCCCACTAAGCCACAATCCCAATACGTACGAAAAAACCAAGACAAAACACACCACATACAAAACCCATGTCACACCCTGGCCTGACCAAATTAATAAAGAAAACACAAAATACTAAGACCAGGGCGTGACATACAGCCAATATTAAAAACTGTCAAATGCTTCTCAAAGATGCCCTCTGCACTAACTAGCATTACTGGCAAAAATGGCTGACACTGAAATAACGTGCCATTGAATTCTGCAGTAGCCCGCAAGGTGTGCTGTAGCAACTTTTTTTTACAGCTACCGCTGTAGCTGATATGGCTGACTTGGTTAAACAAACGTGGTTTCTACTGACAATTGAGATGTAAAACTATGGCATAAGGGAATGGCGAGCGGATAAGAGGCAATCCGTCATTTCTATTGTAACGGAGATGCTGTGAGTCGAGAAGCAGGTGCAGGTGAAATGTTTAATAAAACAATAAACATGAAACGAGAACATCACAGTGGCGAAAAGCATTGGAACAATAGTGACTGTGGAACAAACGTAAGAGAGGGACAGATCAATGTGAAGTAATGAGGAAGGTCATGGAGTCCAGGTGTGAATCATAATGATAAACAGGTGTGCGTAATGATGAATCCCAGGAACGGTGGTTAGCAGTCAGGCAATGTCGAACGCCGGAGTGGAGGAGCAGGACTAGACGTGACAGTAACCCCCCTCTGACGTGTTCCGGGCGGCAAAGGTGGAAATCATGGATGATGTTGGGATCCAGAATGTCCTCAACCGGAACCCAACACCGCTCGTATGGGCCATACCCCTCCCAGTCCACCAGGTACTGGAGCCGACCCCCACAACGCCGGGAGTCCAGTAGGGATCTGATAAAATATCCCTGACTCCCCTCGATGTCCAGGGGGATTGGGGGGGATGTCGTGGGGGATAGCATCGGCAAGGGGACCAGGAACCACCAGCCTGAGGAGACATATGAAAAGTGGGTGAGATGCGATAGTGACTGGGAAGCTATAATCTATACGTTGACCCTCCGGAGAACCTTGAACAGCCCCACAAACCGGGGGCTCAGTTTCTCTGCCGAGCAGGCAGAGTGGGAACAAGTTCTCATTTACAGCTGTGACCTGGCCAAGATAAAGAAAAGCAGTGCGACACAAACAACAACACAGAGATACACATGGAATAAACAAACATAGTCAATAAGACAATAGAAAAAGTCTTTATACAATGTGTGCAAATGAGGTAGGATAAGGGAGGTAAGGCAATAAATAGGCCATGGTGGCGAGATAATTAAAATATAGCAATTAAACACTGGAGTGATAGATGTGCAGAAGATGAGCGTGCAAGTTGAGATACTGGGGTGCAAAGGAGAAAAATAAATCAAATAACAGTATGGGGATGAGGTAGTTGGTAGTTGATGACCGCAGCAGCTTTCCAATCTTTGGGGATCTCAGACGATACGAAAGAGAGGTTGAACAGGCTAGTAATAGGGGTTGCAACAATTTTAGAACAGATTTTAGATAATTTTAGAAAGAGAGGGTCCAGATTGTCTAGCCCGGCTGATTTGTAGGGGTTCAGATGTTGCCGTTCTTTCAGAACATCAGCTATCTGGATTTGGGTGAAGGAGAAATGGGGGCGGCATAAGCTATTACTGTAAAGAAATACAGTATGTTAGAGTCATTTTTACAGGAGGCTTACGAATAACAGTTAATAACTGTATTTTTCATCATTTGACACATAATGCAGTGCAATCTATAGCATTAATGCTGTAAAACACATGCATGTTATTATACTGTGCATCATACAGTGTTTTACTATTGAAATTACAGAAAAGTCTTACAGTATAACTAAATAGTTAGTTTACAAATTAATGTAAACATTTTTACCTCATAGCAGTTTGTCGGACAGAAAACTCTCGCGAGCAGTCATCACCAGCCGTCTGCTTTCTTAGATACAGATAATGTGATTGGCAGACATGATCAGCAGCGATAGTACCATAGACAGTACACAATCTTTGATTGATTTACAGTTTACTACTCAGCGGCATTGGCCTGTCCAGCTAGCGAATATAAAATTAAGTATTTGGAAATAATTGCAAGAATTGACATTGCCAACAAAAGTAAATGAGTTAAACAAATATACACCGCATTTAAAAAAACAGCCCCTCACTCCTTGTGAGGGGCTGGTTTTTACATGCATGCTGACTTTGGCTGCCAGCTGTTTCCTCCGAACAGATTGATGCGGCAGGCTTACGGGTTAAGCAAAAGCATCGTGTCAAGAAGCAGTGCGGCTTGGCGGGGTCGTGTTTCAGAGGATGCATGGGTCTTGATCTTCTCCTCTCCCGAGTCCATACGGGAGTTGCAGCGATGGGACAAGACTGTAACTACCAATTGGATATCTCGAAATTTAGGGCAGAAAAAGGCGTAAAACAATATATACAGTACAGCATATAAAAAATATAAAAGAATATGAAAATAACACGCCAAAAAAAACAGCTCCTCCCTCGATAGATATCGATTGTCTCAAAAACTAAAGCAGGTACTGCATCTTGGTTTGGCCCACCACCTATGCCGGTTAGTGTGCGTCAGACACGGATCTACTAAAACAGTGATTTTGGCAGACAGCATAGGCAGAAGCTCTATAGAGATGAGATTAAATCAAAATGTCATCAAATAAAATAAATGGAATATACGCAACTGAAACATAAACCACAATAAGAATTTCAAAATAAACATTTTAGAGGTGGAGAAATTGTTGTTTTCTCTAATGCAAGTCCTATGGGGTGAAAACTCTTGAAATTTTAGTGAAGTACTATGAAAAACTATGAGTAGACCTATGTTGTTTGATACAGTGGAATGTATTCATAGCAGTGGTATTTCACCACATAGGCCTGCGTGTCAGACAGGGCTCCTGTACACAGAGAAGACTGTGTGGGGCTCCTTCACAGTGAGGTCAAACCACTAGTAACACGTGACAGAAAAGCGCTGACCACACAATGTGACAGACTGATGGGAAAGGAAATTAGTCTGTGATCACAAGCAGAGACAGTTGCATATGTACAGTGGGGTCTGCAATTATTGGATGCCTTGATAAAGGTTAGCAAAAAATATAATACACACCATTGGTGTGCATGGCCAAAGAACTCTATTTCATGACATCTGACCATATCACTGCCTAGAGTTTGATAAATGCCGTTGTCACTTGGATTGGAACCAGTACAATGGTCATATGACCTGAAAATAAATCTTGTTGGCCACGCACAGCAGCGGTGGGTCTTGCCTATGAAAGAACAATGCATAACGCAGAAAATACCTCATCCCTACTGTAAAATATGGTGGTGGATCTTTGATGTTATGGGGCTATTTTGCTTCAACTGGTCCTGGGGCCCTTATTAAGGTCAATGGCATTGTGAACTTTACAGTACCAGGACATTTTAGCCCAAAAAACTCATTTGAACACAGGATACAGGTCCAATAATGTGGCACTTCCTCTGCTTGGTCAAACAGTTGCATTTTTTTTAACCTGTCTGATTCACTTCTCTAAATGTTGAAAAAGCAGAAGTAACACACAAACACACACACACACACACACTCTCTAACAATGATTACCTGATTAGCTGGACTTCTCTGACGCCAGAAAGACTGCAAGCACAGACACAGTTAGTATGCAAAGATACACATGACTCCTGAGTGTTTGCAGAACCTTTCCTGGAGGTGAGCATCTGTGTATCTCTGTCAGTTAGTCACACCCTCCCTAGCCATATATTTACTTTCCTTTATCTGAAGAGTGTAAGTTGACATTCAGTACACAGCCCTCATGGCTACAACTGTTGGCTTTAGCTCTGTGTCAGTGGGTTAATGTGGTATTGAGTTGCACAGACCACCTGCGTTTTATACCAGGCCTGATCTCATTGCAACCAGTTTTGCCCATATGTTATGGTTGGGTTGCACAATGAGAAGCCACACAGCACATATAGTATATAATAATGCCTTTGTTATATTCATACAGTCTTTTACAGTATTTGCAAATTCTGTGAACATTTGAAGCTTGGCGTCATGGTTCCTCCCACTACCTTTAGGAAAGGTTCTAGATGTGTGTTGTGTTAACTGTTGAGTTACCTCTTGCAGAACAATGAGAGTAGACAAGAGAGCGTGTCTTGTTTTTTACCTCTGGCACAAAGTATCTAATAATGAAACGTATTACTATTTTATTATTTTAACTTTTCGTTGCTTTTCTATCCCTTTTCTCTCCCATCTCTCTGCCTCACTTTCCCTGTCCTTTATAGCCTGTCCCTTTCCTACCTCCCTCCCTCTCCCTGTCGAGGAGGAGCAAAAAGGAAAACCAGAACTGGTCTCGCAGTGACAACATAAATCAATTGATGACACACTCCAGTCCTTCCTTAAAATAAGACTTTGAAACAATATGAACATATGTTAAGGGTATTATGGGAGAAATAAATGTTGCGCTTGTGTCATCATTTCAGGCTTCCTGTGTTGGTAATTTCCAGTCTTTCTCATGGGGTGGCAGGAAGCCTAGTGGTTAGAGTGTTGGACGAGCAACTGATTAGTTGCAAGATCAAATCCCTGAGCTGACAAGGTAAAAAATCTGCAGTTCAGCCCCTGACCAAGGCAGTTAACCCACTGATCCTAGGCTGTCATTGAAAATAATAATTTGTTCTTAACTGACTTGCCTAGTTAAATAAAGATACAATAAAAATAGGGGCCTCAATGACATCCACTGATACAGACCAGTTCAATAGTTAGTATCAGGATAATCTTTCTTGCCTTTTGTCCCAAATCCCAATGTATAGGTTAAAACAAATGGAACGTGTCTTTTAAACCAATTCACTACCGTGTTTACTATGCTACTGCTCGGCCAAAGCCTCTTCAGTATTGACTGTTCTGTTGTTTAAATGTCCGTTTTAGGTGCCTCCCCTGCCTGTATTTGTTAACGCTGTTAATTGTTAAGCTTGTCAGTGGAGAGCAGCTGTGTATCATATAAATATCAGGTGTTTGAGATAAACCCAACTACTCCTTCAAAGCAGTGGTGGTTAGGCTACATTAGAAACAAAATGTCCATAGGTTTATTTCACCATGTAGATTCTATTGAAACATTTCTGAGGGGTAGATATTGATTTCCATTTCGACTTGGAAAGGGATCTCGGGTGTCATTTTACTCTTCGCAAAAAGCAGACGTGATAAAGCGTAGTTCAGGTCTGGCTCCAAACCCATATTCATTATCCCCAGCACCATGACACCAGTGACTACATATGTGAAAGGACACGTTTTAAACTCTGAGACACGTTCCAAAGAAGATCCTACAAGACATGCACACGTCATATAAGTGTTCACTGAGTGACCACTTGTTTAAAGATAATATTTAGCTTGGTTCATCTCAAATAGAGAGGGTGGCTCTAGAGAGCACAAGACTGTCGGGTGGATCTAGAGAGCACAAGACGGAACTGAAACCTTTCAAGACACAATCTGTAACTACTTTTTCAGCCAAACGACATCTCCATCATTTGGTTTTGCTCTGACGTTCATAGATGGAGCTATGGACATAATGAGTCCATGACATCTGTCACACCCAGGTGTCGCTCATCTTCCCCATTATCCCCTGTGTATTTACACCTGTGTTCTCTGTTGCCAGTTCTTTTTGTTTCGTCATGCCTACCAGCGGTTTTCCCTCTGTTCCTGTCTCTTGATTGTTCCTCTTTTTCCCGGTTTTGAACTTTTCTGCCCACCCTGAGCCTGCCTGCCATCCTGTACCTTTTCCCCACTACACTGGATTACTGACCTCTGCCTGACCTGACCCTGCCTGCCATCCTGTACCTTTGCCCCACTACTCTGTATTATCGACCCCTGCCTGACCTGACCCTGTCTGCCATCCTGTACCTTTGCCCCACTTCACTGGATTACTGACCTCTGCCTGTCCTGACCCTGCCTGCCATCCTGTACCTTTGCCCCACTACACTGGATTACTGACCCCTGCCTGACCTGACCCTGCCTGCCATCCGGTACCTTTGCCCCACTACACTGGATTACTGACCTCTGCCTTGCCTGACCCTGCCTGCCATCCTGTACCTTTGCCCCACTACACTGGATTACTGACCTCTGCCTGGCCTGACCCTGCCTGCCATCCTGTACCTTTGCCCCACTACACTAGATTACTGACCTCTGCCTGGCCTGACCCTGTCTGCCATCCTGTACCTTTGCCCCACTACTCTGTATTATCGACCCCTGCCTGACCTGACCCTGCCTGCCATATGGTACCTTTGCCCCACTATACTGGATTACTGACCTCTGCCTGGCCTGACCCTGCCTGCCATTCTGTACCTTTGCCCCACTACTCTGTATTATCGACCCCTGCCTGCCTTGACCGGTCATTTGTCTGCCCCATGTTTCTGTTATAAACATTGTTACTTCGACACAGTCTGCATTTGGGTCTTACCTGAAACGTCATCAGATCACAATTAAAGTTTTAAACATACAGTATTATGAGGAAAAACATTGTTGGTTTATAAAAATATTGTGAGGCATTCATAACTTATATTGTCATTAATTGTGTCAATAATTGAATTGAGAATGAGAACAGCTGTAAATATTTTTGATTGTCCCTTTACTGTACAATGCTTTCCGAAAGTATTCAGACCCCTTCCCATTTTCCACATTTTGTTACGTTAGTCTTATTCTAAAATGGATTAAATGCATTTTAATGCATTTCAATGCATGCATCTACATCAATCCACACCCCATAATGACGAAGCAAAAACTGTTTTTTAGAAATGTTTGCAAAAAAACGGAAATATCACATTTACACAAGTATTCTAACCCTTTCTTATGAGACTCGAAATTGAGCTCAGGTGTATCCTGCTTCCATTGATCGTCCTTGAGATGTTTCTACAATTTGATTGTAAATTCAATTGATTGGACATGATTTGGAAAGACACATACCTGTCTGCTTAAGGTCCCACAGTTGACAGTTCATGTCAGAGCAAAAATCAAGCCATGATATCAAAGGAATTGTCCGTAGAGCTCCGAGACAGAACTGTGTTGAGGCACAGATCTGGGAAAGGGTACCAAAACATTTCTGCAGAATTGAAGGTCCCCAAGAATACAGGGGCCTACATCATTCTTAAATGGAAGAAGTTGGGAACCACCAAGACTCTTCGTAGAGCTGGCCACCCGAACAAACTGACCAATCAGGGTAGAAGGGCCTTGGTCAGGGAGGTGACCAAGAACCCAATGGCCTCTCTGACAGAGCTCCAGAGTTCCTCTGTGGAGATGGGAGAACCTTCCAGAAGGACTACCATCTCTGCAGCACTCCACCAATCAGGCCTTTATGGTAGAGTGGCAAGACGGAAGCCACTCCTCAGTAAAATGCATTTGACAGCCCACTTGGAGTTTGGCAAAGGCACCTAAAGGACTCTCAGACCATGAGAAACAAGATTCTCTGGTCTGATGAAACCAAGATTGAACTCTTTGGCCTGGCTGCCAAGCGTCACAACTGGAGGAAACCTGGCACCATCCTTACGGTGAAGCATGGTTGTGGCTGTGGGGATGTTTTTCAGCAGCAGGGAATGGAAGACTAGTCTGGCTCGAAGAAAGAAAATGAACTGAGCAAAGTACAGAGAGATCCTTGATGAAAATCTGCTCTAGAGGGCTCAGGACCTCAGACTGGGGTGAAGGTTCACCTTCCAACAGAACAACGACCCAAAGCACACAGCCAAGACAACGCAGGAGTGGCTTCGGGACTGAATGTCCTTAAGTTGTCCAACAATTGCCAGGACTTGAACCCTACTGGATATCTCTAGAGAGACCTGAAAATCGCTGTGCAGTGATGCTCCTCCTCCAACCTGACAGAGCTTGAGAGGATCTGCAGGGAAGAATAGGAGAAACTCCCCAAAAACAAGTATGCAAGCCTGTAGCATCATACCAAAGCAGAAGGCTGTAATCGCAGGCAAGGCACTTCAACAAAGTACTGAGTAAAGGGTCAGAATACTTATGTAAATGTTACATTTCATTTTTTACTTTGTCATTATGTGGTATTGTGTGTAGATTGATGAGGGGAAAAAACGATTCAATCAATTTTAGAATAAGGCTGTTGCAGTGAATGTTTCAATTAGGGGACAGAGTGGTGCAGCGGTCTAAGGCACTGCATCACAGTGTTAGTGGTGTCACTACAGACCCGGGTTCAAACTGGCTTGCCTAGTTAAATAAAACACTTTTTTTTCTGAAGATGTTGGTGGTGTCTATTTCTCAGCAAATGAAAGACCGTTTGAAAACTTAACACATCCCTCTGCCCCGTAAGTGCATGCCAACCACCCCTAATTCACACTTTCAAATTCCAGTCAAGTCCTGCCCATCATTACCACATGGTGCCAAGCAACACATAAAGCACTTTGGAATGGTGTGGCTAATGTTTTTTATTGATCCAATATGGTGTGTCCCCTTATAACCCAAGACAGCAAGATAATACATTCCATATAAGACACTCGTAGTAAAATATCAACCATATTGTGCATACAGTATTCCTGTAGTGAGGTAGTCTTCTTTGACTTTGCATACGTGTTTTATTATATTCTCCTTTGACAGGATGTTTTATCAGGTGAGGTTAGCTACAGTTAAACCTAGTGTGATAAAGGCACAGAAAAACCAAGATGGAGGTGAAAATACACTGTGACCTACGACTCTTAAAGTCTGAGAAGGTCACATCCAGACCTAAAATAGAAATGAGGAGTGGGGGTAAAGGAGATTGAGAGCATGGTTTGTGGCTTGAGCTGTATTGCGTAAGAGAAGCTGTACAGTGCTGGAGGAAGGTACCACATCGCTCCTATAAGCAAGTGAGAATGAGAGTGACTGACCCATATAGGCTACTGACTACAAAGACAACAGACAGAGAAACGATAACCACACGCTATGGTGAGAAAGAAGCTCATTTCTACATAGCATGCAATGCAATCACATATGCACACATGCATATTCACGCAACCACAATACTATGGGGATGATGAAGGGTTTGATGGAATCCATGTGGGTCGACGTGTTCATTTTGACACATGTGTATTTGTAGTCTTAATTGAGCAACCAGAAGCATCTACCACACTCTCTCTCCATGTGTGGGTGTTGTTATAAGACTAACGTCAGGGGCTTATTCAAAGAACCTTGCAGATAGAACTGTGATGTACAGGAGATCAGAAGTCGTTTGTGTAGGCCTATATTCTGTAAAACACATTCCTATCAGCTATGCTTCTGATCATATGTAAATAAAATGACCACACCACAGTCATAGAAAGGGACATGCAACTCTGATGGTAGCTGCAGAATGCTGGATAACTTTCAAATATAGTATTTTTTAATCCTGCATAGTGTTGAAAATATATAGAATCTGACATCTCAAACATTTATATTTCTACAAAGGCAATTTGTTTTTCAGTTATTTTCACCATGCAGTTCTGGACGTATTTATTCCATTTTCTTTTGTACTGCGTTGTTTTGTCTTGACACATTTACTACAATTTTCCATTCTCTCACAATAGACATTAACATTCAGTTACCTTCATTGTAAATGTACACAATACCACAATATATCTGCTCCTTTTATTCTCTGTCCCCAATGCACTAGACAACCAGTTCTTATAGCCTTTAGCCGTACCTTTATCCTACTCCTCCTCTGTTCCTCTGGTGATGTAGAGGTTAACCCAGGCCCTGTATCCCCCAGGTCCACTCGCATTACTCAGGCGCTATCATTTGTTGACTTCTGTAACCGTAACAGACTTGGTTTCATACATGTTAACATCAGAAGTATCCTCCCTAAGTTTTTTTTATTCACTGCTTTAGCACACTCCGCCAACTCTGATGTCCCAGCTGTGTCTGAATCCTGGATTAGGCAGGCCACCAAAAAATTTCCAAAAATTTTCAGAAATTTCCATACCCAACTACAACATTTTCCGCCAAGATAGAATTGCCATAGGGGGTGGAGTTGCAAAAGGGGGTGTAGTTGCAATCTACTGCAGAGATAGCCTGCAAAGTTCTGTCATGCTATCCAGGTCTGTGCCTAAACAGTTCGAGCTTCCACTTTCAAAATTCCACCTTTTCAGAAATGAGTCTCTCTTATAAACCCCCCCCAGCCCCCAGCTGTGCCTTGGACACCACATGTGAATTAATTGCCCACCATTTATTATCAGAGTTTGTACTGTTAGGGGAACTAAACTGGGAAATGCTTAACGTCTGGCCATGCTTTCCACCTGGCTACCCCTACCCTGGTCAACAGCTCTGCACCCCCCACAGCAACTTGCCCAAGCCTCCCCCATTTCTCCTTCACCCAAATCAAGATAGCTGATGTTCTGAAAGAGCAGAAAAATCTGGACCCCTACAAATCAGCTGGGCTGGACAATCTGGACCCTCTCTTTTTTATCCACAGCAATTGTTGCACCACTATAACTAGCCTGTTCAAACTCTATTTTTTATCGTCTGAGATCCCTAAAGATTGGAACGCTGCCGCAGTTATCCCCCTCTTCAAAGGGGGTGACACTCTAGACCCAAACTGTAACAGACCTATATCTATCCTACTCTGTCTTTCTAAAGTCTTCAAAAGCCAAGATAACAAATAGATCACCAACCATTTCGAATCTCACCGTAATTTCTACGCTATGCAATCTGGTTTCCGAGCTGGTCATGGGTGCACCTCAGCCATGCTCAAGGTCCTAAACGATATCATTATACCCGCCATCAATAAAAGACAATACTGTGCAGCTGTCTAAGGCTTTAAACTCTGACAATCACCGTATTCTAATCGGCAGACTCAACAACCTTAGTTTCTCAAATGACTGCCTCGCCTGGTTAACCAACTACTTCTCAGATTTGAACTGAACAGAGTTCAGTGTGTCAAATCGGAGGGCCTGTTGTCCGGACCTCTGGCAGTCTCTACGGGGGTGCCACAGGGTTCAAATCTCAGGCCGACTCTCTTCTTTGGAAACATCAATGATGTCGCTCTTGCTGCTGGTGATTCTCTGATCCACCTCTACGCAGGCGACAAAATTCTGTATACATCTGGCCCTTCTTTGGACGCTGTGTTAACTAACCTCCAGATGAGCTTCAATTCCACACAACACTCCTTCCGTAGACTCCAACTGCTCTTAAATGCAAGTAAAACTAAATGCATACTCTTCAACCGATCGCTGCCCGTACACGCCTGCCCTTCTCGCATCACTACTCTGGACGGTTCTGACTTAGAATATGTGGACAACTACAAATACCTATGTGTCTGGTTAGACTGTAAAATATTCTTCCAGACTCACATTAAGCATCTTCAATCCAAAATTAAAACTAGAATTGGCTTCCTATTTCGCAACAAAGTATCCTTCACTCATGCTGACAAACATACCCCCTTAAAACTGACTATCCTACTGATCCTTGACTTCGGCGATGTCATTTACAAAATAGCCTCCAACACTCTACTCAGCAAATTGGATGTAGTCTATCACAGTGCCATCCGCTTTGCCACCAAAGCCCCATATACTACCCACCACTGCGACCTGTAGGCTTTCGTTGGCTGGCCATTGCTTCATATTCGCCGCCAAATCCACTGGCTCCAGGTCATCTATAAGTCTTTGCTAGGTAAAGTCCCGCCTTATCTCAGCTCACTGGTCACCATAGCGGCACCCACCCATAGCACGTGCTCCAGCAGGTATATTTCACTGGTCAAGCTAACTCCTCTTTGGCTGCCTTTCCTTCCAGTTCTCTGCTGCCAATGACTGGAACGAATTGCAAAAATGACTGAAGCTGGAGTCTTCCCTCACTAACTTTAAGCAACAGCTGTAAGAACAGCTTACTGATCATTGCACCTGACGTAGCCCATCTGTAAATAGCCCAACCAACTACCTCATTCCCATATGATTTACTTTTTGCTCCTTTCTCACACCAGTAACGCTACTTGCACATTCATCTTCTGCACATCTACCAGTGTTTAATTGCTAAAATGTAATTATTTTAGCAATTAAACTATAAAATGTAATTATTTTGCCCCTATGGCCTATTTATTGCCTTACCTCCCTTATCTTATACATTTGCACACACTATATATATACTTTTCTATTGTGACTTTACGTTGTTTATCCCATGTGTAACTCTGTGTTGTTTGTGTCGCACTGCTTTGCTTTATCTTGGCCAGGTCGCAGTTGTAAATGAGAACTTCTTCTCATCTGGCCTACCTGGTTAAATAAAGGTGAAATAAAAAATGAAATAAAAACCTTGCCTGATCCTGTTTTTTGGGCCTTCAGGCAGATAACATTCTGTTTAGCTATTGGGTCATTCCTTGTAAATTCAGCAAGCCATGAAACCCACCATCTCAGATTGTTCTGAAATTATTTCTGTAGTTAGAAACAGATAAGATTAGTATTCCTAGATTAAAAAATGTGTATATAATTTGATTTCTGACAAAATAAGCTAACTGATTGCACCTAAATTGATTCTATAGGAATCATTCACATTGACCATAAGCACTCCCGTTACATTGCACAAGATGTCATTCAATTGACATCCACAGAGGGAGTGGCAATGCAATGCCCCTTGTGGTTGAAGGATCCGTTGTGGTTGAAGGATCGAAACCATGCGTCTTCTTCAGTCCGGTCAGAGTCCGTCATAGAACAGGAAGTTACCAAAACACAGCAATTAAAAATATGTGGTTTTCGACAATGGTTTTATGGGATAGCTAGCAATTTGTAAACAATTACCCATTCCTATAAGTAGGTACTATATGACTGTTACCTCACGTTTGAGTTTATTGTAAATGTAATGACGTTTGTTTTTGATGATAATTAACAACAGGTTGCAAGCTAGAGTATAGTGTAGCTTTTAGCTAGCTAGTTAGATGCTCTGTTGACTAGCTAGTTAGATGCTCTGTAGGCTAGCTAGTTAGATACTTTGTAGGCTAGCTAGTTAGATGCTCTGTAAGCTAGCTAGTTAGATGCTCTGTAGGCTAGCTAGTTAGATGCTCTGTAGGCTAGCTAGTTAGATGCTCTGTAGGCTAGCTAGTTAGATACTCTGTAGGCTAGCTAGTTAGATGCTCTGTAGGCTAGCTTGATTTGCTAGAAAGTTACAGAAACAAGTTGATGAAAAAGTAACTAAACAAACATGTTTTATTATCAACTGAAACAATATTTTTCTACTGCATTGAATGAAAAGGTCATATTTTGCAATCTCCCAAAATAAATTAAATCCCTGATGAGAGACTAGGCTATATTTTGTCTTGCGTGTTGTGAAACCCTCCCTGAGCTCTATTGCAGTATTGCAGTAGGTTTGTAATAACTGCAATATATACATTCCTACTGCACTGCAATATATTTGTAGCTAAGGGATGGCTTATTCGAAGATGACTTGGCCTACTCTCTGAATAGCCATCAATATTTCAAGATATTTGTGTTGTCAATTTAAGACTTCAAAATGTATGTGTTTTCAGATAGGCCTAACAAGAATCAGGTGTTACAATTATACAGCAGTCCCGACGACGCTCTGTGTAAATTGTAATAATCCTCGGTTGCAATACGGTTTTGGAAACCTTGGAAACGTTCAAATCATTGAGAAATCATTTTTAAAAACAAAAACGATCCCACGGCCATATTTCCATATTACACCAACCCTGTGTGTGCTTGTTCATGGAACAGAAAGACGACTGCTAATTAGCCATCCAGCATCTGAGAACACCTGTGTGTAACTGAAGAGGGAAGCCAGAAAAGTGTTGAAATTAAAATATAAATGTGTTAATCAAGACTCGCAGACTGTTTTGGCTGCCAGAGCCAGTTCAATTCTGGACATAAAAGATAAAGATCTTGGACGGTAATGGAGTAGACTAGCCATCATGGGGTAGGCTACCGGTTGCTTTCCTATCAGCAGATTAATTTCTCTTTCCACTGCTGTTGTAAGAGACATCCTCCTGTTTATCTTATCTGAGCATAGGCCTGTCTATGGCATTTTATTACACAAATATTTACAGAGGAGGGAGAGACTGCAGGGGAGAGAGAGCATGGGTGGTGGTGTGTGAGTGCAAGGGTGGTGGTGGTGTGTGTGGTGATTTAGAGGCCCCAGGCAGAGGCCATGTCTGAGGCACCCGCCCATGTCTATTTCACACAATCATGGTTGCTGAATGAAGGGAAGTTCAGAGTCGGCTCTTTTAGGTGAATGAATCAGAATGAAAACGCTAGCTGATAATACTTTTCCTGAACGATTTGTTCTTCAAAAGCTGTTTGCGGTCTTGAAAAATGACAGTTATTTTAAAATATACAGGTCCATTATCATTTCTACATATTTTCTATCTGTTCTCTTTCAGTCGGTCACTCGGTATAACATACTATGTGGAGTTAGCGACCAATTATATTTACCTGAAGAAAACTGAAATCACGCCCAATGGGTCAATGGATGCCTAGCCCACACTCGAAAGCCCTGTCTTCCTGGTACTAATACCGGGGCAGGCATTCATTTCTTAAATTCTTTGATCTCCTGAAGGAAGAATGTGTCAAGGAATTTACAAAATGTTCAATCACACAAAGACTACTAAATTGAGCTGTGACTTAGGTCTATGATAGTGGGTTGAGAGTACTCGTGCCACGAGGTGTTGTGAGTTTTGGGTCTTGGTATCGGTTTTTGTGTTTGCTAAAAGCCAACTATTTTCTGCTCTGCTTGTGTAGCTAATTCTTCCTTGCCTGGGAAGGATTTATGTCTGCTAAAATCCACTACTTTCTGCTCTGCTTGTGTAGCCCTGTGCTTCCTTGCTTGAGCAAGATGCCCAGTGGTAAGATTAAGTTCACAAAGGCAAACCAGCCGAGTTTGAACCTCCGGCCATAACCTAGGGCATGTAGATTCACAATGCAAATTAAAGATACTCAGGAGTGCTGTCCTGTTTGTCCTAGGTAGAAACACACTCAGGAGGCTTTGGCTCGTACCAGTTTGTGTGACCATTGCCTCCGGCTGCGTTCAACTTCCATTGAGTGTTGGGCTGACTTTGTGAGAGAGATTGAGACTGCTGGCAAAGGGTCTTCTGGTGAAGAGACCTCAGAAATGGTTAAAGATTTTGCCGATGAGCTAAAGGCAAGGTGTGATACCCCTCTTTCGGTCAAGCTGGTGAAATTGTGTGCCGCTCTATGGGACTCCCAATCACAGCCAGATGTGATACAGTCTGGATTCAAACCAGAGACTGAGATGCAGTGCCTTAGACTGCTGTGCCACTCGGGAGCCGTGTAGAGGGTATGGAGGAGGCGGGGCTTGTTTGCACAACACTGATGGATGGAAAGCTGGCAAGTTACTTAGCTCAAGATGCTGACAATCTTAGTGCAATGCTTCCGAATAAACTGTCGGTTCTCAAAGCATCAGCGGAACAAAGGGTACCAAGCTGCGGGAGTCGCTGACAGGTTGTTGAATGTGGTTAATATGCTATAGATGTATCAAATTGATTTGCTGCAAGAGTTTAACAAGAACATGGAGGTGGGGTTCTCATGGCCCGGGTAGTGACTGCAGCGTCATCGTGACCAAAGCATCCTTACTGAGATATGGAGTGCTACTCAGAAAGAGGGATTTGGTAAACAGCGCAAAGAATGCTGCATATTAATTCCCTAGAGATAGACAGTTTTGCTATAGCTGAGGTTTTTATTTCAGATGTTGGAGGACCAGTATGTGCTGGTAAGGTCTATCATCAGGCAGGGGGATGTGGTCTCTCTTTCTCCTAAACCTGGCACGTTATCTGTTCTTAAGGAGCAGTGCAAATTTCCTGTCGCTCAGGGTGATGTAACTTCACAGATATCTCTATGGCATGGAGACTGCACCCCTCAGTGGTTGAGTTTCTTTGGTGGACATTTTGACGTTCTTGCAATAACTTTTTGTGTAGGGCCTTTCTTTTTCCACATTGAAGGTTTAAATGGCAGCCATTTTGGCGTGTCATGTAGGAATTGATGGCTTTACCCCGGGGTCTCAGCCTCTTGTGTGCAGTTCCTGAAAGACGTGCGTCAGCTCAGACCAGTGTCGAAGGCTATGGCACCAACCTGGGACCTGGCTTTGGTCCTGGACACTCTGTGTGAGCCTTATTGGACTGTGGCTCTGAAAATCCTTTCCTACAAGACTGCCCTGCTCATGGCCTTGGTGTCGACCAAGCGTGTTCGGGATCTCCACAAGCTATCAGTACACCCTTCCTGTTTGGAGTTCGCATCTGGCAACTCCAAAATGATGTTACATCCTAATGCATCTTTTGCTCCCAATGTTATGCCTACTGTATGTCTTACAGGTCCCACTTTTCAAACTATTCCCTTTCTCATCTCCTCCATATGGGTGTGGCAGCTTCTTGGCAATTGTTCAGGGGCATGACGATAGGTGATAACTGTGCTGCAGTGAATTTTTTTCAATTTTTTATTTTATTTCACCTTTATTTAACCAGGTAGGCCAGTTGAGAACAAGTTCTCATTTGCAACTGCGACCTGGCCAAGATAAAGCATAGCAGTTTGAGCAGACAACACAGAGTTACACATGGAATAAACAATTAACAAGTCAATAACACAGTAGAAAACAAAGGGGGGAGTCTATATACAATGTGTGCAAAAGGCATGAGGAGGTAGGCGAATAATTACAATTTTGCAGATTAACACTGGAGTGATAAATGATCAGATGGTCATGTACAGGTAGAGATATTGGTGTGCAAAAGAGCAAGTAAATAAATAAAAACAGTATGGGGATGAGGTAGGTGAAAATGGGTGGGCTATTTACCAATAGACTATGTACAGCAGCAGCGATCGGTTAGCTGCTCAGATAGCTGATGTTTGAAGTTGGTGAGGGAGATAAAAGTCTCCAACTTCAGCGATTTTTGCAATTCGTTCCAGTCACAGGCAGCAGAGTACTGGAACGAAAGGCGGCCAAATGAGGTGTTGGCTTTAGGGATGATCAGTGAGATACACCTGCTGGAGCGCGTGCTACGGATGGGTGTTGCCATCGTGACCAGTGAACTGAGATAAGGCGGAGCTTTACCTAGCATGGATTTGTAGATGACCTGGAGCCAGTGGGTCTGGCGACGAATATGTAATGAGGGCCAGCCGACTAGAGCATACAGGTCGCAGTGGTGGGTGGTATAAGGTGCTTTAGTGACAAAACGGATGGCACTGTGATAGACTGCATCCAGTTTGCTGAGTAGAGTGTTGGAAGCCATTTTGTAGATGACATCGCCGAAGTCGAGGATCGGAAGGATAGTCAGTTTTACTAGGGTAAGCTTGGCGGCGTGAGTGAAGGAGGCTTTGTTGCGGAATAGAAAGCCGACTCTTGATTTGATTTTCGATTGGAGATGTTTGATATGAGTCTGGAAGGAGAGTTTGCAGTCTAGCCAGACACCTAGGTACTTATAGATGTCCACATATTCAAGGTCGGAACCATCCAGGGTGGTGATGCTAGTCGGGCATGCGGGTGCAGGCAGCGATCGGTTGAAAAGCATGCATTTGGTTTTACTAGCGTTTAAGAGCAGTTGGAGGCCACGGAAGGAGTGTTGTATGGCATTGAAGCTTGTTTGGAGGTTAGATAGCACAGTGTCCAATGACGGGCCGAAAGTATATAGAATGGTGTCGTCTGCGTAGAGGTGGATCAGGGAATCGCCCGCAGCAAGAGCAACATCATTGATATATACAGAGAAAAGAGTCGGCCCGAGAATTGAACCCTGTGGCACCCCCATAGAGACTGCCAGAGGACCGGGGTTCCACACATAGCTTTGTAAGGTTTTATAGCTTGGATTTATCTTCTCCCAGTGTTGCTCATAGTGTTAGGTAGCGTACAGGTTGTGCAGCCTGGTAACCCTTATCTGGGTTACCACAGTTCCCTGTGAGTTTGAGCCTTATGCTGCCTTTAGGTGTGGCAGCACCTAATGTGCACATTATCAGGATTACCTCAGCTTTCTGTGGATTTGAGCCTTTGGTTGCCGTGGCAGCGTGCGAGTATATAGATTTCAGGTTACTGTAGATTTCCTGTGTGTTTGGGCCTCGGGCTGCCATGGTTCATCGACTTTAGTCGATGCTATGCAGCCCACTTGTGTGTTTCACCAAGTCATGACAGGTGTTCTAATGTTTTGGACTTGAGGTTCTGACATTTTAGACTCGCAAGGTGAGTATTGTTTTTGAAACCATGGGGTCTATGGAATTGGTCTATATGTGGCTCTGGACAGTTCAGACTTCTCGGGTAAGTATTCGTGAAAAAGGTGGCTTCTGTAACTAGGGCTGCATGATATAGGCAAAAAATCATATAGCGTTTTTTTTTAACCAAATATTTCAATTGCAATTTGACTTGCAATATATATCAAAACACTTGGGTGAACTATTGGAATAATCGAAGTAGGATGATGTATATTTAGAAGCAAAGTGGAAAGCAGCATCATTCTTGTTTGCAACCATCCGTTGACTGCATTTGACCTAACAGAACAACATGCAAACTTATAGTAAATATTACAGCGAAGAGGAGGAATTGTGCTGTTTGAGTGGCGGGGCCGGGCTTGTTGTGTGTGAAAAGCAGCCGCAAGAGGCGAAAAAACGGAGTAAAAAAAAGAAAGGATGCGATACACGGCCGGGTGGCGTTTCAAAATATTGCATGTCATATGGATGTCTGAATTCAATTAATTGTGCAGCTGTAATCCCTTTTTGGAGCCGGTGGAACCTGTGTGTGCTTGGACTGCCGTGGGCCTCCTAGTTTGGTACCCTCTAAACCGGCTTGGGGTGTGACCATTATCCCAGAAATACTTGACCCAATCCAATTTGCATACCTTCCCAACAGACACACAGATGATACAATCTCTATTGCACCCCACACTTCCCATTCCCATCTGGAGAAAAGGAACACCTGCTTGAGAATGCTATTCATTGACTACAGCTCAGCGTTCAACACCGTAGTTCCCTCAAAGCTCATCACTAAGCTAAGGACCCTGGAACTAAACACCTCTCTCTGCAACTGAATCCTGGACGTCCTGATGGGCCGCCCCCACTTGGTAAGGGTAGGTAACAACACATCTGCCACGCTGATCCTCAACACTGGGGCCCCTCAGGGGTAGGTGCTCAGTCCCCTCCTGTACTCCCTGTTCACCCATGACACATGGGTGTTGTTGCCGACGACACAACAGTGGTAGGCCTGATCACCGACAATGATGAGACAGCCTATAGGAAGGAGGTCAGAGACCTGGCCGTGTGGTGCCAGGATAACAACCTCTCTCTCAATGTGAGCAAATCAAAGGAGATGATTGTGGACTACATTATCATCGACAGGGCTGTAGTGGAGCAGGTTGAGAGCTTCAAGTTCATTGGTGTCCACATCACCAACAAACTTTCATGATCCAAACACACCAAGACAGTTGTGAAGAGGGCATGACAAAAAGGGCACAACAAATCTCCCTCAGGAGATTTAAAGGATTTGGCATATGTCTTCAGAAGGTTCTACAGCTTCACCATCATTATTTTTTATTTAACCTTTATTTAACAAGGCAAGGGAGTTAAGAACAAACTCTCATTTACAATGACGGCCTGCTCCGGCCAAACCCAGACTACACAGTGACAATTGTGCACCAGTCATGGCCAGATGTGATACAGGCTGGATTTGAACCAGGTACTATTATGACATCTCTGGCATTGAGATGCTGTGCCTTAGACTGCTGCGCCACTTGGGAGCCAAATTTTGCCTCTGTTTTGAATATTGGCCAACTGACAAAGCTCACACTTCCTCTTGAACTTTTTCTGACACTGTAACATGAACAGTGAAATTCCCCCAATATGTATTATTGAAGGAAAATTATTATTATGTTCTATTTAACCTTTGTTAATCCAGGTTAATCTCTTCGAGATAAAATATATTTTTCAAGAGAGACCTTGTCCAACCAAGATAGCAGCAGGGGTGAGCAATGTTTGATACTAATATCAGACATACTGTAACAACTTACAGAAATGGACACACCATAAAAAAATTAACATTTACATAGACAGACATACATTTCAATTACAGTGTCACGCCTTGGTCATAGTATTTTGTGTTTTCGTTATATATTTGGTCAGGCCAGGGTGTGACATGGGTTTATTTTGTTGTGTTTCGTATTGGGTTTTTTGTAGGCATTGGGATTGCGGCTGAGTAGGGGTGTAGCATAGGTTTGGCTGCCTGAGGCGGTTCTCAATCAGAGTCAGGTGATTCTTGTTGTCTCTGATTGGGAACCATATTTAGGTAGCCGGGGTTTCACTGTGTATTTTGTGGGTGATTGTTCCTGTCTCTGTGTAGTGTTCACCAGATAGGCTGTAATTAGGTTTTCACGTTTCGTTCGTTTCGTTTGTTGTTTTTGTATTTATTTATTTATTTCATGTATCGCTATTTTTTCATTAAAGAACATGAGTAACCACCACGCTGCATTTTGGTCCGACTCTCCTTCAACAGACGAACGCCGTTACAGAATCACCCACCACACCCGGACCGAGCGGCGTGGTAACAGGCAGCGACAGCAGGAGCAGCGAAAGGAGGAATGGACATGGGAAGATGTGTTGGATGGCAAAGGTTGTTACACTTGGGAGGAGATACTGGCCGGAAGAGATCGCCTCCCATGGGAACAGGTGGAGGCACTTAGGAGAGCAGAGGCAGCCGGAGATAAGAGCCGACGATACGAGGGAACACGGTTGGCAAGGAAGCCCGAAAAGCAGCCCCAAAAAATTATTGGGGGGGGGCTCAGGGAGAGAGTGGCAGTGTCAGGAGTCAGACCTGAGCCAACTCTCCCTGTTAATCGTGAGGAGCAGCGATCAAAGGACTTCTGGACTTGGGAAGAGATATTGGATGGAAAAGGACCATGGGCACAGCCTGGTGAATATCGACGCCCCAAAGAAGAACTGGAGGCGGCGAGAGCGGAGAGGCGCTGGTATGAAGAGGCAGCACAGTGACGCGGATGGAAGCCTGAGAGTCACCCCCAAAAATGTATTGGGGGAGGCTCACAGGGAGTATGGCGATGCCAGATAGGAGACCTGCACAAACTCCCTGTGCTTACCGGGGGGCTAGAGAGACCGGACAGGCACCGTGTTATGCTATGGAGCGCACGGTGTCTCCAGTGCGGGTGCATAGCCCGGTGCGGTACATACCAGCTCTTCGTATTGGCCGGGCTAGAGTGGGCATCGAGCCAGGTAAGGTTGGGCAGGCTCGGTGCTCAAGAGCTCCAGTGCGCCTGCACGGTCCGGTCTATCCAGTGCCACCTCCACACACCAGTCCTCCGGTGGCAGCTCCCCGCACCAGGCTTCCTGTGCGTGTCCTCGATACAGTACCACCAGTTCCAGCACCACGCACCAGGCCTTCAGTGCGCCTCGCCTGTTCAGCGCTTCCAGAGCCTTCCTCTTCTATAGCGCTGCCGGAGCCTCCCGCCTGTTCAGCACAGCCAGAGCCATCCTTCTCTCTAGCGCTGTCGGAGCCTCCCGCCTGTTCAGCGCAGCCAGCGTTTTCCTCCTCTCCTGCGCTGTCGGAGTCTCCCGCCTGTTCAGCGCTTCCAGAGCCTTCCTCCTCTACAGCGCTGCCGGAGCCTCCTGCCTGTTCAACGCAGCCAGAGCTGCCAGTCTGCATGGAGCGGCCAGAGCTGCCAGTCTGCATAGAGCTGCCAGTCTGCATGGAGCTGCCAGTCTGCATAGAGCAGCCAGAGCTGTCAGTCTGCATAGAGCAGCCAGAGCTGCCAGTCTGCATGGAGCAGCCAGAGCTGCCAGTCTGCATGGAGCAGCCAGAGCTGTCAGTCTGCATAGAGCTGCCAGTCTGCATAGAGCTGCCAGTCTGCATAGAGCAGCCAGAGCTGCCAGTCTGCATGGATCTGTCAGTATGCATACAGCTGCCAGTCTGCATGGAGCAGCCAGAGCTGGCAGTCTGCATGGAGCAGCCAGAGCAGCTAGATCCACCAGTCAGCCAGACTCTTCCAGATCTGCCAGTCAACCAGACTCTTCCAGATCTGCCAGTCAACCAGACTCTTCCAGATCTGCCAGTCAACCAGACTCTTCCAGATCTGCCAGTCAACCAGACTCTTCCAGATCTGCCAGTCAACCAGACTCTTCCAGATCCGCCAGCCAGCCAGGATCTGCCAAAGCCTACTACCTGCCTGAGCTTCCTCTCAGTGCTGAGCTTTCTCTCAGTGCTGAGCTTCCTCTCAGTGCTGGGCTTTCCCTCAGTGCTGGGCTTTCCCTCAGTGCTGGGCTTTCCCTCAGTGCTGAGCTGCCCCTCAGTCCCGAGCTACCCCTCAGTCCCGAGCTACCCCTCAGTCCCGAGCTGCCTCAGTCCCGAGCTGCCCCTCAGTCCCGAGCTGCCCCTCAGTCCCGAGCTGCCCCTCAGTCCCGAGCTGCCCCTCAGTCCCGAGCTGCCCCTCAGTCCAGTGGGGTTCTGGGTGAGGACTATTAGGCCATGGTCGCCGGCGAGGGTGGATTATCCCAGGACGCGAAGGGGAGGAACTATGACATTAATGGAGTGGGGTCCACGTCCCGAGCCGGAGCCACCACCATGGACCGACGCCCACCCGGACCCTCCCTATGGTTTTGAGGTGCGTCCGGGAGTCCGCACCTTAGGGGGGGGTTCTGTCACGCCTTGGTCATAGTATTTTGTGTTTTCGTTATATATTTGGTCAGGCCAGGGTGTGACATGGGTTTATTTTGTTGTGTTTC
This sequence comes from Oncorhynchus tshawytscha, assembly GCF_018296145.1. Lineage (NCBI taxonomy): Eukaryota > Metazoa > Chordata > Actinopteri > Salmoniformes > Salmonidae > Oncorhynchus > Oncorhynchus tshawytscha. The sequence goes on along the minus strand of NC_056462.1, from coordinate 4,365,928 downwards.
GTATTGGGGTTTTTGTAGGCATTGGGATTGCGGCTGAGTAGGGGTGTAGCATAGGTTTGGCTGCCTGAGGCGGTTCTCAATCAGAGTCAGGTGATTCTCGTTGTCTCTGATTGGGAACCATATTTAGGTAGCCGGGGTTTCACTGTGTATTTTGTGGGTGATTGTTCCTGTCTCTGTGTAGTGTTCACCAGATAGGCTGTAATTAGGTTTTCACGTTTCATTTGTTGTTTTTGTATTTATTTAGTTATTTCATGTATCGCTATTTTTTCATTAAAGAACATGAGTAACCACCACGCTGCATTTTGGTCCGACTCTCCTTCAACAGACGAACGCCGTTACATACAGAAACATATAATCGTCTTAGATTTTTTTTTTAATCTATCATATGTACCACAGCATCAAGTCCGAATGACAATCACATTCCTTAGAAACATGTGTCAACCAAACATTCAAACTCCTCCAAGGAAACAAGATTCTGGAGATTCATGCTGGTCTGGACAGAATTACAAAATCACTGGAATTAGTTGCTAAAACACTTTTTGCCACGATCTGTTCTGATTTCAGTAACCATTAAAAGTAAGTAGTGAGACCGTAGCTGGTATTTAATTTTCTGACCTTATCAAAGAAGTTTTCCCAAAATGCCCTTCTAAATCATAGTGTAATAATGTGTAAGTGTAGTAGAGTCATCGACGACCAGCCAACAGCACTATAGAGATCACAGTGATGTGTCAGATGCTTTTGGTTGCTAATAAACCTAAGAGCTGCATGATACACTAAATCAGGGTTGTGCTTGAGGTCTGTTTATACATTACATCACTGTAGTCCAAGACAGACAGGAATATACTCGGTACCAGCTATTTTCTGGCCTCCAAAGAAAAACAACCCTTATGCTGGTTATAAAAACCTATTCTCAACTTGATCTTCTTTACCAGGTTCTCAACATGATTATGGGAACTCAGCTTCACTCGCTCTATGGAATTTCCTTCCAAGGAAGTAATGACATGGTTTTCAGAGTGTTTAGTAATTGGAAAAGACTATGTGTTTTGTTTTAGAGGAATTCAGAAGAAGTTTCAAATCATACTGATTCTGTTGACGGATGTTAAAAGCTGTTTGAGCTCTTTCAAAAGTCAAAGTCAAACTGCTGCCACTTGAATAGAGAACAGTGTCATCCTCATAGAAATGTACTGTACATCAAATCAAATGTATTGGACACATACACATATTTAGCAGATGTTATTGCAGGTGTAGCGAAATACTTGTCTTCCTACCTCCAACAGAACAATACACACAAATCTAAAAGTAAAAGAATGGAATTAAAAAATATATAAATATTGTGACAAGCCATGCTTGAGTGACATTGACAAAAAATACAGTAAAATACAGAATATACATATGAAATTTGTAAAACAGTATGTAAACATTATTAAAGTGACTGATGTTCCATTTAAAGTGACCATCAGCTGTATCAATGTCTTCCAATGTTGTTGGGTCCACCAACAAAATGAAGAACCCTTTGGATCAAATTAAAAGACTGTTGTTCTTTAAAAGGAAATGTCTGTCACATAGAGAAGCTAGATAGCAGAGGGATAGACAAGATGTTGAGGAAACAGGCAGTGGGCTTCACGTAAAACGTCAATGTGGTCAGAACAGTAAATGAGATGGGGAAGATGGTTGAGAATGCTGTGAATGTCTCAATAATGATACTGTTATAGCGTGAGAAGAAAAAAGCTGTGGGTTATAAGGGTGTCACAGTTGTCATGGTGTCAAAGTTGAGTGTATGAACGTGGTGAGCTGTTCATGTTCTGGTTAAAAACACTCCCGTAGAACAAGAAAAGAGACGTCTTTAGTGCCATTAGTACATCTGAATTAACTGACTTAACCACTACATGGTTTAACTAGCTAACATAACCCTCTCAAAATAGGTCGACATGTCTTTTTTGGCCCGGTGTATCTTATAAAAGTTATAGTTCACCCTATTACAGAAATGTATCCGTTGTTGTCTTGTCCTGATTCCAAGGCATGGACTCCACAATCCCTCATTAATCACAAACTACAGGCTCTTCTCCAAAATTAATTGGGAAAAAAATATACTATACAATATCCCTGTACTAACGTCACAAAAGTTGAGAAAACCAATCAGAATGCAGGTGAAACATGTTTAACTTTCACAAATTTGTCAGGCGTTATAAGAATGTATTTAATGAGCTGTGAGGAATGAATAAGAATAAATGAACGTGTCTGTGACTAAGCTTATCTAGGTAGACATATTTGTTTGACATGCATATTATTTAAGAGTAACAGTAATCAATAATAAAACATTTAATTTCTTAACCTGCTTTCAATTAAAAATCGCAAAATTCGCACAACTGCAAAGTGCTAAAAAGTACGTATATTGTTACTATTGAGTGTACAGTGTACTGTAACTGATTTTAATTTGTTATTATTAGCTTTAGGTGTTGGTGTTAGGTAGTTGTAGTTTTTACAGGCTCTGATTCAGACTTGTATAAATTGACAAAAAAATAACTTTAGTACAATTGGGGGGCTTAAGTCCATGTTAAATCAACAAATCTCAAGTCTGGATAGTGTCCCCATTGCCTACCAAAATGTGTTGTTTTTTTAACCTTTATTTAACTATGCAAGTCAGTTCAGAACAAATTCTTATTGACAATGACGGCCTAGGAACAACTGATTTTAACCTTGTCAGCTCGGGGATTCGATCTAGCAATCTTCTGATCTAGCAACCCAACATACCCTTGAGCAGTTTTCACATTTTGCCGCCTAAAATTAAAATATTAAAAGGGAAAAATTTAGATTTTTTTCCCCCCTGATCTACACAACCTAAAACACATTTTCAAACTAAAAGAACAATTGTAGAAATGTGACAATACTTTTGCTCCCCTAAATTAGGTGGGAATATGTACAAGAGGTGCTGTAATTCCTAAACGGTTCACCCAGTGTGGATCAAAATAGACAACTGACAGTCTTCACTCACAGACACTAAACACATAACGTCCTGCTCAAATGGATCATTATTGTGTCACCTGGTCAAATTGTTAGGATGGTGAATCCTTCACAAACATACAATATCCATTCAATAAATGCACGTCGCTACAACCGCAATAATATCTGCTAAATATCTGCATGTGACCAATACATTTTAATTTTATTTGATGTAAAAAAAAAAATTAAAAAAATAAAATGTTCAATCAAGAATGATTAGAGAGTGTTCCTGGCTGCTTTCTCTCTCTCCTCCCCTCTCTCTCTCTCGCTCTCCCTCCTCTCTCTCTCTCCCTCCTCCCTCACTCTCCCCGTTCTCTAGCTCTCTGACTTCTCTCTCTCTCTGTTCTCTGGCTCGAAATGTGATGCTCATCCACCATCACTCAACATTCAACAATTATCTGGGCTAGAAAGAATGCACACAGGATAAGTGCATCTATAAAAGTCTTTTCAGAGACAAATTAACAGGTGTTACCTTTGATGCGGTTTCATCATTTTGAAAAACACTGCAAAGATTCCTGGGTACACCACCAAGGCTGCTGTTCTGATAACAGGATAATATCTCCCTCCATGCCCCTCCTCTTTTTTATGTTGTTTGTGAAAAGCAAATACAGCTGTAGATGGAGTTGTAGTTGTCTCTCAAATGTAAACTCCACCCACCCGGCCAATGGGAAAGCTTAAACTAACAAACTCAATGTCTGGGCGCTCTTGTCGAGTATCTCAGACTATGCCATGTTATTTGTAGATGATTTAGTGGAACCAGTTGGACGATTGTATGGACTGTAGGCTACAATGCTGTTTTCTCAAAGAAAAAAACTGAAGGTGACGCTGCTGCATCTCTTCGGTATGTGTCCCTTGATTATTGTGACTGTGGTTGTGGAGACTTGAGACTAGAGACAGCTGTGTTAATATCATGTGTGACATATTTAGACATTTTTCCATGTGATACAGAAACGTCATATATATATATATATATATATATATATATATATATATATATATATATATATATATATATATATATATATATATAGGTAAGTTATACATGTAGGCTTATTAGTCTTATTAGTTATGTTCCCAAATGTAATTACTATGTCTTCAGGCTTGGCTACCTGATGCTTTATACAATGTTATGGGACTTCCACTGTTGTTCCAGGCGTAGCCTACACCCTCAAGTTACACAGCTGATATAAAAAGGAGGCATCGACCCATTTGCTAAGGTTGTAGGGAGTTTTTATGTGCAAAAGCATTTACACAAGCATAGCCTTAAAAAGCAGTTTGATGGTGGGGGCTGGGTGCTGTTTCTTTTCCGTTTTTTTCCTTCTTTTTAATTTTTCAGGGGGTGTTACAGTACCACTACTTCCTGTGGCTATGTTCACAAGCGTCGATGGCTACACCTAACAACAGTTGTGTGGAAATTGAGTAACTCAAGGTGACTTTATCTGTTTCTCTGGGACTAATGATCTGACTGCAACCAATTTGCCTCTCTTATGCCTCTCTTATGAATCTATCATCTTATTTGAGTTCTGAGAAGAAATGGCCTTTTATAAACACATTTATGCAATTCTACTTCATTTTACATGACTGGAGACAAGCAGAATATTGTAATATCAAACCAGAGCAAGAGACTGAATGAGCGCATGCTACAGCACCAGAGAGGTTGTGATTTCAATACAGGCTGTTAAATAAGAGGATAGTCTAAGTTAGGAACAGTGCTAACAGTGTAATAATGAACCAGTTACATCTGAAGTATCTAATCGTCGAATTTGAGAAAAATAGATTTGTTTTTTAACACAGAGCCGCATATCATAAGGTAGGCCTATATGCACTTGTAACTTTTTGTACACTCAGAAAACTATCTACTAATTTATTATATTTCATTCCATGATATTGTTGTTACAAAATAGATTTGTGTTGTCTGCGGGCATGGGAATATAAAAGCATCTGCTATGCTAAATTAACAAACTAGGCGTGCATAGCTCACCACATGATACTCAAACCAAAGACTGCACAAACTCGTGTTTCTTAAAGTTAATTTAAAGGCACTGTAGAATGACTGTATAGCTTAATAAAGCATTTTTTGTGTCATTATTGTTTAATTCTAAGTAATTGTTATTGGAAATGTATATTTATACAGCCTAAACACAAAATCCATAGGCATGTTGCTAAGGATCGATTTTCTCCTACAATGGCATACCCAAATCTAACTGCCTATAGCTCAGGACCTGAAGCAAGGATATGCATATTCTTGTTTCCATTTGAAAATAAACACTTTGAAGTTTGTGGAAATGTGAAATTAATGTAGGACAATGTAACACATTAGATCTCATAAAAGGTAATACAAACAAAAAAACATGCAAGGCACACATTGAAATATGACTCTATTTGTAACTTCAATGTTGTCTTCAACATGGCAGCAGTGTGTGTGCAACGTTTCAGACTGATCCAGTGAAGAATTACATCACTACACAAAATGTTGCATTAAGTCTGCGAGGAGTTAACGTGATAAAAGTTTGCCGTAAAAGCTACTGTAAATTGGACACTGCAACTAGGTTAGCAAGAATGTAAGCGTCCTGCCCATTTAAGACATGTCTATGTCCCAGAAAGTTGGCTGTTGTTTACAACTTCATTCTAATCACTTTATCTCATATTGAACAACAACGGTCCCGGTTTAGGCACACTGATCCTGTAGAGGTTTTAAAGTGCTGTTGTTGATGTGTTCTTGAAATGCTGAGCGCTCCTGCCTTCCTGTAGTGTCACAAATGCTTCACAATTAATTTCTCAAATGGCAGGCTATTGCCTTGAAATAATATGAATATAGCCTAAATAATTCATTTTTGTTCCTTCCTAGACTACCTGGCTTACTCCTGATGAGAGATATGTTGTTTAATAGCCTGTTGAAATGTGCAACTTCAATTGATAGTGACAGAATCACACATTACTTCCCAAGCAAAGTAAATGTGTCTCCTCGACTATAGAAAGTTGAAGCGCAACCTTCTAAGTCATAAGCTAGGTTTTCATCCAATTTGGACAGATTTTCATGCAAATACCCTAGACTCTGCATAAAGAAAATCTGCACATTTTCCCACCTGTGGTGTTTTTCCACAAAATTGACTTTTCACAGATAAAAATCAGTGTTTGATGACGTAATGCACACAAAATGCACTTTTTAGGTTCACTTTTCATTCACCAAATAAAAATCTAAAGTTCTAAAGTTTCCATTGCCTTTTAAACTATACCAATAGTATTGTCATTAGCAAATGTGTACTATTGTAAGGGGTGCGTACTGGCGGCAGAGAAGTCAGGCGCAGGAGAGCAAGATTTACAATAGTGCAGTTTAATAAATAAAACCACTGTAAACAGTACAATAAATCAATGGGCAAAATTCCGTATTTCCGTAATTCTATATTTCACTGTTGGCCGCATCTTGTTCTAGATAAAAGTGCATTGCACAAACCACAACATGTCGCTCACAGTACATAATATGTATTTGAAAAGTACAGTTAACTGAATAATGGAATATGGGTTTACCGTTCTTAGGGTACTCAATCCATACCATGAAGGCCAATGGGATGCTGCCTTCTGCCCTTCACACTCCTTCTTCATCTAGCAAGAGAAGGACGTGTTAGCAACAACTATTAAAAAAAAATACAAAATGAGGATACTACCACCACCACCACTATTACTACTGCTACTACTTCGACTAATAATAATAATAATCCACAGGTGGACAAAATGTTTGAGGACATAGATGTCAAAACATGAGAAGGAGAAGATATTAAGGGTAGAAAAATAGGAAATAGCCGTTGTATTACTTTGATTAATGATAATCACTTCTTGCATATCAGTAACTGCCAAGACTGACTATAGCCTATAACGGCCTTAATCTGGATTTACACTGTACTAGGCATACTCTAATAGAGGCTCTGCAAATGTTTTGTAACTTTTAGCTGCTAAACATTTTCACTTTCTGTCATTTATTATTGCTCAGATTAACACCTGGTAGAGTGAAAGCCAAGCCTTTGCTGACTACACTGGATGACTAAGGATAACTACCCTCTGTTCAAGTGACCACCATTTTGTCATCAAAGCCCTCTGCTTCTTTTGCCTCACAGACTGTGGACGTCGAACACATTAAAAAAATAACAGAAATCAGACAATCATCATTTACAGAACTGTGCTGTGTCTAGTCAACTTTTTTCTTACCACCTCAGGTCTTATCCCAGCTTTGATGAGACTAGTACGTGAAACTTCCATTGTAGTCCTATTTACTCCCCAGGCTCCATTTTGAAACGATATGGAACCATCATGGAAATCGTTGAAATGGTCTCTATGTGGACTGACATGGGCTGGGAATGTCATGCCAGATTAGGCATTTGTCTAATTGTCACTTTTGCTTGTGTCTTTTGTGTTTCTGTGCTCTCTTTAAATATATGTGAGCTGTGGAAAGGATTTAAATCTTCTGAGGATGGTACACTTTGTCTAATCGAATCCAATTTTGTTATCCCTGGTAATACCTTGCCCTTCTGACTCCACATTGGAGAAATTCCCTTTTGATTAGCTGAGGTGATTTGATCAAGTGTGAAATGCTCTATCGAGGCACAGTTGATCCTTGATTGCAATACAGTTTTGGAAACCTTGAACATTCAACTTAATTATCATCCAGAAATAACCTTTAAAGTAGGCCTACACAAGATTAACTTAGTGTTTGCTGTTTTAACACAGATTTCTAAAGAGATGTTTTGTTTTTACACAGCTTTGAACCAATGTTTTTTTTCATTCAGTGTCCTAGTTCAGGTAAATATGCAATGTAAACACTAATGTGGGAATCTGTGTCCAAACAATGCACAAATAGTGCATCATTTTGTATTTGTAAAATTATTTTGGGGTGATATGAATGTAGAGTTACTGTAGTTGGCAAGATCATATTGCATGCAGTGATTATTAGCCGGTTAGACAGAGCATCGGCCATCGGGACAGCTGTACACAGTGACTCCAATGGGATACATTTTTTATTTTACCTTTTTTTAACTAGTCAAGTCAGTTAAGAACAAATTCTTATTTTCAATGATGGCCTAGGAACAGTGGGTTAACTGCCTGTTCAGGGTCAGAACAACAGATTTGTACCTTGTCAGCTCAGGGGTTTGAACTTGTAACCTTCCGGTTACTAGACCACTAGGCTACCCTGCCACCCCAATGAAAACTCAATAGCTGTATGGCCTTGCTTTCTCATAAGCAGGTTAGACATAGCTCTGATTCACCCAAGATGTGTTTGGTTTTCGCCAGGCATAATGGGAAGCAAGTCGTCCAAAAAGTTATACCTTTGACTCATCTGTCCATAGAACATTCTTCCAAGAGTCTTGATGATCATCCAAGTGCTTCCAGTTTTTTTTTTTTTTTGATGAGATGGGTCCCATTATATCTGGTGAAAACCAAACATTGCATTCCACAGTAAGAACCTCATACCAACAGTCAAGCAGGTGGTAGTGTGATGGTTTGTGGATGCTTTGCTGCCTCAGGACCTAGATGACTTGCCATAGAAGGAAACATAAATTCTGCTATGTATCAGAGAATTGTCTGTCCATCCGTCTGTGAGCTGAAGTGCAGCTGGGTCATGCAGCAAGACAATTATCAACAACAGACAATCAAGTCTACATGAAAATGGTTTTAAATCAACACATGTTTAGTTTTGGAATGGCTGAGTCAAGGTCCAGACTCAATCCCAATTTAGATGTTGTGGCAGAAATTGAAACAAGCAGTTCATGCTTGAAAACCTACAAATGTCACTGAGTTAAAGCAGTTATGCAAAAGTGGACAAAATTCCTCCACAGCGATTTGAGAGACTGATCAACAACTACAGGAAGCATTTGTGTTATTATTGTGTTATTGACGGTACGTTTGTTTATTCCATGTGTAACTCTGTGTTGTTGTTTGTGTCGCACTGCTTTGCTTTATCTTGGTCACAGTTGTAAATGAGAACTTGTTCTCAACTGGCCTACCTGGTTAAATAAAGATGAAATAAAAAAATACAAACATTTGGTTGCAGTCATTGCAGCTAAAGGTTATTGAGTGTAAAGGGGAAATTACTTTTACACACAAGGGAATTTTGTTGTTTTTTGAAAACTAAGGTTCCCTTTATTTAATATTAGGTTTTGGTTGAAGATCTGATAACATTCAGTATCAAAAATATGCAAAAATAGAAGAAATCAGAAAGTGGGCAAATACTTATTCACTGTACTGTAAGTTCCTGTAAAAATTGGCACAGAAGTTGTCAATTGTCCTAGGGACATCAGATATCATATCATTCCCTTGAACTGTTGAGTAGTGTTACTTTTCGAGTTAAATATATCCAGCCTGAAAAAATAAGCAGAGTTCTGCTCTCCTTCTTCAAGCCATTTTTTAATTGATCTGAATGAAGCACCTCCTGCCTTAACCTTGTCAATTTCATCCAGTTTATTTTGTTGGTTAACTAACTTAGCTTTATCCGTATCTGAAAGACGATTAGGAGGTCTCTGGAAGAGTGAGGTATGTCTTTATGTAACATTTTCCTCTTCTATCCTTCTGGTCTTTGCAAGATCACTGCTATATTTTCTTAAATATTTACCAGTTTCAAACTTTAGAAGTTCCCAGTTTGTCCTATATTCACTTTTTCTCTGGGCTTTATTCCAAAAATGTATTACTAAACCAGTGAAATTTGACTATTTCATGTTTTAATATGAAGCTATTCAATTTCCGTTATTAAGCTTTTTATTGACTATCATTACAGGGCAATATTCACACTTGTATGTGAATAGCTCTATGGTCTGTTACAGGCGTGTCAATAATTTGAAAATAATAATTTGACTAAATTCAATAATAAAGAAAAAAGATAATGACCTCTTGAAATACCAACAACCATATGCATAGACCTTGAGTTCAAAAATCAGCAACAAAAATACCCCTGAAGTAGCCTTTTCCTATTAAATTACGACTGGAGTTTATATATAAATGTCTTGGAATATTTACATTTTGGAGAATTTCTTAAACAATGGGTTAAAGTTATGTATTGTAACCCTAGGTGTAAAATAGTCAATAATGGCTACTTCTCAGAAACAAGTAAACTGTCAAGAGGAGTAAAACAAGGTTGTCCACCATCAGCATATCTATTTATTATGGCCATCGAAATGTTAGCTATTAAAATCAGATCTGACAATAATATCAAGGGGCTAGAAATCCACCGCTTAAAAACTTGAATGCTGATGATTCAGATCTCTCCACAGCCTCATAGATAATCTAACCTCTCTGGATTAGAACCAAATTATGATAAATGTACTATATTACATATTAGATCACAAAAAAGACAACTTTTGCATTACCATGTAGTTTACCAATAAAATGGTATGACGGTGAAGTGGACATTCTCATGCTGATTAACTCTTCAGTCATATCGCAGTTTACCTATTTGCTTAGGGCCTTGTCTACACCTAGTGACTTGTTTTTTAAATTAGATGAAAGAAAGAATATTCCATTTGATTTGAAACGGCAAACCAGACAAAATTAAACGGGCCTATTTATATTATGAATATGAATTCAGAGGGCAGAAATTATTAAAAATTAAACCATTATACCTCTCCCTAAAGGTTTTAGTCATACAAAAGTTATACTTAAATCCGAACTGGTTCTCCAGCGCAGTAGTAAGAATGTCTCACCCCATGTTCGAGAATGGCTTTTTTTTAACCTTCATTAAGATGACAACCATTCATTATTGGTTTCAGGTGTGATAGGCCAAGGCCAGAGTGACCCCAAGAACCAAGACTGAGCAGCCCGGCAGCTAAGGATTGCCTTACAGACTCCATTTATCATACAGTATTCCATATAAGGAATACAGACCTTATGAAAGTTGCACAGTATACCCTTAATTGTGTAATAAATCAAACCTAGTGATACATAACTTGACATTTCTGCCATCCATTGTGACATTGTGGGAGGATAACCAACCTTCCAATTAATGGCAATGCATTTCTTAGCCACTATAAATGCTAGGTTACACAGTTTCTTCTGATAACAGTCTCCAGTATCAACATTTCCAAGCAAACAAAAACAGGCACTATATGTGGACATGCTGAGTTAAAAGAACATACTCTTTGCCAGAATTCATCCACCCTTCACAAGGCAATAACATGTTCAAATATGCCCCCTTTTGTGCTTTACACCTCCAGCAGAATAATGCAATTTCTGAATGCATGATATTCAGTTTAACTTGCATATACAGTGGCAAGAAAATGTATGTGAACCCTTTGGAATTATCTGGTTTTCTGCATAAATTGGTCATAAAATTTGATCTGATCTTCATCTAAGTCACAACAACAGACAAACACAGTCTGCTTAAACTAATAACACACAAATTATTGTGTTTTTCTTGTCTATATTGAATACATCATTTAATTAAACATTCACAGTGTAGGTTGGAAAAACCCTAGGCTTTCTCCAAAAGCTAATTGGAATCAGGAGTCTGCTAACCTGGAGTACAATCATTGAGATGAGATTGGAGATGTTGGTTAGAGCTGCCCTGCCCTATAAAAACACTCACAAAATGTGAGTTTGCTATTCACAATAAGCATTGCCTGATGTGAACCATGCCTCGAACAAAAGACATCTCAGAAGAGTAACTGCTTCGTGATCGGTGTCCCTTCCAAGGGACGGTTGAGCTAACGTAGGCTAATGCGATTAGCATGAGATTGTAAGTAAACAAGAAAATTTCCCAGGACATAGACATATCTGATATTGGCAGAAAGCTTGAATTCTTGTTAATCTAACTGCACTGTCCAATTTACAGTAGCTAATTACAGTGAAATAATACCATGCTATTGTTTGAGGAGAGTGTACAGTTTTGATCATGAAAAGTTATTAATAAACAAATTACGCACATTTGGGATGTCTTGATATAATTATTCTAACAGAAATGCAATGGTTCATTGGATCACTCTATAACGTTGCACATACACTGTGCAATCTAGTGGCCAAATTCTAAATTGTAGCTGGGCTGGAATAATACATCATGTCCTTTTTCTTGCATTTCAAAGATGATTGTACAAAAAAATACAAAAGAACGGTTGTTTTTTTCTAAGTATTATCTTTTACCAGATCTATTGTGTTATATTCCCCTACATTCCTTTCACATTTCCACAAACTTTGAAGTGTTTCCTTTCAAATGGTATCAAGAATATGCATATCCTTGCATCACGGCCTGAGTTACAGGCAGTTAGATTTGGGTATGTCGTTTTCGGCAAAAATTGATAAAAAGGGGTGGATCCTTCATTTAAGCAGACTGTGTTTGTGTATTGTTGTGAATTAGACTCCAGGTAATTCCAAAGGGTTCGCATACTTTTTCTTTCCACTGTAGTACATTCTATGGATGATCTTAAACTGCAGTCATTTATGTCTGAGATTATATGAACATGATTGGGCATATCTGTATCCATTCATCATCATCAATAGTGTCTCCCTGGTCTTCCACACATTTTTATTTGACATGTTTTGTGTCATCGGGAAAAGCCACTATCAACCCATGATACAGTTTGGAAATCAACTTTAGAGGTTTGTCTGACTGCTTTAAAATAATTTTTATCTTGAAGCTTCTTGCCTGTCCAGTGTTTGCTGCACTGAGAGATAAAATTGTTGTATCTGCAAAAGTTCCCCTCTGCGCAGTATCAGACTGGTCTTCCCTGACTGCCTGACCCTGCTGAGTCCCCTTGTCACCATCTGATACTGCTCAGATGAGGCATGACAAAGAATTACCTTGGTGTGCATTTATACATTATATTATCCAAGAAAACAATCAATGGTTCAATAATTGAAAGTACCATTATTCCCAGATCACAGACAGTGGCTGGCTGTCTGACCCTGCTGGGAAACCTGTCACCATCTCATCCTGCTAAGACATGATGAGCATAGTGTACTGACTGTGCACCATGACAGTAGAGCTGTTCATACCGTGTCAGTGTGAAAAGTAGGGAGTTAGCTGGGGAAACTGATAGATCAATAACGTTACATTGCTATACTGACTAATAAAACTCACATTACGTCGGAATATATATATCTTTAATAGTTTGGCCACTTGTATCATTGTTTGATTCAGGTTTAGTGTGATTGAGTCAAAAATAATAGCTAAATTTAGTGAGCTAGCAAGCTAACGTTTGCCAACTTTTGCCTAGCTCTAGCTAATGGTACATCATAACATTTACTTCGGTATACATTGCCCTCCACTAATATTGGAACCCTTGGTAAATATGAGCAAAACAGGCTGTAATTTGTTTTGTTGTTGCTGTTTATCCTTATGGTCTTTCATTCAAAATGTTCACAAAAATCTGTATAATTATTGAGAAAAAAAAGGTGTAATAAATGTGATAAATATTTCTCTCCGAAACATGTGTGCCACAGTTATTGGCACCTCTAGAAATTCTTACGAGTAAATCTAACTGCAGTCTATTCCCATGAATATTTTAGGTTTTTAAGTTCACCTGAGTTATTAGGAACACTTAAGTGGTAAGCCATGACTTCCTGTTTCACCGGGGTATAAATAGGAGGTGACATACAGGCCAAGTTCCCATATTTATCCATCGCTATGGGAAAGACCCGAGAATACAGTAATGTTGTGCAACAAAATGTTGCTGGGCTGCACAAATCAGGAAATGGTTAAAAGAACATTGTTTAACGGTTGAAAATGCCCATAGAATAATAGTGAAAACTATGAAATAACACAGATCAAAACTATGAAATAACACATATGGAATCATGTAGTAACCAAAAATGTGTTTAACAAATCTACATATATTTTATATTTGAGATTCTTCAAACTAGCCACAGCTTTGCACACTGTTGGCATTCTCTCAACCAGCTTCATGAGGTAGTCATCTGGAATGCATTTCAAATAACAGGTGTGCCTTTTTAAAAGTTAATTTGTGGAATTTCTTTCCTTCTTAATGCGTTTGAGCCAATCAGTTGTGTCTTAAAAGGTAGGGTTGGTATACAGAAGATAGCCCTATTTGGTAAAAGACAATGTTCAAATTATGGCAATTTAGACATGAAAGTCAGTCAATCCGGAAAATTTCAAGAACTTTGAAAGTTCCTTCAAGTGCAGTCGCAAAACCATCAACCGCTATGGTGAAACTAGCCCTCATGAGACCATCACAGGAAAGGAAGACCCGGAGTTACCTCTGCTGTATAGGATAAGTTCATTTGAGTTACCAGCCTCAGACATTTTCAATTAACTGCACCTCAGATTGCAGCCCAAATAAATGCTTCACAGAGTTCAAGTAACAGACATATCTCAACATCAACTGTTCAGAGGAGACTGTGTGAATCAGGCCTTCATGGTCAAATTGCTGCAAAGAAACCCCTACTAAAGGACACCAATGAGAAGAAGAGACTTGCTTAGGCCAAGAAACAACAGCAATGGGCATCAGACCGGTGGATATCTGTCCTTTGTTCTGATGAGTTCAAATTTGAGAGTTTTGGTTCTAACCGTCATGTCTTTGAGAGACACAGAGTAGGTGAATGGATGATCTCCGCATGTGTGGTTCCCACCATAGGGCATGGCGGAGGAGGTGTGATGGTGTGGGGGTGCTTTGCTGGTAACACTGTCTGTGACTTATTTAGAATTCAAGGCACACTTGACCAACATTGCTACAACAGTATTCTGCAGCGATACACCATCCCATCTGGTTTGCGCTTGGTGGGACAATCATTTGTTTTTCAATAGGACAATGACCCAAAACACACCTCCAGATGGCCTGACCATCACATTCCCCTGACCTCAACCAATTGAGTTGGTTAGGGATGAGTTGGTCCGCAGAGTGAAGGAAAAGCAGTCAACAAGTGCTCAGCATATGTGGGAACTCCTTCCAGACAGTTTGAAAAGCATTCCAGGTGACTACCTCATGAAGCTGGTTGAGAGATTGCCAATAGTGTGCAAAGCTGTCTTCAAGGCAAAGGGTGGCTACTTAGAAGAATCTAAAGTATAAAATATATTTTGATTTGTTTAACACTTTTTTGGTTACTACATGATTCCATATGTGTTATTATTCTACAATGTAGAACATAGTAAAAATATAGAAAAACCCTTGAATGAGTAGGTGTGTCCAAACTTTTGACTGGTACTCTATATTTGAGAAAAAAATATTTGTTTTATGATAAGAATGTTTTTTATTCTTTCAATTATTCTACTTTAATTCAAGGTTGGATTTGTGTGATTTTTTAAATGAAAGACCAAGAGGATAAACAATAAAGACGTTTTATCACTGCCCATTTTGCTCGTATTTACCAAGAGTGCCAAAATTAGTGGAGAGCACTGTATATATTGTATCTGTCCCTAACAATATAAACAAAATCATACCGCTGAATTTAGCCTGTACAAAATATATTTTGGCCAGTTCTGAAGCTGTATGTTTAATTGTTTCTTAATGTTTCTTAATGTTCATAAGTCAGGCTTCTGAACAAGACATAGCACCATCTCGGCAGCATCATTGGATGTATATTAAGCAGTACTTGACTAAAAGTAAATAAACCTTAATAGAAAATGACTCAAGTAAAAGTGAAAGTCACCCAGTAAAATACTACTTGAGTAAAAGTATAAAAGTATTTTGTTTGAAATATACTTAAGTATCAAAAGTAAAATCATTTCAAATTTCTTCAATTAAGCAAACCAGACGGCATAATTTTCTTGTTTATTTTAATGTACGGATAGCAAGGGGAACGCTCCAACACTCAGACATCATTTTCAAACTAAACATGTGTTCAGTGAGTCATCAGATCAGAGGCAGTAGGGATGACCAGGGATGTTCTCTTGGTAAGTGTGTAAATGTTATCATTGTCCTGTCCTGCAAGCTTTCAAAATGTAAAAATAGTACTTTTGGGTGTCAGGGACAATGTATGGGGTAAAAAGTATATATATATATATATATTATTTCGGAATGTAGTGAAGTAAAAGTAAAACTGGTCAAACATATAAATAATCAAGTGAAGTACAGATACCCAAACAAACTTCTTAAGTAGTACTTTCAAGTATTTTATTAAGTGGTCAATTGATTGGATCAGTGTTAATTTTGTCAGCAAAAATAGTGACTAAAATATTTCCAAACGCCAGAGTCTCCCGTCTGTCATGAGCCGCCAGAGTCTCCCGTCTGTCATGAGCCGCCAGAGCCGCCAGTCTGCAAGGAGCCGCCAGAGCTGCCAGTCTGCATGGAGCAGCCAGAGCAGCCAGTCAGCATGGAGCAGCCAGAGCCACCAGTCAGCATGGAGCAGCCAGAGCCGCCAGTCTGCCAGGATCCGCCAGAGCCGCCAGGCTTCCAGGATCCGCCAGTCTGCCAGGATCCGCCAAAGCCGCCAGTCTGCCAGGATCCGCCAAAGCTGTCAGTCTGCCAGGATCCGCCAGATCCGTCAGTCTACCAGGATCCGCCAGTTTGCCAGGATCCGCCAGAGCCGCCAGTCTGCCAGCATCCGCCAGAGCCGCCAGTCTGCCAGGATCCGCTGCCCCTCAGTCCAGTGGGGCCCTTTGTTAAGGTTACTATTCCAAGGTCGGACGCTAAGTAAGCGGACTAAGACTGTGTTGGAGTGGGGTCCATGTCCCGCGCCAGAGCCGCCACAGTGGACAGACGCCCACCCAAACCCTCCCCTATGGGTTTAGGTGTGCGGCCGGGAGTCCGATTTATGTGTCTTGATTTATGTGTCTTGTTTTGTAGTCTATGGGGTTGTGTTCAGTTGAGTGTTCTAGGTAAGTCTATGGTTGCCTGGAGTGGTTCTCAATCAGAGGCAGGTGCTTATCGTTGTCTCTGATTGGGAACCATATTTAGGCAGCCACATGCTTTAGGTATCTTGTGGGTGATTATTCCTGTCTCTGTGTTTTGCACCAGTTAGGACTGCTTCGGTTTTTTCACATTTTCTTATTTTGTATATGTATATTGTTCACGTTATCATTTTATTAAAGATGTTCAACCATAACCACGCTGCATTTTGGTCCTCCTCTCCTTCCCAGGAAGAAAACCGTTACATGTTGCCTTTTCTACATTGCTTTGTTTTTGCAGTGATTTTATAGCCTGGTGTATTTTATTTGGATTCTCTGTATATACTGTACAGCATCACTGCATTTGTGAAGGACAACATGGAAAAAGGTCAAATAAAGCCTTCTGTTTCTGGATATTCATGTGCTTCAGTGACATTCTTTCTGTGTTTGTCATCTTTGGTTAAATCATTTTAGGAAAAAATAATACAACCCATGCTGTGATAATATATTTATTCGTCTTTTATGGTGCATACTATAATTATAGTATCAACAAATGGCACAGAAATATGAAAGAGGGTTAACGATGATAGAGTATATTTATAGTTGTAATTAGTATTTATTGGCCCATTGTGTGACAATTTATTGAAATTACTTTTCATTAGATAACAAGTTGTATGTTTTGATGGAGGGAGTTAATTTTGTGTCATGTATTTAATGTTTTGAGAGTCTTAATGCATTTTGCAAATTAAATGTGTCAACGTGTTTCAGTTTTGGGCTGCAAGTTAATTGTTTAGGAAACGTTAATTCTGTTTGGACACATTTTATCAAGAAAAACTGCAATTTGCTACATTGCTATTTTATTAGAGAATAACTATGATATTTAAGTCAATGTGTTGATATTGAGTCTCTCTTCCTCTCCACAGTACTCTGCTCAGCGCAGCATTCAGCCCAACCTGAGACTCGGCAGGTGAAAGGCATCGTGGGAACGGTTTTCTATTTTCCAGAAAGGGTGTTGAACTCTGGCAATTTACTTAATCAACATTTTGGCAGTATTGCACAGGTGTACCCTGTTAAACAAAGTAATACCAACCTTGAGAAGAGATTTCAAAACCGCCTTCACTGGAACAATGTTACTGGAGTCTTCACTTTGTCAGACCTACAAATAGATGATTCTGGGGTTTATACTGTGGAGAATACAGATGAAGGGAAGACGACACGTATATTTCAGCTTACTGTGTACTGTAAGTGTGTGTGTGTGCTGTAAATGACAAAATAATTAAAGTGGCAATCAGCAGTAGAAACAATACTAAAGCTGTCACCTTTTGGTTTGGTAAAACGCTGAGGGATGGGTCTGGAGAAATGTAACAACTCTCAAATTCATAGACCGAGCTATGGGTTCAAGGACTGATCAGCCATCATGTAAAAAATGATAGTGTGTCGATAGATAGTGTTTGTTTACAATTTCTTTGTTTACAAACACCGGAGTAAAACTTTTTTATGTGTTCTAAGCTCAAGAAGCATTTATAAATGTTATTCAAGAATCAATGGGTACATTTCATTCATTTCTAAGTCCAAAAATGAATGTACCAACTGCTCTTTGCTACTTTAAAGATAAGTTCCATTTCACTAATTCACATTTTTTCATTATTTGTCTTCCAGATGTTCTGTCCAAACCTCAGGTGACGGTCCATGATAAAATCTCCTGTAGCGTGGTGTGTTCTGTGGAGAACGGGAGAGAGGTGACCCTGTCCTGGTACAAAGGAGGGGAGATACTCAACCAGACCAGCAGCCCTGACCACAACATCACCCTCTCTCTACCTCTCAAGGTGGATGAACAGAACAGAGACTCTTACAGATGTGAGGCTGCCAACCCAGCCAGCAATGAGACAGCTGTTGTTCCACATTCCTGTATAGAGAGTGATCCCTCTAAGGTGAAAGGTAAACACATGTACAGTGGCAATGTTATATTGCAGACATCCAGACAATACCAACTACTATATGAAACAATAAGTATGGTAGAGCTCATTTTATGAAACCCAATGTTTTAATTAAAATATTGTTTTCTTTCTTTTTATATTAGATGGTGATGAGAGGACTCGAGATTGTCTTATTATTGCTGTAATCTGTGTTTTGGTGGCTTCAGTAGTTGTTGGTTTTGCAATATATCTGAAGAAGAGGAGAAACGGACACTCACATACAGGTATTTAGCTTTTAATGGGGTGAGGTCATTCTCCTTGTCAAAGTCAAAACATGTTGTGCACAACCTTTATTAATTACTATGGATAGTGTTTTATAAATGTAGGAAATGTTTGCCTGAACAACAGATGCAGGTCAAATGAAGTGGCTTATCTTCCACACTTCCTCTGCTTGGTCAGACAGTTGCATTGTCTCAGACCACTTCTCTAAATGTTGATAAAGGAGAAGGCACACACACACAAGCACAGTCTGACAATCATTACTTTATAGCTTCTCTGGTGCCAAAACGACAGCTAGCACAGACACAGGAATCCATAGTTGTCACGTTCTGACCTTAGTTAATTTTTTTATGTCTTTGTGTTAGGTTGGTCAGGGCATGAGTTGGGGTGGGTTGTCTATGTTCTTTTTTCTATGTTATATTTTCTACATGTTTGGCCTAGTATGGTTCTCAATCAGAGGCAGGTGTCGTTCGTTGTCTCTGATTGAGAATCATACTTAGCCTCCCGGGTGGTGCAGTGGTTAAGGGCGCTGTACTGCAGCGCCAGCTGTGCCACCATAGACTCTGGGTTCGCGCCCAGGCTCTGTGGTAACTGGCTGCGACCGGGAGGTCCGTGGGGCAACGCACAATTGGCCTAGCGTTGTCCGGGTTAGGGAGGGGTTTGGCCGGAAGGGATATCCTTGTCTCATTATGCACCAGTGACTGCTTTGGCGGGCCGGGCACAGTGCGCGCTAACCAATGTTGCCAGGTGTACGGTGTTTCCTCCGACACATTGGTGCGGCTGGCTTCCAGGTTGGATGCGCGCTGTGTTAAGAAGCAGTGTGGCTTGGTTGGGTTGTGTATCGGAGGACGCATGACTTTCAACCTTCGTCTCTCCCGAGCCCGTATGGGAGTTGTAGCGATGAGACAAAGATAGTAACTACTAACAATTGGATACCACGAAATTGGGGAGAAAAAGGGGGTAAAACAAAACAAAAGAGAATCATACTTGGGTAGCCTTTTCCCACCTGTGTCTTGTGGGTGATTATTATCTGTTTAGTTCTGCACCAGACAGAACTGTTTCGTTGTTTTTGTTCTCTTGTTGTTTTTTTGTCATTAAGTGTTCCGTTCTATTAAATACCATGAACACTTACAACGCTGCGTATTGGTCCGATCTCTCATACTCCTCGTCAGAGGAAGACGAATGCCGTTACAATAGTAACATGAGTTCTTAGTGTTTGTAGAACCTGTCTTGGGGATGAGCATGTGTGCATATCTGTTAGTTACTCCCACCCACACTGTATATTTCATTTACTTTATTTGCCTTTATAGATTCACCTGAAAGAGAGCAAGATGATGTTCAGTATGCAGAGATAACTCACATTAAACCAGCAGAAAACCAGGTTAGTAATAATTCTACAGGCTGATAAACATAGGAGATGTAATACAGCTGCTTTAGCAGCCCTCATGTCTACAACTGTTGGCTTTATCTCTGTGTCAGTGGGTTAATGTGGTATTGAGTTGCACAGACCACCTGAGTTTGATAACCGGCCTCATTGCAACCAGTTTTGCCCATATGAAATGTTTATGTTGGACAATTAGAAGAGTAATGCCTTTGATCTTCCTATGTCTTTTACAGTATTTGCCAAGTCTGTTGATTTTTAAGCTTGGCTTCATGGTTCCTCCCACTAGATGTAGGAATGGTTCTAGATGTGTTGACTGTTGAGTTACCTACTGCAGAACAATGAGAATAAACAACAGGGCATCAGTCTTGTTTCCTTATTCTGGTACAAAGTATCTGATGACGAAACATATGATCCTTTATTCTTTCCTACCCCCCCCCTTTCCTTGTCCCTCTCAATCCTTCCCTCCCTCCCTCCCTCTCCCTGTCTAGGAGGAGCGAACAGGTATACCAGAACTGGAGTCACTTAAAGACAACCCTAACCTGACAGTTTATTATACACTCCAGTTACATCACATGCCTGCCAGCAAGGATGTTGACACTGCATGAAGGTTGAGAGAGAACAGGAAGTTAATGAGAGGGTGACAAGATAATTCACATCCAAGAGAAGGCGTTATATCCTAAAGAGGACGTTAAGACAAAATTATAGTCAATATTCATTTTAGAAAACTTCATGGAGACACAGTTGTTCCTGGAGACAATTACCATTTAACCAATGCGCTGTTGTCATTTCAGTCATTTCAGACTTCCTTTGTTGGTCATTCTCACTGTCATTTGTTGAATTGAGCCTTGATGAGATTAACCGATGCAGACAAATTAAATAACTATGCCTAGGGTTATTAGTAGGATGATCCCTCTTTTCAAGTGCCCATTGTCCCAATGTATAGGTTAAAACAAATGGAACCTCTGTTAATACAATTCACTAGTGTGTTTGCTACGCTACTGCTGTGCCAAAGCTTCTTTTCAGTTCTGTCTGTTCTGTTGTTTAAATGTAGGTGCCTCCCCTGTATCGTTTTATAGCTGGTCATTGTTTATCTTGCCAGTGGATAGCAGCTGTGTACATAAAAAGCAGATGTTTGGTGAGATAAAGCCGCCTGCTGCTCAGCATAATGGCTATTAGGCTACGTTGGAAACCACCATATAGATTCTGTTGAAACACTTCTGAGTGGTAGATCTTGATTTGCCTTTTGACTCAGAAAGTGTTCTTGGTTGACATTTTACTCTCACAAAATGCAATCGTGATTAAGTGTAGTTCAGATCTTGCTTTGACAACAACTGTGTTCACGCAGTTTGAATGTACCAGAGTCAAAGTTTAGTTTATTATGATGGACCACTTATTGCTTGTCCTTATCTACACAGTATTTAGCTCAACAGGATATCCTGTTGGGGCTAGGGGGCACAAGGAGTTCCCTAAAGGGAACACTCCCTCCCATTCAGCTGAAAAAAATATTCTTTAGAAATATTTAACTTTCACACATTAACAAGTCCAATACAGCAAATGAAAGATAAACATCTTGTTAATCTACCCATCGTGTCCGATTTTTCAAATGTTTTACAGTGAAAACACAACATTTATTTATGTTAGATGACCACCAAATTGAAAAACACACAGAGCGATATTTCACAGTCACAAAAGCATGAATATAGATAAAATGAATCACTAACCTTTGATAATCTCCATCATGACACTCATAGGACATCATGTTAAACATGTATTGTGTGTTTTGTTCGATAATGTGCATATATATACACTGCTCAAAAAATAAAGGGAACACGTAAATAACACATCCTAGATCTGAATGAATGAAATATTCTTATGAAATACTTTTTTCTTTACATAGTTGAATGTACTGACAACAAAATCACACAAAAATTATCAATGGAAATCAAATGTATCAACCCATGGAGGTCTGGATTTGGAGTCACACTCAAAATTAAAGTGGAAATCCACACTACAGGCTGATCCAACTTTGATGTGATGTCCTTAAAACAAGTCAAAATGAGGCTCAGTAGTGTGTGTGGCATCCACGTGCCTGTATGACCTCCCTACAATGCCTGGGCATACTCCTGATGAGGTGGTGGATGGTCTCCTGAGGGATCTCCTCCCAGACCTGGACTAAAGCATCCGCCAACTCCTGGACAGTCTGTGGTGCAACATGGCGTTGGTGGATGGAGCGAGACATGATGTCCCAGATGTGCTCAATTGGATTCAGGTCTGGGGAACGGGCGGGCCAGTCCATAGCATCAATGCCTTCCCCTTGCAGGAACTGCTGACACACTCCAGCCACATGAGGTCTAGCATTGTCTTGCATTAGGAGGAACCCAGGACCAACCGCACCAGCATATGGTCTCACAAGGGGTCTGAGGATCTCATCTCGGTACCTAATGACAGTCAGGCTTCCTCTGGCGAGCACATGGAGGGCTGTGCGGCCCCCCAAAGAAATGCCACTCCACACCATGACTGACCCACCGCCAAACCGGTCATGCTGGAGGATGTTGCAGGCAGCAGAACGTTCTCCACGGCGTCTCCAGACTCTGTCACGTTTGTCACGTGCTCAGTGTGAACCTGCTTTCATCTGTGAAGAGCACAGGGCGCCAGTGGCAAATTTGCCAATCTTGGTGTTCTCTGGCAAATGCCAAACGTCCTGCACGGTGTTGGGCTGTAAGCACAACCCCCACCTGTGGACGTCGGGCCCTCATACCACCCTCATGGAGTCTGTTTCTGACCGTTTGAGCAGACACATGCACATTTGTGGCCTGCTGGAGGTCATTTTGCAGGGCTCTGGCGGTGCTCCTCCTGCTCCTCCCTGCACAAAGGCAGAGGTAGCGGTCCTGCTTCTGGGTTGTTGCCCTCCTACGGCCTCCTCCACGTCTCCTGATGTACTGGCCTGTCTCCTGGTAGCGCCTCCATGCATTGGACACTACGCTGACAGACACAGCAAACCTTCTTGCCACAGCTCGCATTGATGTGTCATCCTGGATGAGCTACACTACCTGAGCCACTTGTGTGGGTTGTAGACTCTGTCTCATGCTACCACTAGAGTGAAAGCACCGCCAGAATTCAAAAGTGACCAAAACATCAGCCAGGAAGCATAGGAACTGAGAAGTGGTCTGTGGTTATCACCTGCAGAACCACTCCTTTATTGGGGGTGTCTTTCTAATTGCCTATAATTTCCACTTGTTGTCTATTCCATTTGCACAACAGCATGTGAAAGTTATTGTCAATCAGTGTTGCTTCCTAAGTGGACAGTTTGATTTCACAGAAGTGTGATTGACTTGGAGTTACATTGTGTTGTTTAAGTGTTCCCTTTATTTTTTTGAGCAGTGTATATAAAAAATCAGTTTACATTGGCGCGTTGTGTGCAGTAATGTTTTGATTCCAAAACATCCGGTGATTTTGCAGAAATACTCATAATAAATATTGATAAAAGATGCAAGTGTTAATCACATAATTAAAGATAAATGTATCCTCTATGCAACCGCTGTGTCAGATTTTTTTTTAAACTTTACGGAAAAAGAATAATCTGAGAACGGTGCTCAGAACCCAAAGAAATAGCAGCCATTTTGGCGTCAACAGAAGCTACAAAAAACACCATAAATATTCACTTACCTTTGAATATCTTCATCAGAAGGCAGATCCAGGAATCCCAGTTCGACAATAAATGACAGATTTTTTCCATAAAGTTCCAAAAAGCCCATAATTTAGCCACTTGTTGTTAGCTTGTTCAGCCCAGCATTCAAACCTCAAAAAGCACGAGCAATTCCTTCAGACAAAAACTCAAAAAGTTCCGTTACAAGTCGTAGAAACAAGTCAAATGATGTATGCAATCCATATTTAGGATGTTTTAAACATTAATCAGCAATAAGGTTCCAACCGGAGAATTTCATTGTCTGAGGAAAAGCATAGGAACGCAAGAACACTCTCTCGTGACCGCGCATAATGAAACCGAGGCTTTCTGCCAGACCACCCACTCAAAGAGCAATTATGAGCCCCACCTTTATAGTAGAATCATACAACCAGAATCTAAAGACGGTGACATCTTGTGGAAGCCCTAGGAAGTGCATTCTCATCCATATCTAAGGTGGACATCCAATGGCACTGTTTTCTAAATTGAGTTCTCACTTCCTGTTTGGATTTCTTCTCAGGTTTTTCGTCTGCCATATGAGTTCTGTTATACTCACAGACATAATTCAAACAGTTTTAGAAACGTCAGAGTGTTTTCTATCCACCAGTAATAATACTATGCATATCGTCTCATCTGGGAAAGAGTAGGAGGCCGTTTACTCTGGCCACGTCTTTCATCCAAAAGTGAAAATGCTGCCCCTAGCCTCAACAGGATCTTAAGAATACAATCACTCGTGCTTCCCGAGTGGCGCAATAGTCTAAGGCACTGCATCGCGGTGTGAGCTGCGATCCAGGATCTCCACTAGAGATCCTGGTTGGAGTCCAGGCTCTGTCACAGCCAGCCGTGAACAGGAGACCCATGGTGCACAATTGGCCCAGTGTTGTCCGGGTTTGGGGAGGGTTTGGCCGGCAGGGATGTTCTTGAGCCATTGCGCTCTAGCGACTCCTGTGGAGGGGCGGGCGCAATGTACGCTGACACGGTCGCCAGACGTACAGTGTTTCCTCTTACACATTGGTGCGGCTGACTTCCGGGTTATGCGGGCATTGTGTCAAGAAGCAGTGTGCCTTGGCTGGGTTGTGTTTCGGAGGACACACGCCCCTTGACCTTTGTCTCTCCCAAGTCCGTACGGGAGTTGCAGTGATGGGACAAAACTGTAACTAACAATTGGATACCGCGAAAATAGGGGTACATTTTCTTTACAAATAAAATAGAATACAGTCACTGACTCCTGCAGACATTCCTTCTTTTAGAGCATTTTGTGCTCCACCTACATTAGCCCACATATATAACTGAAAAAATACCAAATCTACTGATACCATCGTGAGTTTTTGCACTGGAGGTCATTTCATTTTTAGACATTTCTATTTCAGAGTAGTTATTGAGACTGAATATTAAGATAATATTATTCACATTTCACTATTCTAAAATACGCTTATGACTTATTCAAACTGATAAAGATTTGTTTACTTTTTTTTTTTACATGAGCTTCAATATATTACGTCAGACTTACCTATACATTCCATTTAAAAGTATACAATCTTTGATATTTACTGACGTTATATAGTCGTCAATCCCCCATACATGCTTGAAAAATATACTTACCTCATCACAACCCACAATATGATTTAAGTTTACTCCATTGTTTATATTTGTGTTGACATTTGAATTTTTGTAAACAAAGATTGTACTGCTACAACATACCTGTGAAAAATGTCAGTCCTTGCAACCACAGCTACGTTCAAGAGTTTGAGATTGGGAACGTTTCTCCAGAGACACACAACCTCCAGATGCTGGTTTTAATGTTTGACCTAGATAGTTTGTGTGTGTGTATTTATATGTAGGCTTAGTGTGCCTTCTTTTTATTGATGTAGTTCTGTCCTTGAGCTGTTCTCGTCTATTAATGTTCTGTATTATGCATGTTTTGTGTGGACCCCAGGAAGAGAAGCTGCTGCTTTTGAAACAGCTAATTGGGATCCTAATAAAAATACCAAATACCAAATGTAGCCTACTTCTAGGGTCTAGGGGAGACCACTGCAATTGTTTGGTGGTTTTCAAGTGTGTTTGTGTATTTATTGAGTTTAAATGTATTTGGGATGTTTTGTCCTGTTACTTTTAATGCCAGGCAGCTGTATATTTAATTTGACAGTTATGACTAATCCTATTACATTTCAAGCATTGCTTTCAAGGAAACAATGTGTTTTTCTTTTAATGTATTTTCCTCATCTAGTGGTTGAATGTTTTTATCATTCAGCATACTGTACTGTACATACTACATTATGTTGTACTCTGAGCCAGTGTACTGTATATTGTAAGTGTAACTTAAATCATGTGTCAGCAAAATGTTCTCCAACCTTTCTATGCTTTTCCATTTGGACTGTGCTCATGCATTATTGTGCCAAATTATATTTGATATAAAAACATGTCTTGTAAATTATGACATGCCAGTAATGTTTTATCACATTTTGGTCAGAAAACATGAGTGCCTCATTTATCATTCTGTGTATTTATGTGATGTATTTTTCCACAAAGGTCAGATTGCGCAATGTTGTGACTCCAGTGTTTTGTTACAGGTAATTAGCAACACTGTACAAAAAACAGATCAGGCGTACACTCTTTCAGTCTGCAGCAGCATGTACAAGGTAGCTAGTACCTTTTACATTTCAACTTTGATTCCTGATCTTTAGCATTTATGGTCAATGTGAAGAATTCCCTTTGGCTCTCCCTAAAACAGATGTTTCTGCAGCACACACTGACAACCCCTCCTTCTAGTGCAGAGGTGTCTGGGTGTTTAACTTTTCCATATATATTATTAAGTGTATAAAATACATGTAGTGAACAAAGTGAAAACCAAATTAAGTAGAGCCTATACGTTGTGAAGAATTTATTCATATCATCAAGGAACTCAAGACAGGAATCCGATTGGGAGACATTCTATAGGCCTAATATAGAAGAGTTGGCAGAACAGTTGTCCTGTACTAAAATGTAAACATTTCATCTTATTGATTAATTGAATGAAGATACTGGGCGAATCATTTCCTTACACATATGTAAAAAAAACTTTACGATAAAGTGGTCTGACATAACATCACCATCGATAAGTTGTTATATTCAAAACACACACGCTCAAATGTACGTTTCCTCTTCTCTCCATCTGTTTTCTCCACAGTATAACCCCAGAATCTTCTATCTGAAACATTGTCCCAGTGTAGGCGGTTTTCTAATCTCTTCTCAGGGTAGTTAATGCTTTGTTTATCAGTGTAGGTGGTTTTCTAATCTCTTATCAGGGTAGTTAATGCTTTGTTTATCAGTGTAGGCGGTTTTCTAATCTCTTATCAGGGTAGTTAATGCTTTGTTTATCAGTGTAGGCGGTTTTCTAATCTCTTATCAGGGTAGTTAATGCTTTGTTTATCAGTGTAGGCGGTTTTCTAATCTCTTCTCAGGGTAGTTAATGCTTTGTTTATCAGTGTAGGCGGTTTTCTCTTATCAAGGTTGATACCTGTGCAATATTGCCCTTCATAAATTGAACTGCCCACTTCCAGCACCTGCTCTGGGAAAAAGAAAGACTTTCCCACTATCTCTTTCACCTACTCTATAGTTATTGTGCCAGACTGGACTCAATGGACAGATGTTTGGTATTTTACGTAAATCTTTGCCCCTCCAATAAGTAGTATTGATTATAAAGGCAGAAGTTTACTTAAGACAGAAATTATAGGAGGGAGTTTGGTCAGAGAGGATGGGTAGACGACCGTCTAGCAATCCAAAGGTTGTGTGTTTAAGTTGCATCCTCCAAGATGTATGATAGGTTACGTCTTCCAATTCGTAAGGACTGTGATGCCGTCCTCTAATTCGTGTGATATTGTACGACCGCTATTCCATTCATATTGTAACCTAAAGTAAAGTATCATAATAAATGGGGGGGGAACATATTGATATAGTAATCTTACAAATTCCCCTGAGACCAGGTTGCAGATATTGTGCAGACCCCAACCTGTAAGAGCTTCCTTCTCCCATGAAAGAGCAGAGCTCAATTTTACGACCCTATTTACCTCTCTCTCTCTCCAACAGAAGTAAAGAGCGAAATGGTTTGCAGTGAGATAAATAAAACGCACTGTTTCAATACAACAAAACAACCTATAGTTAAAATAGTAGAAATCATCAATGTTGCAATGAAATATAATTGAATGACTTTAATTAAAGTCTGTATCTACTTAACCTCGGCACCATCTTTCTTATATTAGCATAAATAGATCATGATTTAATTATTACATGATTGACAAAGCTATTTATTTATTAATTATATTGTGGAGGGGAATATGGAAAACCCTTTCCCCAGATGTCTAATAAGACACACGACTGCAAGCCTAATTCCCCCATACGGACGAGGACTACCTCAATAAATAAATCATCCGTGTCGTAAGCCTATGTCCTTTCATTTTAATTATATTATTAGGACATACAGGACTACACTTAAGGTTTAGGTGTAGCTTTAAAATAGGCTGCTGGTATGTTTAGCACAAATAGTTGCTCTAACATAATTCCCACCATGTTGGGCTGCAATCAATGAACCAAATGCACATAATTTAAGTAAATAAAGGTAAACCTGGGCCTACATACAGACAAGACATATCAGTCTCAACTTAAGTTTAGCTCTCCGTGTCCTAATGATTAGGAACTTACAGGTGCATGTGAGAGCTCAACAGACCTGATCTCACCATCAACCTAACCTCTCCCTCCATCTGGAGGTAGAGAGAGAACATTACAACTCCATTGACAGCTGGTTAGCTGCCAACCCTGTTAGTAACCAGACCATCACAGCCAACATCACTACACCCTGTGAAGATGGAGACCCGGGAGATGAAGAAGGTAAAATTAATTCATATCCTTTATTGCCATCAGCTCTGAGCTCATTACACTATTGTATAAATCTCTCTTGAGACAAAGGCTTAGTAGACTTGTTGTATTGTGATGAACCTGAGCTGAGATTGGTCAAGAGCACCTTCTATTGGAGAAAATTTAGAATTTCATTGTGAACTTATACAATTCTATACTTGAACTTTTGGACCCCAGGAAGAATATCTGCTGCTTCTTCAACTGTTTGCAGTTTACATTACCTTGTATGCTTCTGTGTTGTATTATGTGAGGTACAGTATATATGTAATGTATTGTATTTGTTTTTCACCCACACAACACCACACAACAGAGATGAGAGGCATGGACGAAGATACTATACTTTTATCCCAGCAGCCTTTGTGGTGTACCCAGGAATCTTTGCAGTGTTCGTCAAAGGACAAAAGGTTATTTTAAAACTGTCCCGCAACTCCTGCCGTGTCCACAGACATCCCCTAAATAATCAAAAACCGACTCTCGGAAAATGAATGCACCAGAGGAGGCTAGTGGAAGGAGCTATAGGAGGAGGGTCCTATGAAATTGAATGGTACCAAACACATCAAGCACATGGAAACAACGTGTTTGACTCCGTTACACTAATTCCGTTCCAGCCTTTACAATGAGCCAGTCCTCCTATAGCTCCTCCTAAAACCTCCTCTGGAGTGCACAACTGGTAAATAGTCGCCTATAGATATGTCAGTCAGTCAGGTGGCTAGCTGCTTCCATATACTTGTATTGCATTAATGTTGAAGGGCTCTTGCTAGTATTACTTAGCCAGCTAGAAGGATGAAATAAGTAAGGATGAAGTATCATGAAGTAACATTAAACAGAGCCTACCGCAGCAGGAGCAAAATAATACCCTACTAAGTTCTAATAACTTTGCTTTACAGAGAGTAGAACACCGAGACAAACATTGATGTAGCGCTCAGTGGTGAGGCTGAGGCAGGCTGCAATGCATGCAGGAGGAAGCAGAGGACACAGAGAGAAAGAGAGGAAGTAAGCAGAGAGAAGTTAGTACATTGTTTCCCAAACTTGGGGTCGGGGCTCTATGTAATACGCCGCTGATGCTACGTGTCAGTTTGAATCATTTCTCATATTTCCCTCCTTTCAGAGGTATAACATTACAAAAAATGTAGGTGGCCAAAAATGTTTTAATAATCAGAAAAGCATACACAATACCCTACTGTAATCGATCGAACACAACACATCATCTAACGTGATTTCACAATAGAGATAAAACAGTCTTGTAGGCCTACGACTCACATAATAAACCATAGGCCTATAATTAATAGACAATGAGACTAGAACATAATGACCTGAAATAGCAGTAATAATCACAATAAGCTGGACAACCTTATCGACCAGGAGAAGCTAGGCTAGGCTCAGTGACAAGGAGATAATAGGCTAGGATAGACTCAGCAACCAAGAGATAATAGGCTAGGCTCAGTGACAAGGAGATAATAGGCTAGGCTCAGTGACCAGGAGATAATAGGCTAGGCTGAGTGACAAGGAGATAATAGGCTAGGCTAGACTCATCAACCAATAGATAATAGGCTAGTCTTAGCAACCAGGTGATGGTAGGCTAGGCTCAGCAACCAGGTGATGGTAGGCTAGGCTCAGTGACCAGGAGATGGTAGGCTAGGCTCAGTGACCAGGAGATAATAGGCTAGGCTCAGCGACCAGGAGATAATAGGCTAGGCTCAGCGACCAGGAGATAGTAGGCTAGGCTCAGTGACCAGGAGATGGTAGGCTAGGCTCAGCGACCAGGAGATGGTAGGCTAGGCTCAGCGACCAGGAGATGGTAGGCTAGGCTCAGTGACCAGGTGATGGTAGGCTAGGCTCAGTGACCAGGAGATGGTAGGCTAGGCTCAGCGACCAGGAGATAGTAGGCTAGGCTCAGTGACCAGGTGATGGTAGGCTAGGCTCAGTGACCAGGAGATGGTAGGCTAGGCTCAGCGACCAGGAGATAGTAGGCTAGGCTAAGCGGCCACAAATGTTACCATTTAACACTTGCTGAGAGCGTCATAAATACATTTACTTTTTAAATTACTTAGCATTTTTAAAGTTATGTCCGCCCCGTTCTTGACTTCCTAAATCAGCCTATTTAACACACTATCATGGTTAGAATCTTAAATATCACAAACAGAATTTGTGTTATGAACAGTTTTACGAGGACGTGTCTTTTGGGGGGCTGATGGCCCATCGAAACTACACCTAAACTATATTGAAACTAATTTCACTCATATAATAATAGTCAGCCTAAAGACAAGATTAAATTGACAATAGTCTGATGGGGGAGAATATTATAAATTGTTAAATTGTGTATGAAGAATCTGATCAACAGCGCAGCTGGGAATTGACACAGAGGCAGGGAAATGAAATGGAGTGCCAAAAAGTGACTTTTGCTCATTCCTGTACAGAGTCGTAAGCAGATAAGACATTTCAACGTCTATATAGTATCATAAAGATCTGATTCTGACCCCTTGAGCTCTATTTCAACATTTTGGCAAGAATTTGTGCTGTTACACGTGCCCTTGCAACACTCAAAGCACAGCAATTTAAACTGAAAATATGCCATTCTGTTCTTTTGGAAAATCATTTTCTGAAATTCATGAATTAATTCCTTAAGACCTGCTCTTAACAAATGAATAATGAATTATATTTGTTATGGTGTTTATTTAATGGATTCTCACACTTGAGTTGTGGTGTTGTAGTGGTTTCTATTTTCTACATACAGCCTACAGTTACATAAACTAATGGAAATGCTATTGTGTTCTTTGAAATACATTTTTCTTTCGTATTATAATGTTACCTAAGACCTTCATAAACACAAGCAAATTATTATTTTTACCCTAGCATAAATTAAATGTATTTATTACACCGCTAGAATGTTGAATTTCAACAGGTTCGAAGGGGGCCCAACGATGCCAGACTTTTCTAGTGTTAATCACTGGCACAGAGGCCAATCAAAGTAGATCAGGTTTGCAATAGGTTACATGCTGCATATTATTAAAGCTTGCTGTTAGCTAGCCAGCTGACCTTAGATGGCTAGCTAGCTAGCTAACATTATGTGTATGACGTGTGTGTAGTGATGTTATCTCAGAATGCCATTTTGCATCTATTGTATAATAATGCTAAAATATTTGTATCTGGAATTTGTATCAGCATCAGTAGAACAGGCCTGACTCTCCTCCACCAGTCATACAAGGAGAATGGTCTAATGCCTCCCATCAAAAAAGAGAGCTGGCCCAAGCAAGCAAAGGCAGCAGCACAGTCATCAACTACATGCACCATTTCTTCACCAACTACAGAGTTGGGGAAACACGTGTGGACCTGAATTGTGAAAACTGCCGTGGCTAAAACAAGAACAAGTTTGTGCTCTGGCATTGTGCCTGGCGGACCATGCACACGCTCCACCACAGTCTGGACCTTCACTTCCTGATCACAGGCCACACCCCCGACTGGTGCTTGGGCCTCATCAAGCAGCGCTTCAGAAAGACCAGACTTTGTCTGAGATTGCTGGTGTTGAGAAGGACAGCACTGTGACAGGGGTCAACATCCCACAGCTGGTTGGACTGGATGATGGTACGGTGCTAGAGGAAAGCTATGGCAGGCAACAACACCTGACAGATCATGCAGTACCAGCACCTCAGGTGAAAATAATGTTCATTGCATTGCATGAGGTTATTCTTCTTCTCTAAACTTGGGAGGTGAATTGATGTTGTGCAGGGTTGTATGTCTTCTGATTTTTTTGTTGTTATTCCCTGTTTTATTCCCTGGAGCATTCAGACTGTACCACTTTTAGTCTTAATCTTTACTTCACTACTCACTGTTTAGCACATGACCTCATGTGAATCCTTAAAGAGATGGGTGGGGCTGGCTTGAGAGGGTGTGAACAATGCTGAATGGGTGTAGACAAAGGAGAGCTCTCCAGTAGGTACCAAAACATTCAAAGGCCCTTTTCTCAAAAGTGAGTTTACAAGTGTATGAACTTTCAAAGCAGAATTAGTGTCACATGAGTTGACGCTGGAGAGACGAAGTAGATACGGGGAGTCAAACAATGAGGAACGGACATGGAACGAGACAGGAACAGCATCAGCATACAAGAAAAAAATATAAAGATGTGCGTAATTGATGGCAGGAGTGTGTGATAAAGGGCAGCCTGGCGCACTCAAGCACCAGGGGAGGGAAGAGCGGGAGCAGACGTGACAGTACCCCCCTCTAGGGGAGCCCACCTGGGCAATTCGGCCAAGACATGGGCACTGGGCAAGCCGGTTGGGACGTGAGAGCCAAACGAACTGGCAGGAGCATGAGCCTAGCGAGCCGGCTGAGGCATGGAAGCCAGACAATCCGACTGAGGCAAGACACCTGTCGATCCTGCTGCAGCGAGGGAGCCCGATGATCCGGTGGAGAGTGACGTGGGATGGGAAGCTGCCGAACCAACCGAAGCAAGAAAACCTCTCGAACCAGTCAGGACGTGAAAGCCCGAAGGGTTGGCTTAGGCACCTCCGGTTCCATCGGGGTTGGAATCTCCCCCGAGGTCACCAACAAAAAACAAACAAAAACTCCTGGGTGATGTTTCAAGATGTTTCAAGTTTTAAGGGAGCATGCAATTGGCATGCTGACTGCAGGAATGTCCAGAGATTTTGCCAGAGAAAGTCATGTTAATTTCTTTACCCTAAGTTGCCTCCAACATTGTTTTAGAGAATTTGGCAGTACGTCCAACCGGCATTTCAACTCCAGATCACATGTATGGCATTGTGTGGGCGAGCCTTTTGCTGATGTCTACGTTGTGAACAGAGCGCCTCATGGTGGAAGTGAGGTTATGGTATGGCAAGCATAAGCTACAGACAACAAACACAATTGTATTTTATTGATGGCAATTTGAATGCACAGAGACGCCATGATGAGATCCTGAGGCCCTTTGTCGTGCCATTCATCAGCTGCCATCACCTTCAGCAATATAACGCACGGCCATATAGCAGGGATCTGTACACAATTCCTGGAAGCTGAAAATGGCCCAGTTCTTCCATTGCCTGCATACTCACCAGACATGTCACTCATTTCGACAAGATGGCACCGACAGAGATGGTTGCCTCGCTTCGAGTCCTTAGGAAACTATGCAGTATTTTGTTTTTTTATGTATTGTTTCTTACATTGTTAGCCAAGAAAATCTTAAGTGTTATTACATACAGCCGGGAAGAACTATTGGATAAAGGAGCGACGCCAACTCACCAACTATACGACCAGGAATGCGACTTTTCCAAAGCGGAATCTTTGATCGGACTACCAGCCAGGACAGTGGATCTAATCCCAGAAGCCGACCCAAAACAACGTTGGCGCAGAAGAGGCAGATGGAGAGGCCTCCTGGTCAGGCTTTGTAGGCTTGCACCCCACTCACCACTTCAAAGTATACTATTCACCAATGTCCAGTCTCTTGACATCAAGGTAGACTAAATTAGAGGAAGTGTTGCATTCCAGAGAGACATTAGAGAGTGTAACATTCTCTGTTTCACGAAATATGGCTCTCTCGAGATACATTGTCGGAG
This sequence comes from Oncorhynchus tshawytscha, assembly GCF_018296145.1. Lineage (NCBI taxonomy): Eukaryota > Metazoa > Chordata > Actinopteri > Salmoniformes > Salmonidae > Oncorhynchus > Oncorhynchus tshawytscha. The sequence continues at coordinate 4,331,475 of NC_056462.1, read as the reverse complement.
TTGGTTCAGCCACCGGCCTTCTTCAAGCGTCTCTCCAGCAGAGATAAACACCTCTCTGGGAAGAAGAAGGGCGGGGATGTATGCTTCATGATTAACGACATATGGTGTAATCATAACAACATGCAGGAACTCAAGTCCTTCTGCTCACCCAACCTAGAATTCCTCACAATCAAATGCCGGCCATATTAACTCCCAAGATAATTCTTGTCAGTTATCTTCACAGTGTATATACCCCCTCAATCAGACACCACAAACGCCCTCAAGAAATCATATATCCTGAGGCTGCATTTATTGTAGCTGGGGAATTTAACAAAGCACATTTGAGAACAAGGCTACCTAAGTTCTATCAGCATATTGATTGCAGCACTCGCACGGCCAATGCACTCGATTACTGCTACTCTAACTTCCGCGATGCATACAAGGCCATCCCTTGCCCTCTCTTCGGCAAATCCGACCATGACTATCTTGCTCCTACCGTCTTATAGGCAGAAACTCAAACAGGATGTACCCATGACTAGAACCATTCAATGCTGGTCTGACCAATCGGAATCCACACTTAAAGATTGTTTTGATCACGCAGACTGGGAAATGTTCCGGGCAGCCACAGAGAACATCGATCTATACCCTGACTTGGTGAGTGAGTTTATAAGGAAGTGCATTAGAGATATTGTACCCACTGTGACTAATAAAACCTACCCTAACCAGAAACCATAGATGGATGGCGTTATTCGCAGAAAACTGAAAGCGCGAACCACTGCATTCAACCATGGAAAGAGGACAGGGAATATGGCAGAATATAAACAGTGTAGTTATTCCCTCCGCAAGGCAATCAAAAAAGCAACATGTCGGTATAGGGACAAAGTGGAGTCGCAATTCAACAGCTCAGACACGAGACTACAAAAATCACAGACTACAAAAAAGAAAACCAGCCACGCCACGGACACCGTCTCGCTTCCAGACAAACTAAACACCTTCTTTACCCGCTTTGAGGATAATACAGTGCCTCCACCTAACAAGGACTGCGTGCCCCCTCTCCTTCTCTGTGGCCGACGTGAGTAAGACATTTAACCTCTTTGGGATAGGGGGCGGTATTTTGACGTCCGGATGAAAAGCGTGCTCAATGTAAACTGCCTGCTAGTCAGGCCCAGAAGCTAGGATATGCATATAGAAATGAATAGAAAACACTAAAGTTTCTATAACTGTTAAAAGAATATCTGGGAGTATAATATAACTGAAATGGCAGGACAAACCATCCTCCCCCCAAAAAAACAATTCAGCATAACACTGATTTCAATGGCTGGCATTTTTACTATAGGGCGAAATCCTCCCCGATTGCAGTTCCTAGGGCTTCCACTAGATGTCAACAGTCTTTAGAAAGAGTTTCAGGCTGTTTTTTTAAATGAGAGAGAAGTTGTTTTTCTAAGGGCTCCCATTTTGGCTGTAGTGTTTCTATGCACATGGCCGAGATGGTGTGTTATTTTTATCTCCTGTAAAGACAATGACGATTCTCCGTCTTAAATGTATTGTTTATTTGCGTATTAGGGTACCTAAGGATTGATTATAAAAGTTGATTGACTTGTTTGGATAAGTTTATTGGTAATGTTTGGGATGCATTTTGACCGATGGAAACCGAGTGGATTATTGTCTGAAGCGCGCCAGCTAAACTGAGTTTTTATGGATATAAAAAACAAAATCAAATCAAATGTATTTGTCACATACACATTGTTAGCAGATGTTAATGCAAGTGTAGCGAAATGCTTGTGCTTCTAGTTCCGATCATGCACTAATATCTAACAAGTAATATAACCTAACAATTTCACAACTACCTAATACACACAAGTGTAAAGAAATGAATATGAATATGTACATAAAAACATATAAATGAGTGATGGCTGAACGGCATAGGCAAGATGCAGTAGATGGTATAGAGTACAGTATATGCATATGAGATGGGTAATGTAGGGTATGAAAACATATGAAGTGGCATTGTTTAAAGTGGCGAGTGATAGATTTAATTACATCAAGATGCAAGATGCAGTAGATGGTATAGTGTACAGTATATACAGTGCCTTGCGAAAGTATTCGGCCCCCTTGAACTTTGCGACCTTTTGCCACATTTCAGGCTTCAAACATAAAGATATAAAACTGTATTTTTTTGTGAAGAATCAACAACAAGTGGGACACAATCATGAAGTGGAAAGACATTTATTGGATATTTCAAACTTTTTTAACAAATCAAAAACTGAAAAATTGGGCGTGCAAAATTATTCAGCCCCTTTACTTTCAGTGCAGCAAACTCTCTCCAGAAGTTCAGTGAGGATCTCTGAATGATCCAATGTTGACCTAAATGACTAATGATGATAAATACAATCCACCTGTGTGTAATCAAGTCTCCGTATAAATGCACCTGCACTGTGATAGTCTCAGAGGTCCGTTAAAAGCGCAGAGAGCATCATGAAGAACAAGGAACACACCAGGCAGGTCCGAGATACTGTTGTGAAGAAGTTTAAAGCCGGATTTGGATACAAAAAGATTTCCCAAGCTTTAAACATCCCAAGGAGCACTGTGCAAGCGATAATATTGAAATGGAAGGAGTATCAGATCACTGCAAATCTACCAAGACCTGGCCGTCCCTCTAAACTTTCAGCTCATACAAGGAGAAGACTGATCAGAGATGCAGCCAAGAGGCCCATGATCACTCTGGATGAACTTCAGAGATCTACAGCTGAGGTGGGAGACTCTGTCCATAGGACAACAATCAGTCGTATATTGCACAAATCTGGCCTTTATGGAAGAGTGGCAAGAAGAAAGCCATTTCTTAAAGATATCCATAAAAAGTGTTGTTTAAAGTTTGCCACAAGCCACCTGGGAGACACACCAAACATGTGGAAGAAGGTGCTCTGGTCAGATGAAACCAAAATTGAACTTTTTGGCAACAATGCAAAACGTTATGTTTGGCGTAAAAGCAACACAGCTCATCACCCTGAACACATCATCCCCACTGTCAAACATGGTGGTGGCAGCATCATGGTTTGGGCCTGCTTTTCTTCAGCAGGGACAAGGAAGATGGTTAAAATTGATGGGAAGATGGATGGAGCCAAATACAGGACCATTCTGGAAGAAAACCTGATGGAGTCTGCAAAAGACCTGAGACTGGGACGGAGATTTGTCTTCCAACAAGACAATGATCCAAAACATAAAGCAAAATCTACAATGGAATGGTTAAAAAATAAACATATCCAGGTGTTAGAATGGCCAAGTCAAAGTCCAGACCTGAATCCAATCGAGAATCTGTGGAAAGAACTGAAAACTGCTGTTCACAAATGCTCTCCATCCAACCTCACTGAGCTCGAGCTGTTTTGCAAGGAGGAATGGGAAAAATGTCAGTCTCTCGATGTGCAAAACTGATAGAGACATACCCCAAGCGACTTACAGCTGTAATCGCAGCAAAAGGTGGCGCTACAAAGTATTAGCTTAAGGGGCTGAATAATTTTGCACGCCCAATTTTTCAGTTTTTGATTTGTTAAAAAGTTTGAAATATCCAATAAATGTCGTTCCACTTCATGATTGTGTCCCACTTGTTGTTGATTCTTCACAAAAAAATACAGTTTTATATCTTTATGTTTGAAGCCTGAAATGTGGCAAAAGGTCGCAAAGTTCAAGGGGGCCGAATACTTTCGCAAGGCACTGTACATATGAGATGAGTAATGTAGGGTATGTAAACATTATATAACATTAAGTGGCTAGTGATAAATTGATTACATACATTTTTCCATCATTAAAGTGGCTGGAGTTAAGTCAGTATGTTGGCAGCAGCCACTCAATGTTAGTTGTGGCTGTTTAACAGTCTGATGGTCTTGAGATAGAAGCTGTTTTTCAGTCTCTCGGTCCCCGCTTTGATGCACCTGTACTGACCTCGCCTTCTGGATGATAGCGGGGTGAACAGGCAGTGGCTCGGGTGGTTGTTGTCCTTGATGATCTTTATGGCCTTCCTGTGACATCGGGTGGTGTAGGTGTCCTGGAGGGCAGGTAGTTTGCACCCGGTGATGCGTGCAGACATCACTACCCTCTGGAGAGCCTTCCAGGTACCGGCGGAGCAGCTGCCGTACCAGGCGGTGATACAGCCAGACAGGATGCTCTCGATTGTGCATCTGTAAAAGTTTGTGTTTTTGGTGACAAACCAAATTTCTTCAGCCTCCTGAGGTTGAAGAGGCGCTGCTGCGCCTTCTTCACCACGCTGTCTGTGTGGGTGGACCATTTCAGTTTGTCCGTGATGTGTACGCCGAGGAACTTAACTCTCCACAATCTCCACTACTGTCCCTTTAATGTAGACAGCGGGCTGCTCCATCTGCTGTTTCCTGAAGTCCACGATCATCTCCTTTGTTTTGTTGACATTGAGTGTGAGGTTATTTTCCTGACACCACACTCCGAGGGGCCTCACCCTCCTCCCTGTAGGCCGTCTCGTCGTTGTTGGTAATGAAGCCTACCACTGTAGTGTCATTTGCAAACTTGATGATTGAGTTGGAGGCGTGCATAGCCACGCAGTCGTGGGTGAACAGGGAGTATAGGAGAGGGCTGTGAATGCACCCTTGTGGGGATCCAGTGTTGAGGATCAGCAGGGTGGAGATGTTTTTACCTACCCTCAACACCTGGGGGCGGCCCGTCAGGAAGTCCAGGACCCAGTTGCACAGGGCGGGGTCGAGACCCAGGGTCTTGAGCATTAAATGCTGAGCTGTAATCAATGAACAGCATTCTTACATAGGTATTCCTCTGGTCCAGATGGTTTAGTGCAGTGTGATGGCAATTGCATCGTCTGTCGACCTATTGGGGCGGTAAGCAAATTGGAGTGGGTCTAGGGTGTCAGATAGGGCGGAGGTGATATGGTCCTTGACTAGTCTCTCAAAGCACTTCGTGATGAATGAAGTGAGTGCTACAGGGCAGTAGTCATTTAGCTCAGTTACCTTAGCTTTCTTGGGAACAAGAACAATGGTGTCCCTCTTGAAGCATTTGGGAACAGCAGACTGGCATAAGGATTGATTGAATATGTCTGTAAACACACCAGCCAGCTGGTCTGCGCATGCTCTGAGGGCGCGGCTGGGGATGCCGTCTGGGCTGCAGCCTTGCGAGGGTTAACACGTTTAAATGTTTTACTCAAGTTGGCTACACTGAAGGAGAGCCCGCAGGTTTTGGTAGTGGGCCGTGTCAGTGGCACTGTATTGTCCTCAAAGCGAGCAAAAAAAGTTGTTTAGTCTCTCTGAGAGCAAGTCATTGTGATCAATCACAAAGGTTGTTTTTTCTTTTTTAGTCTGTTATTGACTGTAGACCCTGCCACATACCTCTCTTGTCTTAGCCATTGAATTGTGACTCCACGTTGTCTCTGTACTGACACTTAGCTTGTTTGATTGCCTTGCGGAGGGAATAGCTACACTGTTTGTATTCGATCATGTTTCAGGTCACCTTGCCCTGATTAAAAGCAGGGGTTCGCTCGTTTAGTTTTGCACAATTGCTGCCATCAATCCACGGTTTCTAGTTGGGGAATTTTTTAATAGACGCTGTGGTTGCAACATCACCGAAGCACTTGTTAATAAACTCGCATGCCGAATCAGCGTATTCATCAATGTTGTTGTTTGACGCTATCCGGAACATATCCCAGTCCGCGGGATCGAAGTAATCTTGAAGCATGGAATCCGATTGGTCGGACTAGCGTTGAACAGACCTGAGCACGGAAGCTTCCTGTTTTAGTTTCTGTCTATAGGCATGGAGCAACAGAATGGAGTCGTGGTCTGCTTTTCCGAAGGGAGGGCGGGGGAGGGCCTTATATGCGTCGCGGAAGTTAGAATAACAGTGGTCTAGGGTTTTGCCAGCCCTGGTAGCACAATCGATATGCTGATAGAATTTGGGGAGCCTAGTTTTCAGATTAGCTTTGTTAAAATACCCAGCTACAAAAAATGCCTCAGGATATGTGGTTTCCAGTTAACATAAAGTCCAATAAAGTTATTTCAGGGCTGTCGATGTGTCTGCTTGGGCGGGAATATACACAAATATGATTATGATCGAAGAGAATTCTCTTGGTAGATAATGCGGTCAGCATTTGATTGTGAGGAATGCTAAGTCAGGTGAACAAAAGGACTTGAGTTCCTGTATTTTGTTATGATCACACCACGTCTCGTTAATCATAAGGCATACACCCCGCCCTTCTTCTTACGAGAGATGCTTGTTTCTGTCGGCGCGATGCGTGAAGAAACCAGGTGGCTGTACCGACTCAGAGAGCTTGTCTCGAGTGAGCCATATTTCCGTGAAACAAAGAACGTTACAGTCTCGGATATCTCTCTGGAATGCTACCCTTGCTCAGATTTCGTCTACTTTGTTGTCAAGAGACTGGACATTGGCGAGTAGTATGCTCGGGAGCGGTGCACGATGTGCCCGACTACGGAGCCTGACCAGTACCGAACAAAAGGACCATTTGTGATGTAACTGAGTCCTTTTGGAGTGCCAACAGAAGAAGAACTTCAAAGGTAAGGCATGACTTATATCGTTATTTCTGACTTTTGTGTCGCCACCTGCCTGGTGGAAAATGATTGTTATGCATTTGTAAAGTGGGGTGCTGTCCTCAGATAATCACATGGTTTACTTTTGCCGTAAAGCCTTTTTGAAATCTGACACCGCGGCTGGATTAACAAAAAGTTAAGCTTTTTTGACATATTTCATGTGTATTTTCAAGAATGTTAAATATTTACAATTCTGTAGTTTGAATTTGGCGCCCTGGACTTTCACTGGATGTTGGTCAGGTGGGACGGTAGCGTCCCATCTAGCCTAAAGAGGTTAAACGCGTTAACCCTCGCAGGGCTGCTGGCCCAGACAGCATCCCTAGCCGTGTCCTCAGAGCATGTGCAGACCAGCTGGCTGGTGTGTTTACGGACATATGCAATTGCTCTCTATGCCAGTCTGCTGTCCCCACATGCTTCAAGATGGCCACCATTGTTCCTGTATCCAAGAAGGCAAAGGTAACTGAACTAAATGACTACCGCCCGTGCACTCACTTCTGTCATCATGAAGTGCTTTGAGAGACTAGTCAAGGATCATATCACCTCAACCTTACCTGCCACCCTAGACTCACCTCAGTTTGCATACCGCCCCAACAGGTCCACAGACGATGCAATCGCCATCACACTGCACACTGCCCTATCCCATCTGGACAAGAGGAATATCTATGTAAGAATGCTGTTCATTGACCACAGCTCAGCATTCAACACCATAGTACCCTCCAAGCTCATCATTAAGCTGGAGGCCCTCAGTCTCAACGCCACCCTGTGCAATTGGGTCCAGGACTTCCTGATGGGACGCCCTCAGGTGGTGAAGGTCTGAAACAACATCTCCACTTCGCTGACCCTCAACACTCAATACTCAAGACATTTCAGCTTTTCATTTCGATTAATTTGTAAACATTTCTAAAAACATAATTCCATTTTGACATTGGGTTATTGTGTGTAGGCTAGTGACACAAAATCGATTTTATATTCAGACCTTAACACAACAAAATGTGGAAGACATCAAGGGGTGTTAATACTTTCTGAAGGCACTGTATATGTCTCTTTCTCCTCTTGTTTTGCAGTTGGAGTCCCAGCTCCCTATATTAGGAGCCCAGGTCAGCTGTTAGTCCATCAGTATTGAATGCTGTTCAGTGGTGTGTTCTGTGGAGAACTGAAAAGACGTTACCCTGGCCTGGTACAGAGGAGAGGGAAGACAACACAAATAGTCACAAACACACCAATTTGTCTCTACCCTCTGGAGAAAAAGGAAGAGGATAATGATACCTACAGTTGCCAAACCCGTCAGTAACCCGACAATCAATCTCAACATTGAGGACCACTGTCTGCAACAACATAACCAAAATCTATAGCATTAATACACTTGATGTGCTTCGAATATCCACAATTTGATTTCTGTACATTTATGCTCTCTCTCCCGCACTCTATACTGTATCTTCTCTTTTACAGAAGCAAACTCTCTATACCTAGGGAAATCTCCTACATGTCTTCTGTGACATGTCTTCAATGTGCTTTGGTAGTCTGTCCTCCTCAACTGTATCAGACACTAGAGGGAGCCATTGTATAACATGAGCTACTCTTTAGCAACTCTGGAAGATCTTATAGAGAGACTGGTATTTATTTTACCTTTATTTAACTAGGCAAGTCAGTTAAAGAACAAATTCTTATTTTCAATGACAAGCATGGTTAACTGCCTGTCCAGGGGTAGAACAACAGATTTGTACCTTGCCGGCTCGGGGGTTTGAACTTGCAACCTTCTGGTTACTAGTCCAACACTCTAACCACTAGGCTACCCTGCTGCCCCAAGCTGTTGAATCATGAACATATACAAACCCACAAAGACTTCAAAACAAATCCAATTTTGATAAACTCCCATGTCTATTGGGTGAAATACCACAGTGTGCCATGTACAATGGCACCGGAGAAGAAGGCAGACGTTTTACGTTCCCCCAACCGATTGTGTTTTTTTGTTAATTTATCTTCATTGTTTCTAACTTATTTATTTTTTTACAAATTTTGTACATAATGTTGCCGCTACCATCTCTTATGACCGAAAATAACTTCTACTCACCAAGGACTGGCAGAATCATTTTTCTTCTTTCCCGACTCTGACTAGCCCAAAGCAGAGGATATACACGGCTCCCTCAGGAACAGACCCCAACCCCTGTGATCTGCATGAAGAGGAGGCGGAGAAACGACGACAATATCAAACGACGACAATATCAACATACAGCTGGCTGGTTATACGATGTACCGGCAGGATAGAACAGCAGGGTCTGGAAAGATAAGAGGCGGCGGGCTATGTATTTTTGTAAACAACAGCTGGTGTACTATATCTATGGAAGTCTCAAGCTATTGCTCACCTGAGGTTGAATATATCATGATAAGCTGTAGATCACACTACCTACCGAGAGTTCTCATCTGTATTCTTCGTAGCTGTTTATATACCACCTCAGTCAGAGGTTGGCACTAAGATAGCATTGAATGAGCTGTATTCCGCCATAAACAAACAAGAAAACGCTCAGCCAGAGGCTGCGCTCCTAGTAGCCGGGGATTTTAATGCGGGGAACCTTAAATCAGTTTTACCAAATTTCTATCAGCATGTTAAATATGCATCCAAAGGGAAAAGAACTCTGGACCACCTATACTCCACACACAGAGATGCATACAAAGCTCTCCCTTACCCTCCATTTGGCAAATCTGACCATAATTCCATCCTCATGATTTCTGCTTACAAGCAAAAATGTATGCAGGAAGCACCGATGACTAGATCAATAAAAAAGTGGACAGATGAAGCAGATGCTAAACTACAGGACTGTTTTGCTAGCACAGACTGGAATATGTTCTGGGATTCCTCCAATGGCATTGAGGAGTACTCCACATCTGTCATTGGCTAAATCAATAAGTGCATCGATGACTTCGTTGCAACAGTGACCGTACGTACATACCCCTACCAGAAACCATGGATTACAGGGAGCATCTGCACTGAGATCAAGTCGTATGACACCGGCTCTGACGCTCGTCGGAGGTGCCAGGGCTTGGAAACCATTACAGACTACACAGCCAAGAGCTGCCCAGTGACAAGAGCCTACCAGATGAGCTAAGCCACTTCTATGCTCACTTCGAGGAAAATAACACTGTGCCGATGTGAGTTAGACCTTTAGACAGGTCAACATTCACAAGAACGCAGGTCCAGACGGATTATCAGGACGTGTACTCAGAGCATGCACTGACCAACTAGCAAGTGTCTTCACTGACATTTTAAACCTCTCCCTGTCAGAGTCTGTTATACCAACATGTTTTAAGCAGATCACCATGGTGCCTGTGCCCAAGAACACTAACGTAACCTGCCTAAATGACTACTGACTCGTAGCACTCACGTCTGTTGCCATGAAGTGCTTTGAAAGGCTAGTTATGGCTCACATCAACACCATTATCCCAGAAATCCTAGACTCACTCCAATTTGCATACCGCCTAACAGATCCACAGATGATGCAATCTATATTGCATTCCACACTGACCTTTCCCACCTGGACAAAAGGAACACATATGTGAGAATGCTATTCATTGACTACAGCTCAGCATTCAACACCATAGTGCCCTCAAAGCTCAACAATAAGCTAAGGACCCTGGGAGTAAACACCTCCCTCTGCAACTGGATCCTGGACTTCCTGATGGGCCGCCCCCAGGTGGTAAGGGTAGGTAACAACACATCCGCCATGCTGATCCTCAACACAGGGCAACTCAGGGGTGCGTGCTCAGTCCCCTCCTGTACTCCCTGTTCACTCACGACTGCACGGCCAGGCACGACTCCAGCACCATCATTAAATTTGCAGATGACACAACAGTGGTAAGCCTGATCACCGAAAACAACGAGACAGCCTACAGGGAGGAGGTCAGAGACCAGGCTGTTTGGTGCCAGGACAACACCCTCTCCCTCAACATGATCAAGACAAAGGGGATGATTGTGGACTACAGGAAAAAGAGGACCGAGCACACCCCCATTCTCATCAATGGGGCTGCCGTGGAGTAGGTTGAGAGCTTCAAGTTCCTTGGTGTCCACATCACCAACAAGCTAACATGGTCTAAGCACACCAAGACAGTCGTGAAGCGATTAAACCTATTCCCCCTCAGGAAACTGAAAAGATTTGGCATGGGTCCTCAGATCCTCAAAATGTTCTACAGCTGCATCATCGAGACCATCCTGACTGGTTGCGTCACTGCCTTGTATGTCAGCTGCTCGGCCTCCGACCGCAAAGCACTACAGAGGGTAGTGCAAATGGCCGAGTACATCACTGGGGCCAAGCTTCCTGACATCCAGGACTTGTAAACCAGGCGGTGTCAGAGGAAGGCCCTAAAAATGGTCAAAGACTCCAGCCAACCTTGTCATAGACTGTTCTCTCTGATACCGCATGGCAAGCGGTACCAGAGCAACCAAGTCAAGGTCCAAGAGGCTTCTATACACCTTCTACCCCCAAGCCATAAGACTCCTGAACATCTAGTCAAATTGCTACCCATACAATTTTCATTACCCCACCTCCTCCACACCACTGCCACTCTCTGTTGTCGTCTATGCATAGTCACTTTAACAACTCTTCCTACATGTACATACTACCTCAACTAACCGGTGCCCCCGCACATTGACTCTGTACCGGCACCCCCCTGCATATATTAATTCTTACTGCTGCTCTTTAATTACTTTTTACTTTTATCTGTTATTCTTAGCCATATTTTTTAACTGCACTGTTGGTTAAGGGCTCGTGAGCAAACATTTCACTGTAAGATCTACCTACACCTGTTATATTCGACGCTTGTGACTAATACAATTTGATTTTATTTGATAGCAGCAAGATTGTGAAGAACCAACAGCATTGTAAATACAACCCGTATTTCTGTTTGTACTTCAACTATTTGCACATCGTTAAAACATTGTGTATAGCAATATTGTGACATTTTAAATGTCTCTATTCCTTTGTAACTTTTGTGAGTGTAATGTTTACTGTTTACTCGTTATTGTTTATATCACTTTTGATTATCATCTATTTCACTTGCTTTGGCAATGTAAACATATGTTTCTCATGCCGATAAAGCCCTTTGAATTTATTTTAATTGACAAAAAATACAAAGGACACTCCCCACTTTCTCTAACATGTTTTCCTGATAGAGAGAGAGACAGCACACACAATGTGTGAAAGAGATTAAGAGGAATAAAGAGACTGGGCATACAATGCGTGTGAGAGAGCGAGAGAGTGTGAGTGAGTGAGAGAGCGACAGAGAGACAGAAAGACACAGACACACATGCGGAGCAATGACTTTAGAGTGCTGGTGAAAATGGATTTTGGAATTACACTTAATCTGAGTACCCTATTGAAATGGAAAATAATAAGATCCATTCTCTGGATATTACTCTTTCTCGAAAGTGGTAAGTCTACCTTGTCAAACTGAGAGTCAATTACAAAAGTAGGCTACTATCATGTTACATGACTCTCGTGTAATTGATTTGAATGTGCTATATTATTACTAAAGTGTTGTGGCAGATGGTGCAGAAAAAAATGCTGTTATATAATTTCCCTATCGCTTTTTGGTCATGTCGTTGTTTTAAAAGAGAAAATGTGTTCTCGATGACTTACTTGTTAAATCAGGGCTGCCAACTTTTGAAGAATGTTTGGAGTGAGATTTGCTATGTGAATTTCATTGCTCCCTGGCATAGATGAAAATTGTACTGTTTTAAAGCTAATTTCCTGCAATTCTATGTATTTTGACATGACTTAGGCGTATGACATGGGTAAAAAGAAACACACAAAAAAACACAAGTTGTATTCAAAATGATTTGTACATGAAATTAACACTCAAAATCCGACAAGGTTGCTACTTTGAGATTTTTTGGGGGGGTGAAATGTGAAGTACATTTTTAATATTCATGGTTGATGACAGTGGGGAACCAAATCATAGATTGCAGTCTCCTTATACATAGACTGCTTTCAAGGTAATGACACAAAAGTGCTGGGTGTTTGAAAATGTTCTTGTTATAACAATACATTTCTCAAAATCACCCAACCTTCAAGAAGCTTCGAATGAATATCAATATTCAGGTGGTTTATGTTTCCTAGTTGAAGATCCTTTACATCATCTTACTCTACACAGACAAAATATGATGTGTATATAAGTCCCCGTACCATCTCTGCATAGCATGTGCAGAATACTCAAATGTTCAGAATTATATTGATTCCTGGAGCATTCCTTTTCTTTATTAAATATTTTTTATTTATTTATATATTATTTATTTATTTATATATTTATTATATTTTTATACCTTTATTTAACTAGGCAAGTCAGAACAAATTCTTATTTTACAATGATGGCCTACAAAAAAGGCAAAAGCCCTCCGGCGAGGACGGGGATGGAGGCTGGGATTAAAAAATATATATAAAAGAAACAGGAACTAACACACATAACGGCAAGAGAGACACCACAACACTACATAAAGAGATACCTAAGAAACCAATCACATAACACTGTCAAATATACAGGTTACAAAAATTATTTTCCAGTTTAATAAATATATATATAGCAGTTTGCACCCACCCCAAAAATAACGTCAATTTCTGAGAACGGTAATATTTCACAGACACATGAAGGCACCCATAACCAATCATTTCTAATGAAGAAAAAAAAACAGTGGATATTGTGTTTTGTCCCTGAGTAAAGTAGTCATAGTTCTTGTTCCCAGTCAACATTCAAAATGTAAAGTTTCATCATGTCTGTTCAACTTACCCAGAACATCTGGCTTTACATCTGCAACGGTCCGATTATGACAGACACACTCATATGGGCCCTTGTCATTGTGCACAGCGGAGATGATTGTAAGAGAGAGGTCTTTGTTGATTTTCACCCTCTTCTTATTTGTACGACTTATTCAAAACTGTCCATGAATGGCTGCAAAAATACATATCCTTATATCATTTGTTTTCAAAGAAAAAAGCAGGCATATCAGATTTCAAACATGTGATTACAGTGGGAAAATAGGGAGGAAGTGAAATAATCAAATAACTGTAGGGAATAACAGTAGTTTTCTTGCTGACAAGTCAAGCACAGTAATTACCCAACATTTTAGCCCATTGTTATGAACCAGAATTGTGAAAGTGAATAAAGTAAATAAACAATCAAATCTCTTGAAGACAAGATTACATAAATCTGCCCCTACACCCTAACCAAATAATTTTTCTATGTATTGTCCCCACCCTATACTAAAACTTACACTGTAGGTAGGTCTGCCTGCTGCCTTTTCGTTGTCACAGCCTAAATGACAATCGCCAAAGGAGGGGACTAGTGTGGATTAAATCAACTTTTGTACATGCTGTCAAAATGCTGCATTCTGCAATACGGACTGGAGAAACAACCACCTAGTTTTGTTGACAACATATATAAAACAGTGGTACCATGCTACTCTTTTTTAGAGTTGTATAAACTCAGCAGAGATGGTTCTCTCTCCATTCAGCTCCACTCTAATCTTGAGGGGCGTTTCTTTTTCCATCCAATCCCCTTGATCCCTTAGATAACTAGACTAATCATATGCTTCAATGTGTGGCGGTTCACAGTGCTGTGGCACGACATGATGATGACAGAGGTTCAGATTGTGATGCGTCCTTGGTTATGTGCAGTGTTGCTCTATGTTATTCTTGTACAAACTAGCTTTGGTAAATGTGAAACTCCACTTCATTGTATTCAGAGTCTTTCTTATTATATATCCATTAGTAATAATAGCTAAGACACGACAGACAGTGTGTACTAAAGTCAATTTAATCCACACTTGCATTAGTCCACTCTTTTAGTGATTGGTATTTAGGCTGTGACAACGAAAATGCAGACAGATAGACCTACACTGCAATACGTTTTAGCAGGGAAGTTTGGTATGGTGACTTGATTTGTAACTATGAAAATATTTTTTTCCAAAAGATTGTGAACCCAAAAGTGTAAGTTTTATTCTAGAGAGGGGACAATAACTAGACAAATAATTTGGATAGGGTGTAGGGGCAGATATATGTAATCTAGTCTTCAAGAGATTTTATTATTTATTTACTTTCACTCTGATCAGTGGAACAATTCTCATTCTTAACAATGGGCTAAAATATAGGCTAATTACTGTGCTTGTCAGCAAGAACACTACTGTGATTCCCTACACTTATTTAATTATTCCACTTTTTCACAATTTTGTCAGTGTATAATCACTTATTCGAAATCTGATATGCCTACTTGTTGTAACGGTTGTCGTCGGGAGAAAGAGAGGACTAAGGTGCAGCGTGGGTAAGTATTCATTGTATTTTAATAAAGAATGAATACTGAAACAATACACGACAAACAAACAGTCCTAAACCGTGCAACAAAACACAGAACAGAAAATTAACACCCACGAAACACAGGTGGAAAAAGGCTACCTATGTATGATTCTCAATCAGAGACAATTAACGACACCTGCCTCGGATTGAGAACCATACTAGGGCGAACACAGAAAGCAACATAGAAAAACAAACCTGAACCTATAGGGGAGGGTCTGGGTGAGCGTCTGTCCGCGGTGGCGGCTCTGGCGCGGGACGTGGACCCCACTTCACCATAGTTTTTCTCCGTCTCTTTGTCCGCCTCCGTGGCCTCTTAAAAACCCTTGCCGCCGACCTCGGACTGGGGACCCAAGCCACGGGTCCCGAACGGACTGTAGACTCCGGCAGCGCCGGACAGGCGGGAGACTCCGGCAGCGCTGGGCAGGAGGAAGGCTCTGGCAGCGCTGGTCAGGCGGGAGCACCTGTACGGAGAAGACAGAGAGACAGCCTGGTGCGTGGGGCTGCCACAGGGCACACCAGGCTGGGGAGACCAACAGGAGGCCTGGTGCATGGAGGAGGCACCGGATGGACCGGGCTGTGGGGGAGCACTGGAGCTCTGGTGCGCAGCCTTGGCACCACTCCTCCAGGCTGGATGCCCACTTTAGCCTGGACCCTCCCGAGTGCAGGCACAGGTTGAACCGGGCTGTGGGTAGGCACTGGAGCACTGGTGCATACCACTCGCACCTCTCCCTTTGGCTCAATACCCACATTCGCCCGGCATGGGCGGAGCGCAGGCATAGAACGCACTGCACCCTCCCAGCACCTTGGAGACACAGCACGCAGCGCCGACGCAGGATAGCCTGGACCGAAACGGCGTACTGGAGACCAAACACGCTGGGCTGGCACAACACGCCCTGGCTGGATGCCTACTCTCGCATGGCACTTGCGGGGGGCTGGCCTATAGCCCACCGGGCTATGAGCACGTACTGGCGACACCGTGCGTTTGACCGCATAATACGGTTCCTGACCAGTACTGCGCTTCTTCCGATAAGCATGAGCACCCGTGTGCCCCCCAAAACATTTTTTGGGGGGCTGCCTCTCGTGCCTGTCGCACTGCAGTGCTGCCTCCTCATATCGCCGCCGCTCAGCTTTCGCTGCCTCCAGCTCTGCCTTGGGGCGGTGATATTCCCCAGCCTGTGACCAGGGTCCCTTGCCGTCAAGTATCTCCTCCCATATCCAGGAGTCCGGAGATCGCTGCTGCCCGATACCACGCCGCTTGGTCCTCGGTTGTTGGGTGTTTCTTTAACGGATCTCGTCCTCCTCTTCTGAGGAGGAGTAGCGAGAAGGATCGGAGGACCAATGCGCAGCGTGGTAAGTATTCATTGTAATTTAATAAAGAATGAATACTGAAACAAAAACAATACACGACAAACGAACAGTCCTGAACACAGAAACCAACATAGACTGCCCACCCCAACTCACGCCCTGACCATACTAAAACTAAAACAAAACAAAGGAACTAAGGTCAGAACGTGACACTTGTGTCTTTGAAAATGACTTGTATGAGGCTATTATATGCTCCAGGAATTAAATATAATTTTAACATTTTAGTATTGTGCTGAGATTATTAGGCAGAGATGGTAGGGGGACACAACTTATAAACACATATTTTACTGTGTAGAGTAAGATGATGTCAAGGATCTTCAACTAGTAAACATAAACCACATGAATATTGATATTCATTCGATTTTTCTTGACGGTTGGGTGATTTTGTGAAATAAATTTTTATAACAAGAACATTTTCAAACACCCAGCACTTGGGAAACACATTGGGGGAGTGGGGTGCTCCTGGAGAGCAAGCAGGATTTTCTTCCAGCATCCTATTTTAAATAGTTCACCCAAATGACAAAATATACAATGTTTGTGTCCTAACCTTGAAAGCAGTCTATGGACAAGCAGACTGCAATCTATTATTTGGTTACCCACTGCCATCAACCAATAACGTTTCCTGTGCAGAGCCTTGGTGTAGTGGTAACACTCCTCAGCATGTATCTCATATAACTTTCCACCTGAGAACAGAGATCAATGCCTGCATCCAACCTTCCCACTGTTTCTCCCATTTGCCTCTCTCCCCATCTCATTTCAGTACTGTCTGAATAAAATGTCAATCCCACCTAACAAATATTAGCAAACTTTACATTTCATCCCCCCCAAAATCTCAAAGTAACAAAGTTGTCGAATTTTGATTTAACCTTAAAAGCATCCTGAATATACCTAAATATTCCAACCTGATCATAGGCCTAAGCCATGTCAAAATACCTAGGATTACAGTAAATTTGCTTTCAAACAGTAATATCTCCCTGGGAAGGGACCCCGAGTCGCCCGTCTAGGGATTGTACCAGGGGCAATGAAATGCACATAGCAAACATCACTCAAAGCTTTTTTTTAAAGGTTGGCAGCCCTGCATGAGGTGTGCCGTGAATGTGTAAGAAGAGGGTGAAATGCGTGTCTCAAGGCCAATGCGTGGGAGTTGGCAACTCTGGGTTAAATAAAGGTAAAAACGTCTTATTTAGTGTTCACGTGTTAGAAATGTGAACTAGGCTACACCTAGTAGCCATAACTACAACTCAATGGATTAAAAAATAATGATTATTATGCAAAGACAAGTAAACAAAAATGTACGTAGGTCACTGCATGCAGTCTATCATGTGCTTGTCTTGGATCCAGGATCGCCTACAGGATTTAGTCCTGTTAATGCCTTGTATTGATGTAGCTACTGCCCTTAGCCAATGTTTTCTTTCTTCCTTTCAGATCTGATTGATGCTGTAAATGTGTCGGGAAAAGAGGGAATGAAAGTAACTTTACCGACTGGACTTAATGAACTACTTAGTGGCACTATTATGGCATGGTCTTTCCCATTGAATCGTTCAGATTCATTTGCTAACATAGCTATGCTGAATGCTGGTGTGATTACAACGAACTACAGTAGGAAGTTTAAAGACAGACTGAAGCTGGATACTCAGACTGGATCTCTCACCATCAGAAACCTCACCATCAACGACTCTGGACTTTATAAAATACTTATCATCAATACACCGAGTTCATCTAAGATTGCAAATCTAACTGTCTATGGTGCGTGTCTGGCTTCTTGTTTTACTTCCCTTTTTTCGATTCTCCCATTTAGTCTGTTACCCAGAGTTGTTTTCAATGAAGATCAAAAAAATACCTTTTGTATTTAGTTACTTGTTTTTAAACTATAACATGTACCATGGCTGATCTCAAAAATACCAGGAAATTCACAACATTTACACTGTAAACTTTACTGTGAGTCTGCCGCCTGCGTCTGCCACATGTTTGAAAAAGAAATAGCCCACTTCTTCATATATGTTCAGGACTCATTTATGACATCTTAGTTTTACTGTAAACACATTAGTTTAAATCTCTGTTTGTCATTGAGTCACTGCTAAATCATTCTGCTATCCCAGCCTCAGTGTCTGCTCCTCACATCAGTCCCTCAGTGGACAGTCCATTTGAAAAAGTCAGCTGTTCCTTGGTGTGCACTGTGAAGAACGGGAGAGAGGTGATCTTGTCCTGGTACAGAGGAGGGGAGATACTCAACCAGACCAGCAGCTCTGATCTTCTCGCCAATCTCTCTCTCCCTCTGGAGTTAAACAAAAGAAATGTTGACACCTACAGCTGTGAGGCTTCCAACCCTGCTGACTCAAAACCAACTCCGCTCAACATTGAAACGCTCTGCCCTCAATTGTCCTCACGCTCTGCCCTCAAAGGTATGTCAACACTGCATATAGCATTGTTTTTCCATTTTGTGGATCAGTGAGGCACCGTAATGACAGACCACTAAATAACAGGCTCTGTTTATAATGACCTCAGCAGGGATTTCATTGGACAGAGCAGACTCCCATACAGTGTCTGCTCTTTGTTTCCTCACTAACATCTTATATTGTAGGAGAGTAAGGGGAAATATAACCTATTTTATTTTTAACAGTAAAACCTGAAGGCAGTTTTTACAAAATCCCTCAACATGCATATTATCATATTGTATTTACTTTAACTTTTGTATTCCAGCAAGCTGATTTTGGTATTTATTTTCCTATGAGCCGTGTAGCCTACCTTATAATACCTCAATGTCATTCATTAGTATTGACTAAAGCACATGGCATGGGTTTGAACAGCTGCATTTTACTCCTGACAGGGTCTGGTCGCAATCCTGTCCCAATCACACTGGTCACATTGTTAGCAGTTGGGATAATAAGTGGTGGTATATTCTGGGCAATTAAAATAAGAAAATGTGGAGGTAAGTACAATCTGTTACAGTTGACATCATACAGAGCACCCTGAAGGCAACAAACACAGAACATACACTGTAGGTAATCATGTAATATTATGCCCTTTCCCTTTATTTCAATGCAGCCTGCAGGCAAAGAGAAGAAGCCCAACATTATACTGAAGTGAAATTTCATAGACTGGTAAGGTCTATGTGTATGGATGTGTGCATGCACTGTGTGTATATGTGCATGCATATAATGCTACTTTGTTTTCTGTGCATCTTCTGTATTGGTGAACACACACACACACACACACATACACATTTACGATGGAATTGGTCACTTGTTGTTGGCTTCTGAAAATACAGAATACACAAGAACAAGCACAGTTTGCAAATGGTTTGATCTTATTGAATTACAGGGTTCTGTTTCTATTTGTTTATGTGCTGGCTTTGCAGGTTGGGGATACACTGGTATCTGGCACCGGAGGAGTCTATTTACCAGAAGAGTCTGTTTTGTACTCAGATGTCAGAATCTTACCTTCTGTTCAGACAGGACTGGATTCAAT
Organism: Oncorhynchus tshawytscha; assembly: GCF_018296145.1. NCBI lineage: Eukaryota > Metazoa > Chordata > Actinopteri > Salmoniformes > Salmonidae > Oncorhynchus > Oncorhynchus tshawytscha. The sequence goes on along the minus strand of NC_056462.1, from coordinate 4,311,758 downwards.
CACTCCTCTCTCAAAGCTGTGACCTTGGCGTGGTTTAGAGCCTTGTGTGTCTCAATGACCCTGAGAGCTACGTCGGAGGGGGCTTGGGCCCCTGGTAGACTTAGCCATGCCGGATTCGTCACCAGTGAGGGACCAATAACAGCATTGGTCCTACATGTTTCAAGTCGTCATGATGCTATAGGTAGGCAACCATACCTCTGTGTCAATGTTACATGCTGTGTGTATGTCTTTTCCGTAATTTGAAATGTGTATTTTTCATAGTGCTGTACCTTACTTTGCAAGAAATGTGATTGATAAAAATGTAATATTATTGTTGTTATTTAGGTCAGAACATTTGTCTGAAAACCGGGTTTAGTAGCATGTAAACAAGCAAATGAGTTAAATCATGGCACCACATCCACTTCCTGAAACACTTTTACCATTTATTTTCAAAATGATTGTAACCGACTCTCGAAAACCTGCTGATCTCATGGGCATGTTTAAGCTTGTGGATGAATGTTTTCATGTAGGTTTGTCCTGCCTTTATCTTCCCTCTAGAGAGTCTTATGTTCTCCACTATTTACCAAACTACTGTGATGACTGTTCTGTGAGGATCCAAATAGGTCAGATTAGCTTGGAAACAGATGATTTCAACCAGACCCTCTCTCAGCTACAGAGAGGGGGAGGCGGGAGTTGGTGGGGGGTTGACACCTCACGCCCTGTTGTAAATTACAGGAGAGGAGATCCAGGGTCTCTCTCTACAAATTCACAAAGGAATGTGCTTTGTCTCCCCCCAAAACTCTAACTCGTTCTAAAGTGAATACTGGAACAATATTTTTAACATAGGGGAACATGGGGAATGGTCAGAGGCGATGTAATTAAAAATGCTATAAAGGAAATACTGTAACTTGAAAGTATATACACCACATGTACGAAGTCTCCATCCTTAACGTTGTGTATGAAATATGAACAATTGTGAAATTATTTTTGTTAAGATAGGAATGTGATTTTAGGAGGCACAAGAGATCATTTGTCTCCTATAAACTTTGCACAGTAAGTAGCCACGCCCGATTGAGGTGAGAGAGCGTGTCAGCCTGACCGAACCATCCCTTTTGACCAGAGTGGATAAACGGATTGGTAAAGAAATTAACATTTAGACTAGAAAGGAGACGAGCTGCAGCTCATGACCAAAGTGGCTCGAACTCTGAAATCTCAACACGAGGTAGAGACGATAACGTCAAATCCTGGACAATCACAACTATTGGACAATCAGAGCTTTACAAGCGTGCCGCAGAAAGGCACAACACTCTTCCTAAGAAGGCCTGGTTCCGAAAGATACACGGCGAACGAAGGCCTTTAAAGCGTAAATACATTCATGATTTCTTACTCCAAACAGGCGGCGGTTCATGTGCAAAGTATATGATTACTGTGACTGTAGTTCCTAAAATGTATCAACGATAAATCTCTCTCTTTCATTCGCCCTCTCAATGTCTTTTGTAAAAAGCTGCAATATTGTTTCAGTCCGCTAGGGATGTTTTTCTAATGTATTAAGTGTGTATTTTTATAATGTGTTATCATTTAGTTAGCTAGTAAATAAATAATTAAACCAATTTGTGTCGTACTGAATCATAAGTAAGGCTGGGTTTTTTGCAGATGCAGGAGGTTACGACTGATAAGAATGGTGATGTGATACAAGGTTATGATTAATACGTTGACTGTTTTATGGATGTGATAGGTAAAGACTTGTAGAGTTTAATTCTGGAGATGGTAACTCTTAAAACAACTGCTCTCCTGGTGCCCCATATCCTAAGTTCATTGTTAAATGATTAATTTAATCGGGTAACAAATTAAACATAGTTAATTGATTAGTTAAATAACAGTCATCAGATTAATTAAAGTCACAACAACAGGGTGAACAAGCGATACCTATTGGGAGTGTAGTTTCAGCATGATTCGCATTGTGAGGGCAGAGGTAGTCTGAATGAAACCTCGAAGTTTAGTGTCGCATCGTTCCGTTTATAACCTAAGTTTAGCTGGGTTCACAGCCTTTTTGAAATCAAAAAACAATATTCGATAGATGAGCGTCATTGTCGATTCCGAATCAATTAGCGCATCACCGATTAAGCAGTCCTCTAGGACTACTTCCAGGTAGCGACTTTCAGAGTTGCGTTTTGTGATCATATTACCCACAAAGTGGAGTGGTGGTTCGCAACGGCGTGATGGGTTCATTTGTGTTCATGGTGGAAACAGATTGACTTATTGGAGTTTGAATGGAATTGGCTAATGCAACGTTGTTTAGCTTGTGTGTCACAACATTTGTATCTGAGTATATAGTCAAGTGCCGGGAGCTTGTTTCTTGATCGAGCATAGATGTTCGAGTGAGAGCCGGGGTCATTTGATTGTTTACATCCTCGCTAATGGTGTTAATATCGGTGGACCTGTTCTTCTGCAAATCCGAAGTCATGGCGACTTATCTTTATCCTCTTTGTCTAATTTTTGGCGATTTTGTCATTCTCTCAGCAGCACTTCTAGAGAGCATCGGTCTACGTTTTGATCGTCATTGAAACCTTTGTTTGTTACCCTTGTGCCCTGACACTTTGTGTGGGTTGGGTAATTGTTTTGGTGGCAATGTTCTTTATAATTATTTGGACCACAGTGGTTATTGGTATTGTAGTTTCGTGGTAGATACCATTGTTGTGCGTCATCTCTCAACACTCCTATACCTGATAATGCACCATCTAACAGGATTGAGTGCTCATGTTCAATATTGAAAACTGAGATGTCAGGGCTCTTAGCGCAGCTTACTTTTGATGCCTCATAAACTGTGCTTGCAAGCTCTCTGAGTTCTGAGATTTTCAAGCCAACGTGGGCTGTAGTGCCCAAGTAGTTAATGAAGTTGGGATGCATGCTTGACAAGTAGTAATAGCGCTTCCATTCCTGTTTCAGTGAGTAAGCCAAAGTAAGCTGAACGAAAACTATGATAGTATACTTGTGGGTGTTCATTCCGAGCTTGTTTGACAGTGTTAGCCCAGCAAGCTGTCGTGTTTGGGAGTCGTAGAACCACTGAATTCTATTTTTAAAGCCGTGTCAAATTTTGCGTAGTCGTTTTGCACGTGTTGCTGTTGAAGATGGATGAACCTTGTCACGTGTTGAAGATGGATGAACCTTGTCACGAACCTTGTCACGTGTCATTAGACCGGTGGAAATCTGTCCATTGGTCTAATGAGTCCTAATTGTAGATTTTTGGTTCCAACCGCCGTGTCTTTGTGAGACACAGAGCAGGTGAACAGATGATCTCCACACGTGTGGTTCCCACCGTGAAGCATGGAGGAGGAGGTGTGATGATGTGGGTGTGTTTTGCCAATGACACTGTCAGTATTTTATTTAGAATTCAAGGCAGACTTCTTCTCCTTCTTTAGACTAGTTGAGTATCTGGAGCATCAACATTTGTGGGTTCGATTACAGGCTCAAAATGGCCAGAAACAAAGGAATTTCTACTGAAACTCGTCAGAGTGTCTAGTTTGAGAAACAGACGCCTCACAAGTCCTCAAATGGCAGCTTCATTAAACCTGTAAAACACCAGTCTCAACAGTGAAGAGGCAATTTCTTGGCAATTTCTCGCATGGAATGGCCTTCTTTTCTCAGAACAAGAATAGCTTGACGAGTTTCAGAAGAAATGTATTTCTTTCTGGCCATTTTGAGCATGTAATCGAACCCACAAATATTGATGCTCCTGATACTCAACTAGTCTACAGCAGGCCAGTTCTATTGCTTCTTTAATCAGTACAAAACTTTTCAGCTGTGCTAACATAATTCCAAAAGGATTTTCTAATGATCAAATAGCCTTTTAAAATGATAAACTTGGATTAGCTAACATAACGTGCCACTGGAACACAGGAGTGATGGTTGCTGATAATTGGCCTATGTAGAAATTCCATAACAAATCTGCCGTTTCCAGCTACAGTAGTCATTTACAACATTAACAATGTCTACACTGTATTTCTGATCAATTTGATGTTATTTTAATGGACAAAAATGTAATTTTCTTTCAAAAACAAGAACATTTCTAAGTGACCCCAAACTTTTTAATTGTAGCGCGTATATATATATATATATATATACACAGTGGGGAGAACAAATATTTGATACACTGCCGAATTTTGCAGGTTTTTCTACTTACAAAGCATGTAGAGGTCTGTTTTTTTATCATAGGTACACTTCAACTGTTAGAGACAGAATCTAAAACAAAAATCCAGATAATCACATTGTATGATTTTTTAAGTAATTAATTTGCATTTTATTGCATGACATAAGTATTTGATCACCTACCCAACAGTAAGAATTCCGGCTCTCACAGACCTGTTAGTTTTTCTTTAAGAAGCCCTCCTGTTCTCCAGTCATGACCTGTATTAACTGCACCTGTTTGAACTTGTTACCTGTATAAAAGACACCTGTCCACACACTCAATCAAACAGACTCCAACCTCTCCACAATGGCCAAGACCAGGGAGCTGTGTAAGGACATCAGGGATAAAATTGTAGACCTGCACAAGGCTGGGATGGGCTACAGGACAATAGGCAAGCAGCTTGGTGAGAAGGCAACAACTGTTGAAGAAATTCAAGATGACGGTCAATCATCCTCGGTCTGGGGCTTCATGCAAGATCTCACCTCGTGGGGCATCAATGATCATGAGGAAGGTGAGGGATCAGCCCAGAACTACACGGCAGGACCTGGTCAATGACCTGAAGCTGGGACCACGGTCTCAAAGAAAACCATTAGTGACACACAATGCCGTTATGGATTAAAATCCTGTAGCGCATGCAAGGTCCCCCTACTCAAGCCAGCGCATGTCCAGGCCCATCTGAAGTTTGCCAATGACCATCTGGATGATCCAGAGGAGGAATGGGAGAAGGTCATGTGGTCTGATGAGACAAAAATAAAGCTTTTTGGTCTAAACTCCACTCGCCATGTTTGGAGGAAGAAGAAGGATGAGTACAACCCCAAGAACACCATCCCAACCGTGAAGCATGGAGGTGGAAACATCATTCTTTGGGGATGCTTTTCTGCAAAGTGGACAGGACAACTGCACCGTATTGAGGGGAGGATTGATGGGGCCATGCATCGTGAGATCTTGGCCAACAACCTCCTTCCCTCAGTAATAGCATTGAAGATGGTTAATGTCTTCCAGCATGACAACAACCCGAAACACACAGCCAGTGCAACTAAGGAATGGCTCCGTAAGAAGCATCTCAGGGTCCTGGAGTGGCCTAGCCAGTCTCCAGACCTGAACCCAATAGAAAATCTTTGGAGGGAGCTGAAAGTTGGTTTTTCCCAGCGACAGCCCCGAAACCTGAAGGATCTGGAGAAGGTCTGTATGAGGGGTGGGCCATAATCCCTGCTGCAGTGTGTGCAGACCTGGTCAAGAACTACAGGAAACGTATGATCTCTGTAATTGCAAACAAAGGTTTCTGTACCAAATATTAAGTTCTGCTTTTCTAATGTATCAAATACTTATGTCATGCAATAAAATGCAAATACATTTCTTAAAAATCATACAATGTGATTTTCTGGATTTTTGTTTTAGATTCCGTCTCTCACAGTTGAAGTGTACCCATGATAAAAATGACATGCTTTGTAAGTAGGAAAACCTGCAATATTGGCAGTGTATCAAATACTTGTTCTCCCACTGTATATATATATATATATATATATTCCAGACTCTCACATTACTTGTTCTGATATTTCTTAATTCCATTCTTTTGTATGTTGGGGATTTGTGTGTATTGTTATAATTAGGGGGTAGTTTTTGATGGTCTGAATGGTCTGTTAATTGAATGATTCGAATATTCCGCCCTGAAACATGATTGTATGGAATTGATTCGATTGTATAAAATCATAATCAATAAATGTGTAGTCCTAGTCAGAATCAGGGTAAAACAATATGTCTTTATGGTATTTTAAACATAGACTGTCTGAGCTTGGTGCCAACCTGACTAGAGATTTGGGAGAGAACGGGGAGTACGTCTCAAGGACAAGGTCACTAATCTCTGTCGGCTGGGTAGTGAGACAGACAGTGTGTGCGTATGTTTGTGTGTATGTGTGAGAAGTCGGTATAAAATGAATTGTTTTGTATTCTTGACTTTAGAATGTTCCCGTGAATAAACATTTAACTGTGGTAGACTGGGCCTCCGTCTGTTTTCATTTCTATCAGTATCTTACAAATCCTGATACAGCAGACTGAGTAATTACAATTGAATTGGTTAATGAACACGAGAACATAATTCTCCTATCAGTTTTAGTCATGTCACACTGTATGTACAAGTTGGTAACCTGTACAAGTGTGAGGTGTGAAATGGAAATGTGTTTTGTTGCATATCCCCCTCCCCCCGAGACACCCTCAGAGAGTGGGGTTTCGACCAGGGATCGGCCAATACCCCTGGAGCAATTGGGGTTAGATGCCTTGCTCATGGGCAGAACGACAGATTGTACCTTTCGTTTACTGGCCCAGTGCTCTAAACTGCCAGGTTATCTGCTGCCCTAGTATTACAGTATTGCTCTTTTGGAGCTAGAAACATTAGCATTTCGCTGCACCAGCAATAACATCCGCAATATATGTGTATGTGACCAACAACGTTTGATTTGATCTGCTTTTTGATTAGGTGCAGTACTTTCCATGGTATCAATACACAACCATGCTGTTTTGAGACTTTACACTTTTACAGTGGAGTTTCACACAGCAGCCGTCCCTAATCTTTGCTAAGACTCCGCCATCTGCAAGAGACAAATAAGTACCATGTCCTCAAAATTAACGTAACTTTATTTGGCATTAGCCCTACCCTACTCTACTTTGCTGCTTGTCACCTTGGCCGTGTGGTTGATGATATCAGTCAGAGATGGTGTATTTCTCCCTGCCCCCATTATCTATCATCTCTGTTTCTCTGCAGCCCCACCACATCCTGTCTAGCTTAGAGACCCTAACTAGACGTCTGGTTATCTTACCCACTTTAGTTGAATGCACTTATTGTAAGTCACTATTGATAACAGTGTCTGATCAATTTAGGTGCAGGGGACTGAGAGGATGGTTTGTGGTGTCAGATCTCTTGCTTGAGAGAAGCTGTTCAGAGACAGAGGGATTTATCACATCTCCCCCTATAAGAAGAATGACAGCGACTGACCCATATAGGGTACTGACCTCAGAGAGAACAAATAAGCGATAACCACATGCTGACATAGATGGCGATCGTGCGTGAGCGTGCATGTACACTTCTCTAACACACACACATACAGACAATATGGGGGTGTTGTGGGGTTGACTGAATCCAAGTATGTTGACATTCGCTCATTTGTATACATTTATTAGTGTAGTTTTACTTGAGCTAAAGCAACCAGGTTAACTTATGAAGGGAATGAGAGAGTCAGAGACTGGTACAGCTATCTGCAAATTTGATGTTGATGATACATTCAGCACTGTTTGTCTGATTGTGGACAGGGTAAATGATTCATTTAAACGCTAAAGCAGTTGATGAGCTCTTTGCCAAGGCACATTTCAGCCCCCCACACAGCTTGTTTATCCCACCCACCCCTACCAAGTACAATCTACTAGGTTTAACCTGGCTGAGTTGTCCCAAGCAACACACCCACACAGATCTCTGGTTACCACACACAGGCCCCCAACCCTCCCATAATCTGGCTGCTCTTCCAAAATGTATTCCTGAGGTACATGTCTGTGTTGTCAGCTGCAGCCCAGCTGTGTGTTCATGTTTTTTTGTGTTTTTTTATTTTACCTTTAACTAGGAAAGTCAGTTAAGAACAAATTATTATTTACAATGACGGCCTAGGAACAGTGAGTTAACTGTCACGACTTCCACCGAAGTTGTTCTCTCTCCTTGTTCAGGCGGTGTTCGGCGGTCGACGTCACCGGCTTTCTAGCTGCCACCGATCCATGTTTCATTTTTCCTTTTGTTTTGTCTGTTTACACACCTGGTTCCCATCTCATGATTATGTTCCTTATTTAACCCTCTGGTTTCCCTTCCTGTTTTGTGCGTGATTGTCTTTCGTGTGTTGGAGTTCGTATCCTGTTTTGTATTTGTTTTATATATTTGTTTTATCATTTTTGTTCCGTTCTCGGATGGAGTAAATACAGTGATTTTACTCTTACCTGTGTCCTGCGTCTGACTCCTTCGCTATCCTCTAGATAGACTCTGACATTAACTGCCCTTTCCAGGGGCCGAATTACAGATTTTACCTTGTCAGCTCGGGGATTCAATCGAGAAACCTTTCGGTTACTGGCCCAACGTTCGCGGGTCTGATGGACCCACAACATTATTGGGTTTTTAAAACAATACAGACATAACAATTTACGTAAAAATACTTAATACTTAGATGTTGGCTTATATCAATTACAAGCAATATAGACAGCATACATTGTTAATATCTGCTAGATCACATTCATCAATAAATGCGCAGTTAGTTTTTTAAATAAAATGTGATTTTTGAACAAATATAAATGAAACAAGGTTTTCATCACTACTGATGTTTATTGCTTTGAACTGAACAAATTGGAAGGACAAATGTTACATTCAGTAATTTTTTGAAATGTTAAATGAGCCTCATTGAACACAAATTAAATCTGGTCTATACAAATCAAATCTAATGTATTTATATAGCCCTTCGTACATCAGCTGATATCTCAAAGTGCTGTACAGAAACCCATAGCCTAAAACCCCAAACAGCAAGCAATGAAGGTGTAGAAGCACGGTGGCTTGGAAAAACTCCCTAAAAAGGCCAAAACCTAGGAAGAAACCTAGAGAGGAACCAGGCTATGAGGGGTGGCCAGTCCTCTTCTGGCTGTGCCGGGTGGAGATTATAACAGAACATGGCCAAGATGTTCAAATGTTCATAAATGACCAGCATGGTCAAGTAATAATAATCACAGGCAGAACAGTTGAAACTAGAGCAGCAGCACGGCCAGGTGGACTGAGGGCAGCAAGGAGTCATCATGCCAGGTAGTCCTGAGGCATGGTCCTAGGGCTCAGGTCCTTCTCCGAGAGAAAGAAAGAGAGAAAGAGAGAATTAGAGAGAGCATACTTAAATTCACACAGGACACCGGATAAGACAGGAGAAGTAGTCCAGATATAACAAACTGACCCTAGCCCCCCGACACATAAACTACTGCAGCGTAAATACTGGAGGCTGAGACAGGAGGGGTCAGGAGGCACTGTGGCCCCATCCGATGATACCCCCGGACAGGGCTAAACAGGAAGGATATAACCCCGCCCACTTTGCCAAAGCACAGCCCCCACACCACTAGAGGGGTAACTTCAACCAACAACTTACCATCCTGAGACAAGGCCGAGTATAGCCCACAAAGAACTCCGCCACGGCACAAACCAAGGGGGGCGCCAACCCAACACATGAGGGACAGAGTTTTACTGTGTGTGTGTTACAAATGTATTTCTTGCACTTGATGCATGGGTACTGTGTCTTCCTGTCCTTCTTGGGTCCACACGCATCACAGCGCTTCTTCTTGTTGCCAAAAGCTGCAATGTAGAATGATGAAAACACTTAGTTCAGGAATTTTACTAACATCTCTCTCACGCACTTATAAAGTTACAGCAGGCCAAGGTAGGAGAGTCCGTCACACAGACATGCAACAACATCACTCACACTTACTTCAGGTATTGGAGTTGTTGGTTCTGAGGGTCGGGCAGATGGGGCACCAGCATCCTCCTCCTGAATGATCCTCATGATTGCTGCAGAAACTGGGGTCCTTGGGATATGTTGCCTCCTCTGGTTTGAGGTGTTACCAATACCTTGCCCAGCTCCTTGAGAAAGAGATGTCTCCTCTGGAGCTTTACTCTGTTCCAATCTGGGTTCAACACCATCCAGATGACAAACGAGTTGTCCGCCGAGATGTCCAAGATGTTGAAGAATATCACAAGTGGCCAGCGTAGGGTTCTTCTTTTTCAACTGTAGCCAGTCACTAGCTTGTCTAAATTGTCCACCCCTCTTTTTGTGGCATTGTAATCCATTATAATTTCAGTTTTTTTATGTAAAAAAAAAAAGGGGTTTTATGTTCCTGGCCACAGAATCTCCCATCCCTATGCAGCGTACTCGTGAGTACCACATTTTTGCCTTTCTTTGGTATGTAGGACAGTAGGGACATGTCGGCCGTGAACACAAACTTAGAGGGATTGATAGACCTGTTCTATGTATTCAACAGCTGAGGTCAGAGCTCTGGCATGTTTTTTTGTGCTGTTCCTACCATCATCAGGATCCTCTTGAGGAGCTACTGTCCCAGCTTGTGTGAATTAAAAAAGTTATCCTATGTGATGCTGTGGCCACGGAGTACCTGTGTCATGTCCAGGTCAACACGCATCCCTTGGTGTTTATCAGGGGTTCCTCCATCTGGCTTCCAGGCATATGATGAAACAGCATCACAGGCAACCCAGATCTTGATTCCATATTTTGCGGGATTAGACGGTATGTACTGCCTGAAGGGGCCCCTAAATGGCATAAACTGCTCATCAACAGTAACGCTGGGCCCAGGGTTGTAAAACAGGGGAAGGCGGTCCATCCACTTGTCCCACACTGACCTGCTTGCAGCTAGCTTGTCTTTCTGTCACCAGGCTGGTCTGGTGTCTCGGTTATCGAAGCGGATAATCCTGGATAATCCTAGATCTCCTCTAGAGCAGTGATGTTTTGGGGCTGTTGCTGGGCAACACGGACTTTCAACTCCCTCCAAAGATTTTCTATGGGGTTGAGATCTGGAGACTGGCTAGGCCACTCCAGGACCTTGAAATGCTTCTTACGAAGCCACTCATTCGTTGTCCGGGCGGTGTGTTTGGGATCATTGTCATGCTGAAAGACCCAGCCACGTTTCATCTTCAATGCCCTTGCTGATGGAAGGAGGTTTTCACTCAAAATCTCACGATACATGGCCCCATTCATTCTTTCCTTTACACGGATCAGTCGTCCTGGTCCCTTTGCAGAGAAACAGTCCCAAAGCATGATGTTTTCACCCCCATGCATCACAGTAGGTATGGTGTTCTTTGGATGCAACTCAGCATTCTTTGTCCTCCAAACACAACGAGTTGAGTTTTTACCAAAAAGTTATATTTTGGTTTCATCTGACCATATGACATTCTCCCAATCTTCTTCTGGATCATGCAAATGCTCTCTAGCAAACTTCAGATGGGCCTGGACATGTACTGGCTTAAGCAGGGGGACACGTCTGGCACTGCAGGATTTGAGTCCCTGGCGGCATAGTGTGTTACTGATGGTAGGCTTTGTTACTTTGGTCCCAGCTCTCTGCAGGTCATTCACTAGGTCCCCCTGTGTGGTTCTGGGATTTTTGCTCACCGTTCTTGTGATCATTTTGACCCCACGGGGTGAGATCTTGCATGGAGCCCCAGATCGAGGGAGATTATCAGTGGTCTTGTATGTCTTCCATTTCCAAATAATTGCTCCCACTGTTGATTTCTTCAAACCAAGCTGCTTAAATATTGCAGATTCAGTCTTCCCAGCCTGGTGCAGGTCTACAATTTTGTTTCTGGTGTCCTTTGACAGCTCTTTGGTCTTGGCCATAGTAGAGTCTGGAGTGTGACTGTTTGAGGTTGTGGACAGGTGTCTTTTATACTGATAACAAGTTCAAACAGGTGCCATTAATACATGTAACGGGTGGAGGACAGAGGAGCCTCTTAAAGTTACAGGTCTGTGAGAGACAGAAATTTTGCTTGTTAGTAGGTGACCAAATACTTATTTTCCACCATAATTTGCAAATAAATTCATTAAAAATCCTACAATGTGAGTTTCTGGATTTTTTTCCCTCATTTTGTCTGTCATAGTTGAAGTGTACCTATGATGAAAATTACAGGCCTCTCTCATCTTTTTAAGTGGGAGAACTTGCACAATTGGTGACTGACTAAATACTTTTTTGCCCCACTGTATTTAATCTATTTTGAATTTAGGCTGTAAAATGTGGAATAAATCAATTGGTATGAATACTTTCTGAATGCATTGAGTTAACAAAACATTAGGAACACCTTCCTAATATTGAGATTGCACCCACGTTTTCTCTCAGAAGAGCCTCAATTCGCCGAGTTATGGACTCTACAAGGTGTCAAAGGGGTCCACAGGGATGCTGGCCCATGTGGACTCCAGTGCTTCCCACAGTTGTGTCAAGTTGGCTGGATGTCCTTTGGGGGGTGGACCATTCTTGATACACACCGTGAAACTGTTGAGTGTGAAAACCTAGCAGCATGCTGGTTCTTGACACACTCAAATATATCCTCCCCTTCGTCTACACTGATTGAATTGGATTAACAGTGACCTCAATGAGGTATTACAGCTTTCACCTGGATTCACCTGGTCAGTCTATGCCATGGAAAGAGCAGTTATTCCTCACGTTTTGTGCACTCAGTGTTCATACCTCACATAATAGAACACAATCTACCATACAAGATCATTCAAAGTGCAAACCATTCACAGTGGAATTCTCTATTTTCTCCACTAGAAGGTGCCACTTTAACAACATACACTTTGGTTCATCACTACACAACAAGTCTACTAACCGGTATATCTCAAGAGGGATGGGCATTATATGTGTAATGAGCTCAGAGCTGATGGCAATAATGGATTATATGATTTCTCACACATGCGTCTTCTCCAAGGCCTCCGTCTCCACAGGGTGTTGTGATGTTGATGGTGATGATGTGATTACTGACAGGGTTGACAGCTACACCACTGTAGATGGAGTTGTAATCTCCTCTCTCTACCTCCAGAGGGAGAGACAGGTTGGTAATGATATTAGGTGTGTAATCATTAATCCAAACTGTTGCAACTAGAACCAGAGTTTCTATTGGACAATGTCAGGTAGGTCCCTACCTGTTCCGTTTGCTTACATTTTAAGTAACAGAATCGGCGTAATGAATACAGCCCAGAGAGCTGCTGGTCTGGTTGAGTCTATTCTCTCCTCTGTACAAGGACAAGATCACATCTTGCACACGTCTGAACAGTTCGAGCTTTAGAGCAATGAACCATTTGTTTGGATGGACAAGGCTCATGCTGCTATGTTTCGTAATTGATGGTATGTTTCTTTTGTTGTTACTGATTTGCGTCACTAACACAAAGTGTTCAATGTTTTAATTGGTAACTTTTGATCTATCATATGTTTGTACGCTTGTTGTGTTTCTTGACAAGGGAGCCAAGACTAGGGCTGTAGTGTGTGTAGCACAGACCGAATGGGAATATTTACATTAAGGGATAGATACAGACAGGGACTAGTTTCTAAAAAAAAGAGCTCTTTCATGGGATGAAAGAGGTGTAGGCTATAAAAGTGTGTGATCTATACACCAACTTAAGAGTATGCCAATACTTTATTGATTCATAAACTAATTGAGATGAGAGATGAACAATCTTTTGGAAACAACAGGCAGACAACCTTTTATAATTCTCTGAGACTGAGACTGTAGCTAGTCATTTGAAATGAACTCACAGAGCTCACAGGCTCACTGTGTTTAGGCTCACAGTGCCTGTCCAGGGGAGGCATGGCTTTTCAAATCTTATGGGGCTTTCACTACAAAACGGTTTGGAGTGTTTAATCCGAACTGTGGCGCATTTCCCCGTTATTTCGTATCGTTGAACTGGTGCGAACACTATCCCATAGTCAGGAGTGCATTAAACATAACAATAATCAAAACAATCAATTCATAATACATTAATTGCGACGCTCATAAGGTTGTTAACATACTCGTATCTTACTCAAATCAATCAGTCAGTTAAAAAAATATAATTTAGTTACAAATCATAATTAAACCCCAATTCATTATTCAACCCAAATTTAGAATGACAATGCTTAGTGTTTCACATCAGTCAAGCTATCACTTAAAGACAAAACCCTCAACTTAATGCACACCGACTCTGGCAGAATGTACATTTAACATACAGTATAATTATCCATAATTCTAATATTAACTTCCTAATCATGATCATAATTACAGATTAGTATCTCAATGCATTCTTAGTATAAATTACTATACATTTAGCAGTGTAAACCTCCACCATCAACCTGATACACCAAATGACAATTTTGGACATTCCGAAATCAATTACAACCATTCGATACATGAACATTATTAAAACATAATATCGTAATTTCAACCATAAGCCCTATTCTAAAATGTATGATTTCTCCCGTCATCAATCTACACACAATGCCCTATAATGACAAAGCAAAAGCTTCTTTTTTTTAAATTTTTTGCAAATTAATAAAGTCATCTTGTTTTCCATGTAAAATAGTCTTTGGGCCTCAAAAACATTATCCACATTAAGGATGTTCAAATAAAATGTTTAGAATTGGAGAAATGGTTGTTTTCTCTCTTGCAAGTCATATGGAGTGGAAGCTTTAGGTAAGTGTTAATGATTTAAAGTCAATTACATTCTAGTGGAAAATTCTAGTGAATAGGATCCTAAACCATTTTAGATGAAATTTGTTTGGTATGTGTGTTTGTGTGGGTGAGACACAAACATAGAAAGATATTAGTGTTACGGTTTTCTTCTAACTCCTCCTCTGATGAAGAGGTGTAGCAAGGATCGGACCAAAATGCAGCGTGGTATTCTTGATACATGTTTAATGACGATGAAAATAACGAACAATACCAAAAAACGTGAAAACCTATACAGCCTATCTGGTGCAAACAAACACAGAGACAGGAACAATCACCCACGAAACACTCAAAGAATATGGCTGCCTAAATATGGTTCCCAATCAGAGACAACGATAAACACCTGCCTCTGATTGAGAACCACTTCAGACAGCCATAGACTATGCTAGAAAACCCCACTAAGTCACAATCCCAAAACATACGAAAAACCCCAAGACAAAACACACCACATAATAAACCCATGTCACACCCTGGCCTAACCAAAATAATAAAGAAAACACAGAATATTAAGACCAGGGCGTGACAATTAGGCTTATACCGTATGCATACTTTATTATCATGTACCTGGAGTATGTACGCTGGAGGCTCCCTTAGTATGCAAATCGGTGATGATGAAGATCATGTTAATCTTTACCAATTTGCATATCTCATTCGCTTAGAAAATGTGAAAACAATGTTTCACAAAAGCACTGTACAGTTACACTCTCAGGCCTACACACTCATGCAGAACAGTCCTCCTTTTTCTGTGTAAAATGTTCACTTCCACAGACACCTATAGGCCAACATGGATCCTACAAACTGTAAAAAAAAATGTAAATCAAAATCAAATCAAATCAAATTGTATTAGTCACATGCGCCGAATACAACCTTGCAGTGAATTGCTTACTTATGAGCCCCTAAAAAACAATGTAGTTTTAAAAAATACGGATAAGAATAAGAAATAAAAGTAGCAAGTAATTAAAAACAGTAGTAAAAAACAATAGCGAGACTATATACAGAGGGATACCGGTAAAGAGTCTATGTGCTGGGGCACCGGTTATATGTACATGTAGGTAGGGTTATTAAAGTGACTATGCATAGATGATAACAACAGAGTGTAGCGGGGGGGGTTATGGTCTGGGTAGCCGTTTGATTAGATGTTCAGCAGTCTTATGGCTTGGGGGTAGAAGGTGTTTAGAAGGAGGAGCCTCTTTGACCTAGACTTGGCGCTCTGGGTACTGCTTGTTATGTGGTAGCAGAAAGAACAGTCTATGACTAGGGTGGCTGGAGTCTTTGATCATTTTTAGGGCCTTCCTCTGACACCGCCTGGTTTACAAGTCCTGAATGGCAGGAAGCTTGGCCCCAGTGATGTACTGGGCCGTTAGCATCCACCCTCTGTAGTGCCTTGCGGTTGGAGGCCGAGCAATTGACATACCAGGCAGTGATGCAACCAGTCATGCTCTCGATGGTGCAGCTGTAAAACCTTTTGAAGATCTGAGGACTCATGCTAAATCTTTTCAGTCACCTGAGGAGGAATAGGTTTTGTCATGCCCTCTTCATGACTGTCTTGGTGTGCTTGGACCATATTAGTTTGTTGGTGATGTGGACACTAAGGAACTTGTAGCTCTCAACCACTGCAGCCCCATTGATGAAAATGGGGGCATGCTCAGTCCTCTTTTTCCTGAAGTCCACAATCATCTCCTTTGTCTTGATCACGTTGAGGGAGAGGTTGTTGTCCTGGCACCACACGGCCAGGTCTCTGACCTCCTCCCTATAGACTGTCTGGTCGTTGTCGGTGATCAGACCTACCACTTTTGTGTCATCTGCAAACTTAATGATGGTGTTTTAGTCGTGCCTGGCCGTGATGTCATGAGTGGAGTATACAATATAGTTCAGTATATAGTTTTTTTTTTGCTCATCTTTATCATGTGATCCAATAATTCCCGAGCACACTGTACATACAATTTATACAGTTCACTATAGAAGGACAAATACATTATGTACATTGAGCTAATAACCTGGGTAACCTAACCTAACCACATGCGGTAAGCCTATGTCTCTTCAGAGGATGTGACAATGAAACCAGTGCTTCATTTGAGAACAGGATCCAGCATCTCTCAGTTTCGGACTGTTTCATTCCGAAACCTATTTTCCAGGATCCAGTACCTCTTGTGGCATGAACAGTGGCTGCCCGTCAATCAAGGCAGGTGAGGCACAGTTTTGAGCCTCACCTGTTTAGCTAGTGGAAATGTGTTGAATATCCCTCTATCATTTGCTTTTCAATGATACTTGAATTTTTTATTTTGGAGGAAAAGAAAACAATCAATTGGTGAAAGATTTTCCCTTGCTCAGAGAATGTATGTGAACTCAACTACAGACAAAATATTAAACTACCAGTCCTAAAACTTTGTTTCCTGACCTTCACCATCACATCAGACCTGTTATTTGCTAAGAAGACCTGTGATACTCAAGTCAATAGTGTTGTTCCAGGCTACTACATTGTAGACGTGCTGCACAAATCTACTAATGATTGAATGTCATTGTTATCTTCTGACATCAGATTGCAATATCATATGGATGCGGTTACTGACATGTTAAACACTTATCCAGGTATTGTGAGATTTATTGTGCGACTGTTTTGCAGACATCCTGGAATAGTGTTATTGTGTTGACATTGAGTCTCTCTCTGTCCACAGTTCTCTGTGCTTCCCAGCAAACAGTCAACTCTGAGACTCAGGAGGTGAAAGGCATCGTGGGAAAGTCTTTATCTTTTCCAGAGAGAGTGTTTAAAACTGGATATGTAAGGTATGGAGAAGACACTACTGCAAGTGTGATCAATGGACAAAGCCATATAGATTCAGATGAGAGATTTAAAAATCGCCTTCACTGGGACAATGTGACAGGATTATTCAGTCTGTCAGACCTACAGATAGAAGATGCTGGGGTTTATTCTGTGGAGAATAAAGACGGAGAGAAGAGGATACCTAAATTTAACCTCACTCTTTACTGTAAGTGTGTGTGTGTGTGTGTGTGTGTGTGTGTGTGTGTGTGTGTGTGTGTGTGTGTGTGTGTGTGTGTGTGTGTGTGTGTGTGTGTGTGTGTGTGTGTGTGTGTGTGTGTGTGTGTGTGTGTGTGAGAGTGTGTGAGAGTGTGTGTGAGAGTGTGTGTGTGTGTGTATGTGTGCTATATTACAAAAACATTCAATATAAGTTCCATTCCTCCAATGTATTTGCTATTTGTCTTCCAGATGTTGTTTCCAAACCTCAGGTGAGAGAGTGTGACAGCAGCTCCTGTAGTGTGGTGTGTTCTGTGGACAATGAAAAAGAGGTGACCTTGACCTTGTACAGGGGAGAGGAAATACTAAACCAGACCAGCAGTCCTGACCTCACCACCGATCTCTCTCTCCGTTTGGAGGTAGAGGGAAAGAACTACAACTCCACCCACAGCTGTGTGGCTTCCAACCCTGTCAGCAATGAGACAGTTCTTGTTCCAAAATGTTGCAGTGAAGATGGTCATCCCAAGGAGACAGGTAAGAGTATCAATTCTGAATTAAAGCCATCCAGAAAATAGCAACTACCAAAATAATTAAGAGGAACTATTAGTTCAGCCCATTTAAAACATACTTTACACAAATTGTTTCCTTGTTTTTATTTATTTCAGACATGAATGAGAGGACACGGGGTGTGCTTATTATTGCTGTATTCTGCGTTGCGGTTGCCTCAGGACTGGTTGGACTTGCAATCAATCGAAAGAAGAGGGGAAATGAACACTCACAAGGCAGGTATTCATCTTTTAGAGGTCTGAGGTCAGTCAAAACATGTCATCATCTGCCCTTTTTTATTATCAAGAATAGTATTTTGGAAAAAGTAGGAACTGTGTACTTGTACTGTGTACTGGATGCAGGTCAAATAAAGTGGCACACTTCCTCTGCTTGGTCAGACAGTATTATTATCATCTCAGACCTTCCTGATACACCTCTCTAAATGTTGAAAAAGCAGAAGGCACAAACACACTCTGACAATCATTACTTTAAAGATTGGCTTCTATGGTGCCAAAAAGACCGCCAGCAGAGAGACAGGTACCCATCGTAACAGTAGTCGTGAGGGTTTACAGAACCTGTTCAGGAGATGAGCGTCTGTACGTCTCTGTC
This sequence comes from Oncorhynchus tshawytscha, assembly GCF_018296145.1. Taxonomy (NCBI): domain Eukaryota; kingdom Metazoa; phylum Chordata; class Actinopteri; order Salmoniformes; family Salmonidae; genus Oncorhynchus; species Oncorhynchus tshawytscha. The sequence goes on along the minus strand of NC_056462.1, from coordinate 4,293,206 downwards.
AGTTAGTCACACCCCCGCCTTATATCTAATTGACTTTATTTGTCTTCATAGATTCATCCGAAGGAGTGCAAGTTGACAATGAGTACGCAACGATTACTTACATAAAACCAACAGATAACCAGGTTAGTAATAATGCTACAGGCTGATAGACAATAAACCAGCTTTTGCAGCCCTCATGGCTACAACTGTAAGCTTGAACACTATGCAAACATCTTCTATCTGTAGGCCTGAAAGACTGAATGATCCTGTCATATTGTCCAAGGCGATTTTTTAAGTCTTGAGTTGCACAGACCACCTGATTTTGATTCCAGGCCTGATGTCATTGCAAGCAGTTTTGCCCATATGATATGGTTGGGTTGCACAATGAGAAATGAGAAGCAACACAGCACATATGGTATATGGTAATGCCTTCGATCTTCATATAGTCTTTTAGAGCATGTGCAAAGTCTGTGAATGAAACATATTATTCTTTTTTGTTGTTGGTGCTCTCCTACCCACTTTCTCTGCCCCTCTTTCCCTGTACCTCTCATTCCTCCCCTCCCTCCCTACCTCCCTCTCCCTGTCTAGGAGGAGCGAAGAGGTATACCAGAACTGGAGTCGCGTAGAGACAACTCTGAAATGGCATCCGTTTATGATTCACTCCAGTTACATCGCATGGCTGCCAGCGGGGATGTTGACACAGCATGACGGAACAAAACTGGAAGTCACTGAGAAGCCAACATGATAACTCATGAAGAGGACATTTAAACAAAATGAAAGTTTAAAAAAAAATATTCACCCAGAAAACCTTTTCGAGGCACAGTTGTTATGGGAGAAAATTTCCCTGCAACTGTTGCACTGATATAAGTTCAGGGTTTCTTTGTAGGTCATTCTCACAGACCTGTCAAATAGAGACCTCGATGGCATCCACTGATACGGACCAATTCAATAACTATTGAGTTAGTAGCAGGATCAGGATAATCCTTATTTTCAGATGCCTTTTGTCCCAAATCCCCATGTATGGGTTAAAACAAATGGAACATATATTTAAATACTGGGCGCAACTTTGGTTTTGGAATGGGGGGGGGGACATAACTTTTTATCCTCTCGGATAAACACTCCAAACAGCCTACCCGCCCACTCGGAGGCGTCCGCATGGCCCTAAAGCACACCATAGCATAGTTTTGTATCACATTCCAATGATAAAACTGGGGGGGGGACAAAAATGCTATTTCAGAATGTGGGGGGGAATGTGGCACCCTTGGTGTTTGCTATGCTACTGCTGAACCAAAGCTTCTTTTCAGTAATGACTGTTCTGTTGTTTAAATGTAGGTCCCTCCCCTGTATATTTTATAGCTGCTCGTTGTTTAGCTTGCAGCTTTGTATAGTACATAAAAGAGCAGGCGTTTGAGATAAAGCCACCTACTCCTTGGCAGCTATGACTGTTAGACTACTTTAGGTCCATAGATTTAAGAACAAAAGGTCCATAGATTTACTTTTTTTTATGTAGATCTTGATTTGCCATTTGATCTTGAGTGTTTTTTTTACTCTTCTTATCACTATTCGCAAAATGTTGTTCTGGCCTAACTTGTCTCTCTTAATTAGCTTGTTTCATTTATTATGATGGATCATTTATTTTGCTGAAATATGTTGATCTGTCATTCTTATTGAGAGCAAGTCTAAGAAGCAGTAGATATTTTCTATGTGCACTATTTCTATGCTTGCCGTGCTTGAGGTTTGTTTTTGTGTATTTTACTTTTGGTTTTGTACAACAGCTTCAAACAGAGGAAAACACAATATGTTTAGTTATGGAAAAGATATTCCACAGCGGTTTAGATGGTACAATGATTCTCTACACTATAGTTGCTTGTTTTGTCACATAAACAACCAGGAAATGGAAAGAGTGATTTCTGCATAGAGCATCTATAACATGAGAAGGTTTTGCGGAAAGAAAGTATTTCTGTCAACCCAATAGATGGTTATCACGTCAACTGGCTTCACACGGAGTGATAGACAAACGCGAGCATCACACAGACAGACAGTGGCAATATTGCTGGAAATTAATTGGCAGATATTGTGTTTAGTTATTTTAACAACCAATTAATCCAATAGCAAAAAAAATATGACACATGTTTCAAAATTGCCCTTTGAATGTAGTATGTTACAGTTCTGTAAAATCCAGTACATTACACAGCTTTCACATTAGGCAATACACTTAGGCACTACCCATAACAATTTACTGAACATCCAATTTCCATAATTCAGGCCAAAGAGTTCAATCTTGGTTTCATCACACCAGATAATCTTGTTTCTTGTGGTCTGAGTGTCCTTTAGGTGCTTTTTGGCAAACTCCAAGCAGGCTGTCATGTGCCTTTTACTGAGGAGTGGCTTCCGTCTCGCCACTCTACCATAAAGGCCTGATTGGTGGAGTGCTGCAGAGGTGGTTGTCCTTCTGGAAGGTTCTTCCATCTCCACAGAGGAACTCTGGAGCTCTGTCAGAGTGATCAAGGCCCTTCCCCCCCCGATTACTTAGTTTGGCCGAGAGTCCAGCTCTAGGAAGAGTCTTGGTGGTTCTAAACTTCTTCCATTTAAGAATTATGGAGGCCGCTGTGTTCTTGGGAACCTTCAATGCTGCAGACATTTTTTTGGTACCTTCCCCCAGATCTGTGGCTCAACACAATCCTGACTCTGAGCTCTACGGACAATTCCAACAACTCCTATCAAGTTGTCCAAACATCTCAAGGATGATCAATGGAAACAGGATGCACATGAGCTCAATTTCGAGTCTCATAGCAAAGGGTCTGATTACTTATGTAAGTCATGTATTTCTGTTTTTCGTTGTCATTATGCGGTATTATGTGTAGGCTGTAACGTAACAAAATGTGGAAGAAGGGAATGGGTCTCAATACTTTCCGAATGCACTATGTATATTATAATTGTTTTGTGTATTTTGTTGTACATTTCAATTCACCCCAGAATAAATTCTTAAAGCATAGCTATGTGGTTAAGAGGGTACAATTCCAAGGAAATGTACCATCTTACCCCCCCTCCTGTTTCCAATCTGTCTTAATAAAGCATAGAAAAAATAAAGGTGGAATTCTACAAAAAATATTCTCAATGGGCCCTTAAAATCAATAAATATTATGCTTTAACCATTTGCATTTCTAAACCATTGATTGTGTTATTGTGTTTTGATGCTGCCTTTTACATGCACTAAACCCCCCAAAAAAAAAACAATGTTTTTACAACACTCTCTTAACAATTCCAATATGTAGGTTTAACACTTAATTTCTGTGTATTAAAACACTTACGTTGAGTTCACATACAAACACCAGATCTCAGTTTACTGCCTGCCCAACTGTACAGCACCCACTTTCACAGGAAGGCTGAGGCGATTATATCATGTACCTCAGTCACCCGAGCCAAGGCATGTTCACCTTGCTACCATCTAGAAGACTGAGACAGTATTGGTGCATCAAAGCTGTGAACGAGAGACTGAAAAACAGCTTCTACAGTTGATGGTGGAAGTTTACATACACTTAGGTTGGAGTCATTAAAACTTGCTTTCAACCACTCCACAAATTTCTTGTTAACAAACTATAGTTTTGGCAAGTCGGTTAGGACATCTACTTTGTGCATGACACAAGTAATTTTTCCAACAATTGTTTACAGACAGATTACTTCACTTATCATTCACTATATCACAATTCCAGTGTGTCAGAAGTTTACAGACACTAAGTTGACTGTGCCTTTAATAAACAGCTTGAAAAATTCCAGAAAATGACGCCATGGCATTAGAAGCTTCTGATTGGCTAACTGACATCATTTGAGTCAATTGGAGGTGTACCTGTGGATGTATTTCAAGGCCTACCTTCAAACTCAGTGCCTCTTTGCTTGACATCATGGGAAAATAAAAAGAAATCAGCCAAGACCTCAGAAAAACAATTGTAGACCTCCACAAGTCTGGTTCAACCTTTTGAGCAATTTCCAAACGCCTGAAGGTACCTCATTCATCTGTACAAACAATAGTACGCAAGTATAAACACCATGGGACCACGCAGCCGTCATACCGCTCAGGGAGGAGACACGTTCTGTCTCCTAGAGAACGTATTGTGGATCGAAAAGTGCAAATCAATCCCAGAACAACAGCAAAGGACCTTGTGAAGATGCTGGAGGAAACAGGTACAAAAGTATCTATATCCACAGTAAAACGAGTCGTATATCGACATAACCTGAAAGGCCGCTCATCAAGGAAGAAGCCACTGCTCCAAAACTGCCATAAAAAAAGCCAGACTGCCGTTTGCAACTGCACATGGGGACAAAGATCATTATTTTGGGAGAACTGTCCTCTGGTCTGATGAAATAAAAATAGAACTGTTTGACCATAATGACCACCGTGCGAGACGTTCTACTTGTACAGTGTAGTTTCACTAAGCAGTCAAAAATTAAGAAAAACCCTTGAATGAGTAGGTGTTCTAAAACTTTTGACCGGTAGTGTATGTTCCTGTAAAACATCCAGTGCCGGTCTACACCTTTGAGTGCACGGACAGGAAGAGCTGTCTTCTTCACCTCAACTCAACTCAAAGCATGTGTTTGTGCTTTCCTCTGTGTGTTTGTCTGTGTGTCAGTCGATGAGGAAAAATCGTGGAGCTGAACGTGGAGCTGACGTTTCTGGAGCATCGGACGTGTGATTGCAGATAATTAAGCATAATATCGTCTGACATGTAATGCAATCGAAGTCATTCAAAATATGAACAGCACTTTCACCCAGGCACATTCTCTTTAAAACTGGGTTGTATTCACTGGGAACGAGATGGAAGCAACAGGCCGATTCGACCATATCGAATAAGAAAAGCTTGCTTTCATTTTCCGTTGCCAAACGTTTTGAAATGGTGTGCGCTAATGATGGTGAATTAACCTGATGAGACTCATAACACCTGTCGTCTTGTTTTTAGACTCAGGAAGATGCATTTGAATGAGAGGTGAGGAAATAAAGGATTACTTCTATGGATACAGATCTGTAATTATGTAGCACTTTATTTGACAGTACAGTAACGGTAAAACGGTAAAAATGTTTGTTCCGGTGGATTTCTTAATTCAAGCACCACTCCTTTCCCTGCTCTGTCTCCGCAGTCCCAGAGTCAGCATCCATCCCAGTAGGAGGAAGCACAGGAAGAGATCCAAAGACTGTGGCAAGTAAGTGTCACTAGACTGCCCTCAGCTGGTGATGGGAAGTCTTACATGCACACATAGATAGATACACCAGAGAGAGTGAGAGAAGAGAGAAGAGAGAAACTTAACTGCCTACACATAATACTGATACAATTGCGGTGGTGGGAGCCTACAGCTCAGCATTCAACACCATAGTGCCCTCAAAGCTCATCACTAAGCTAAGGACCCTGGGACTAAACACCTGGTCAGAGTAGGTAACACCACATCCGCCATGCTGATCCTCACCAAGGGGGCCCCTCAGGGGTGCCTACTCAGTCTCCTCCTGTACTCCCTGTTCACTCATGACTGCATGGCCAAGCACCACTCCAACACCATCATCAAGATTGCAGATGACACAACAGTGGTAGATCTGATCACAGACAACGATGAGACAGCCTATGTGTTATGAGGTCAGAGACCTGGCCGTGTGGTGTCAGGACAACAACCTTTCTCTCAACGTGATCAAGACAAAGGAGATGATTGTGGACTACAGGAAAAGGAGCATGCCCCCATTCTCATCAACTGGGCTGTAGTGGAGCAGGTTGAGAGCTTAAAGTTCCTTGGTGTCCACATCACCAACAAACTATCATGGTCCAAACACATTAAGACAGACGTGAAGAGGGCAAGACAAAGCCTATTCCCCCTCAGGAGACTGAAAAGATGGGTCCTTAGATCCTCAAACGGTTCTACAGCTGCACCATCGAGAGCATCAACAATTGCACCAACTGCACCAACTGATTGCATCACTGCCTGGTATGTCAACTGCTCAGCCTCCAACCTCAAGGCACTACAGAGGGTGGTGCGAACGGCCCAGTACATCACTGGGGCCAAGCTTCCTGCCATCCAGGACCTCTATACCAGGCAGTGTCAGAGGAAGGCCCTAAAAATTGTCAAAGACTCCAGCCACCCTAGTCATAGACTGTTCTCTCTGCTACCGCACGGTAAGCAGTACCCAGAGCGCCAAGTCTAGGTCAAAAAGGCTTCTTAACAGCTTCTACCCCAAAGCCATAATACTCCTGAACAGCTAATCAAAGGGCTACCCAATCCCCTATTTTACGCTTCTGCTACTCTGTTTATTATCTATGTATAGTCACTTTAGCGCTACCTACATGTACATATTACCTCAATTCACTGTAAGGGCTACACCTGTTGTACTCCTGAAGAGGAGTAAGGATCGGACCAAGATGCGGCGTGGTAAGTGTTCATGACGATTTTAATAAGAAAAGCACTGAACACTATGGAATACAAAAACCATAAACGAATACATGAAATAACCAAACCGAAACAGTACCGTGTGGCGACAAACACACACACACGGAAACAAACACCCACAAACCAACAGTGAAACCCAGGCTACCTAAATATGGTTCTCAATCAGGGACAACAATAAACAGATGCCTCTGATTGAGAACCATATCAGGCCAAACACAGAAATAGAAAAAACATAGAAACACAAACATAGACTGCCCACCCCAACTCTGACCATACTAAATAAAGACAAAACAAAGGAAATAAAGGTCAGAACGTGACATCATCAACTAGATTCAGCCGATTGCCGATTTTTTTCTTGAGCGGATGGGAGGCCGAAATAGCACGTACCATATCCTCAAAATGCGAAATTCTTTACAATTAATATTACTTTATTTGGCATTAGCCATACTCTGAATCCTGACATTTTAACACATTCAATGAATCTAGTTTGAACAGGTTTTTGGTGCTTGTCACCTTGGCCGTGTGGTTGATGATATCAGTCAGAGATGGTGTACTTCTCCCTGCCCCCGTTTTCTATCATCTGTGTTTCTCTGCAGCCCCACCACATCCTGTCTAGCTTAGAGACCGAGACCCTAACTACACTACTCCATAAAGAGAAAAAAAACATAATTCACCCTTGTATCTCAAAATGATTTTATGAGCATTCAATCCAATTAAGATACTATTGGTGAGCTTGTGGTGGTGTACTTCACAGCAAAAAGAAGATAGTTTCAAACCTGAACACATCTCAAATACATCTCTTACCCTCCTGTCTGTGCATGGCAACCACACTTTCCAGTTCCTGCTGAGCCTGGCAAATCATTATTACCACACCATTCAAGCACTTTCAAATGTTTTCCAATTGTTAATACATTCTTTATTATCGTGATTGTCACCGCATAGCAACGTTTTCTACTGCACTCTGAATTGTCTTACTGATGGAGCTCTCAATCTGACTCTCTATCTCTCTCTCATTGTGTCTGTCTCTCTTTTCTCTTTCTCCATCTCTCTCCTCTGAAAGTGAGAGGAGAGGCCATATAATGTTAAAATGTCAGCACGCAGCTAAAAGTCTATTCGGTATACATTGTAGAATATTGATGTAATTTAGCAGACACTTTTATACAAGGTGACTTACAGTCATGTGTGCATACATGTTTTATGAACGGCTGGTCTCGGGAATCAATCCCACTATCCTGGGGTTGCAAGAGCCGTGCTCTACCAATTAGATATGGAAGACTATGCTCCCCTGAGAACTAACAGAGGGGCACTTTGATAACAGGTCACAGTTGGAAGCCGTCCTATTGCCTCTGACCAGAGAACAACAGAAGTTATTTCCCTTTCTGTTCAGTTAAAACTAAGCTTAGGTTAAAGGTTAGGCACAGAAGTCCTTCATTTGACCAGTGGTGTAAAGTATTTAAGTTAAAAAAATACTTTAAAGTACTACTTAAGTAGTTTTGGGGGGTATCTGTACCTGACTATTTATATTTTTGACAACTTTTACTTTTACTTCAATACATTCCTAATTAAATGTATTTACTTTTTACTCCATACATTTTCCCTGACTCCCAGAAGTACTTGTTACATTTTCAATGCTTAGCAGAACAGAAATAGTCCAATTCACGCACTTATCAAGAGAACATCCCTGGTCATCCTTACTGCCTCTGATCTGGCGGACTCACTAAACACAAATGTTTTGTTTCTGAATGATGTCTGAGTGCCCCTGGTTAACCATGAATAAAAAAAACAAGAAAATGGTGCCATCTGGCTTGCTTAATAAAATGATTTTAAGTGATTTATACTTTTACGTTTGATACTTAAGTATATTTAAACCCAAATACTTTTAGACTTTTACTCAATTAGTTTTTACTGGGTGACTTTCACTTTTACTTGAGTCATTTCCTATTAAGGTATATTTACATTTACACAAGTATGCCAATTGGGTACTTTGTCCACAATTGAATTTGACTAGCTTACTAGCACATATCAGACTTGTAGGTCACTCTTTATGAGAGTGTCTGCTAAATGTGGGTGCAGGGGACTGAGAGGTTTGTGGTGTCAGCTCTCTTGCATGAGAGAAGCTGTGCAGAGATAGAGGGCGGTTCCACATCTCCCCTATAATGAGAATGAAAGCGACTGACCCATATAGGCTACAGACAACAGAGCGAACAAATAAGCGATAACCACACGCTGACATAGATGGCGATAGAGAAGAGTACATACAGACGTACTAACACACACACAGACAATGTGGGGGTGTTGTGGGGGTTGATGGAATCCATGTATGTTGACACGTTCATTTTGATACATGTATTTGTGTAGTTTTACTTGAGATATAGCAACCACAAGGCTCCCACTCTCTATCCGTTTGTGGGTGTTGTTTTGAGACTAACATCAGGGCCTTATTCAAAGAACCTTGCAGAGTGATGTACAGAAGAGGTCTGTACAGTTCTATACAACACATTTCTATCAGGACCACACCATGCTTACAGAAAGAGACATGCTACTCTGATCTGATAGAGGAAACATGTGTAATAACTTTACAGAGTGATGTACAGAAGAGGTCTGTACAGTTCTATACAACACATTTCTATCAGGACCCCACCATGCTTACAGAAAGAGACATGCTACTCTGATCTGATAGAGGAAACATGTGTAATAACTTTACAGAGTGATGTACAGAAGAGGTGTCTGTACAGTTCTATACAACACATTTCTATCAGGACCCCACCATGCTTACAGAAAGAGACATGCTACTCTGATCTGATAGAGGAAACATGTGTAATAACTTTACAGAGTGATGTACAGAAGAGGTGTCTGTACAGTTCTATACAACACATTTCTATCAGGACCACACCATGCTCACAGAAAGAGACATGCTACTCTGATCTGATAGAGGAAACATGTGTAACAACCTTCAAATACATTATTGAAAAGATGTAGCAGCTGGACTTCTTATAGCATTTTCTTTTGAACTGCATTTATTTGTCTTGACACATGAACTACCATTTACCATTCTCTCTGATGGACATTAACATTCAGTAACCTTCATTGTAATCTATATAATATTCTGGCCTGATACCCTGGCCTAACACCTGGTCTTCAGGCAGTTTTCTTTCTGTCTAACGCATCATATTTCATAGGCTGATTGAAAATATGATGCAATAGATAAGCAGCAGGTGATGGCTTTATCAATGTGTCATAAAGAGCAGTGTTTCCCAAACTCGGTCCTGGGCCCCCTCCCCCTGGGTGCAAGTTTTGAGTTTGTTTTGTGTAGTGCTCGGGGGAAAAACAAACCTGCCCCCAGGGGGGGCCCCAGGACTGAGCTTGGAAAACCCTAATCTAGAGATACACCAGAATAACCTGTTCAAGTGTCAAAACACCTTGATATCATATCCAATGTAAACACATCAGATCAACCACAACAACCTTCTGAATAACATTTTGAAAATAAATATTTTTTCCAGTGTCTTTATGAAAGCAAAAATCTCTACATGTTATTACAAATTGTTGGATTTACTTTCCTTTACAACAGTTAATTATACTGTATGTCAAGTCATATTACAGCTAAACAATAATACACAATGCTACTTTTACTGTATTGCAACAAACACCATGAAGGGAATGAGAGAGTCAGGTACCGGTAAAGTTATATGCAAATATAATATTGATGATACATTCAGCACCATGTCTGATTGCGGACAGGGTAAATTATTAATTTAAACGTTAAAGCAGTTGATGAGCTCTTTGCCAAGACAAATGTCAACCCCCCACAAAGCTTGTTTATCCCCCCCACCACTACCAAGTAAAATCTTCTAGCTTTCACCTGGCTGAGTTTGCCAATGCAACACACCTACACAGATCTCTGGTTACCCCACACAGGCCCTCAGCCCTCCCACAATCTGTCTTCTCCTCCCAAACGTATTCCTGCGGCAGATGTTTTCTTTATTCAGTCACCTGAAGCCCAGCCTCAAATCAGGGAGATTCCAAAGACTCTTCCAAGCAGCATTGTGTTACAAGTCCATTGGTTTTCCATTTCAACCAAACTACTTTCTCTCACCATCTTTGCTCTCTGCTTTTCTAAGGTTGATTGGTCATCCATCAACATTCAAAGATTCTCTGGAGAATATGGAGTGAGAAAATGAATGCACACAGAATGGGTTAGACAGAATCAGCTATTTGAGAGGGACACGTACAGGATAGGTGAACTGTGTTGGCATGTCCCTATGGTGAATAATACTGCAAAGATGTCTGGGAACACCACCAAGGCTGCTGCTGGGATAACAGGATAGTATCTTCCTCCATGCCTCTCGTCTTTGTTGTGTGTAGTTGTGTGGGGAAAAACTAATACAATACCTGACACAGTGTTTTCAGAACCAAAACTTCAATGAAACCTTAGTCCTATATATACTGTATACACAGTGTCTTCAGAAAGTATTCACACTCCTTTACTTTTTACAGCCTGAATTTAAATTTAAAATTAATTAAATGTAGATTTCGTGTCACTGGCCTACACACAATACCCCATAATGTCAAAGTGGAATTATGTTTTTAGACATTTTTACAAAATAATTAAAAATCAAAATCTGAAATCGAATCAAATTTATTTATATAGCCCTTCGTACATCAGCTGATATCTCAAAGTGCTGTACAGAAACCCAGCCTAAAACCCCAAACAGTAAGCAATGCAGGTGTAGAAGCACGGTGGCTAGGAAAATCTCCCTAGAAAGGCCAAAACCTAGGAAGAAACCTAGAGAGGAACCAGGCTATGTGGGGTGGCCAGTCCTCTTCTGGCTGTGCCGGGTGGAGATTATAACAGAACATGGCCAAGATGTTCAAATGTTCATAAATGACCAGCATGGTCTAATAATAATAAGGCAGAACAGTTGAAACTGGAGCAGCAGCACGGCCAGGTGGACTGGGGACAGCAAGGAGTGATCATGTCAGGTAGTCCTGAGGCATGGTCCTAGGGTTCAGGTCCACCGAGAGAGAGAAAGAAAGAGAGAAAGAGAGAATTAGAGAGAGCACACTTAAATTCACACAGGACACCAAATAGGACAGGAGAAGTACTCCAGATATAACAAACTGACCCTAGCCCCCGACACATAAAATACTGCAGCACAAATACTGGAGGCTGAGACAGGAGGGGTCAGGAGACACTGTGGCCCCATCCAAGGACACCCCCGGACAGGGCCAAACAGGAAGGATATAACCCCACCCACTTTGCCAAAGCACAGCCCCCACACCACTTGAGGGATATCTTCAACCACCAACTTACCATCCTGAGACAAGGCCGACTATAGTCACATCAGTGACTCAACCCACTCAAGTGACGCACCCCTCCCAGGGACGGTATGAAAGAGCCCCAGTAAGCCAGTGACTCAGCCCCTGTAATAGGGTTAGAGGCAGAGAATCCCAGTGGAAAGAGGGGAACCGGCCAGGCAGAGACAGCAAGGATGGTTCGTTGCTCCAGAGCCTTTCCGTTCACCTTCCCACTCCTGGGCCAGGCTACACTCAATCATATGACTCACTGAAGAGATGAGTCTTCAGTAAAGACTTAAAGGTTGAGACCGAGTTTGCGTCTCTTACATGGGTAGGCAGACCATTCCATAAAAATGGAGCTCTATAGGAGAAAGCCCTGCCTCCAGCTGTTTGCTTAGAAATTCTAGGGACAATTAGGAGGCCTGCGTCTTGTGACCGTAGCGTACGTGTAGGTATGTACGGCAGGACCAAATCAGAGAGATAAGTAGGAGCAAGCCCATCTATTGCTTTGTAGGTTAGCAGTAAAACCTTGAAATCTGCCCTTGCCTTGACAGGAAGCCAGTGTAGGGAGGCTAGCACTGGAGTAATATGATCACATTTTTTGGTTCTAGTCAGGATTCTAGCAGCCGTATTTAGCACTAACTGAAGTTTATTTAGTGCTTTATCCGGGTAGCCGGAAAGTAGAGCATTGCAGTAGTCTAACCTAGAAGTGACAAAAGCATGGATACACTTTTCTGCATCAATTTTGGACAGAAAGTTTCTGATTTTTGCAATGTTACATAGATGGAAAAAAGCTGTCCTTGAAATGGTCTTGATATGTTCTTCAAAAGAGAGATCAGGGTCCAGAGTAACGCCGAGGTCCTTCACAGTTTTATTTGAGACGACTGTACAACCATTAAGATTAATTGTCAGATTCAACAGAAGATCTCTTTGTTTCTTGGGACCTAGAACAAGCATCTCTGTTTTGTCCGAGTTTAAAAGTAGAAAGTTTGCAGCCATCCACTTCCTTATGTCTGAAACACATGCTTCTAGCAAGGGCAATTTTGGGGCTTCACCATGTTTCATTGAAATGTACAGCTGTGTGTCATCCACATAGCAGTGAAAGTTAACATTATGTTTTCGATTTGACATCCCCAAGAGGTAAAATATATAGTGAAAACAATAGTGGTCCTAAAACAGAACCTTGAGGAACACCGAAACTTACAGTTGATTTGTCAGAGGACAAACCATTCACAGAGATAAACTGATATCTTTCCGACAGATAAGATCTAAACCAGGCCAGAACTTGTCCGTGTAGACCAATTTGGGTTTCCAATCTCTCCAAAAGAATGTGGTGATCGATGGTATCAAAAGCAGCACTAAGGTCTAGGAGCACGAGGACAGATGCAGAGCCTCGGTCTGATGCCATTAAAAGGTCATTTACCACCTTCACAAGTCTTGAAATGTCTTGAGTCAATAAGTATTCAACCACTTTGTTATGGCAAGCCTAAATATGTTCAGGAGAAAATAATTAGCTTAACAAGTCACAGAACAAGTTGCATGGACTTGTGTGCAATAATATTGTTTAACATGCTTTTTGAATGACTACCTCATCTCTGTACCCCACAACAAACAATTATCTGTAAGGTCCCCTCAGTCGAGCAGTGAATTTCAAACACAAAGAGAATTTAGGCTTTCAAATGGCTTGCAAAGAAGGCCGCATTTTAGCAGATTGGGTAAAAATATTTTTTTTAAACGTTGAATATATCCCTTTGAGCATGGTGAAGTTATTAATTACACTTTGGATGTTGTATCAATACACACAGCCACTACAAAGATACAGGCGTCCTTCTTAACTCAGTTGACGGAGAGGAAGGAATCAGCTCAGGGATTTCACCATGAGGCCAGTGGTGACTTTAAAACCATTACAGAGCCATTAATGGATTTGATAGGAGACAACTGAAGATGGACCAGCAACATTGTAATTAATCCACAATACTAATACGAAGCCAGTACAGAATAAAAATATTCCAAAACATGCATAATGTTTGCAATAAGCCAAAGAAATGTATTTTATGTCCTGAGTACAAAGTGTTATGTTTGGGGCAAATCCAACACAACACATCACTGACTACCACTGATTACCAATATTTTCAAGCATGGTGGTGGCTATATCATGTTATGGGTATGCTTGTCATCGGTTAAGGACTTGGGAGTTTGTTTAGGATAAAAAAGTGGAATAGAGCTAAGCACAGGCAAAATCCAAGAGGAAAACTTGGTTCGGTCTGATTTCCAACAGACTGGGAGACAAATGAACCTTTCAGCAGGACAATAACCTAATACAAAAGGCCAAATATACACTGGAGTTGCTTCCCAAGACTACATTGAATGTTCCTGAGTGGCCTAGCTACAGTTTTCACTTAAATCGGCTTGAAGATCTATGTCAAAACTTGAAAAAGTCTGTCTAGCAATGATCAACAACTAACTTGACAGAGCTTGAAGAATAAGAATAATGTGCAAATACTGTGAGAAGCTCTTAGAGACTTACCCAGAAAGACACAGCTGTAATAGCTGCCCAAGATGCTTCTTCAAATCATTGTCTCAGGGGTGTGAATACTTGTGTAAATTAGATTTTTCTGTATTTTATTTTCAATAAATGTGTAAACATTTCCAAAAACATATTTTTACTTTGTCATTATGGGTGGGAAATCTGAGGTTTGTAGTTTTTCAACTCAGCCCCTATTGAAGATACAGTGGTATATTGGTCATGTTCCACTTCCTAAGGCTTCCACTAGATGTCAACAGTCTTTAGAAAGTTCTACTGTGAAGGGTGCTGATTGAGAGGGAAATGAGTCAGGTGTCTGGCAGAGAGCCACGGCTCGTGACGCGGGTCATGAGAGTTAGCTCGTGTTTCATTGCTTTTCTACAGACAAGCGAATTCTTCGGTTGGGACATTATTGAAGATTTATGTTAAAAACATCCTAAAGACTGATTCTATACTTTGTTTGGTATGTTTGTACGACCAGTAATATGACTTTTTGGACTTTTCGTCCAAACTTTCCGCTTGACTTGCACACGCGTTTGGATTTGTTTACCAAACGCCTTAACAAAAGGAGGTATATGGGCATAAATTATGAACTTTATCGAACAAATCAAACATTTATTATGGAACTGGGATTCCTGGGAGTGCATTCTGATGAAGATCATCAAAGGTAAGTGAATATTTATAATGCTATTTCTGACTAATGTTGACTACACAACATGGCGGATATTTCTTTGGCTGGTTTGGGCTCTGAGCACCATACTCAGATTATTGCATGGTAAGTTTTTAAAAAATCTGACACGGAGGTTGCATTAAGGAGAAGTTTATCTAAAGTTCCTTGTATAATAGTTGTATCTATTATCAATGTTTATTATGAGTATTTCTGTCAATTGATGTGGCTCTCTGCAAAATTACCGCATGTTTTGGAACTACTGAACATAACACGTCAATGTAAAATTAGATTTTTGGATATAAACATGCACTTTTAGAACAAAACATACATGTATTGTGTAACATGAAGTCCTATGAGTGTCATCTGATGAAGATCATCAAACGTTAGTGATTAATTTTATCTGTCACCTTAGATATCCTTTTTATGTCTCTATTTTTGTTTGGTCAGGGCGTTAGTTGGGGTGGGCATTCTATGTTTTGTGTTCTATGTTTTCTATTTCTGTGTGTTTGGCCGGGTGTGGTTCTCAATCAGAGGCAGCTGTCTATCATTGTCTCTGATTGAGAACCATACTTAGGTAGCCTTTTCCCACGTGTAGTTGTCACGGTCTTCCTCCTCTTCATCTGAAGAGGAGAGGCGAGAAGGATCAGAGGACCAATATGCGGCGTGGTATGTGTTCATAGTGAATTTTAATAAAGAGAACACTGAACACTATACAAAAGAGTAACAAAAAAACAATAACCCAAATACGACCGTGAAGCTACAAATGACACCTGTGCTGACACAAGCCACTAACATAGACAATCACCCACAAACAAACAGTGCAACCCAGGCTACCTAAGTATGATTCTCAATCAGAGACAACTAATGACACCTGCCTCTGATTGAGAACCATACTAGGCCGAAACATAGAAATCCCCAAATCATAGAAAATCAAACATAGACTGCCCACCCAACTCACGCCCTGACCATACTAACTAAATACAAAACAAAGGAAATAAAGGTCAGAATGTGACAGTAGTAGGGTAGTTGTTTTCTGTTTTTGTGTCTGCACCAGACAGAACTGTTTTGGTCGTTCTCTTTGTTATTTCAGTGTTCAGTTAATAAAAATCATGAACACGTACCACGCTGCACCTTGTTCCACACCTTCCAACAGCCGTTACATTATCTATATTTCTGCTTTTTGTGACTCCTATCTTTGGCTGGGAAAATGGCTGTGTTTTTCTGTGACTTGGGGGTGACCTAATATAATCATTTGTGGAGCTCTCTTCTCTGTAAAGCCTTTTTGAAATCAGACACTGTGGCTGGATAAATGAGAATTTTATACCTGTATGTTTGAGAAATTTGATTTATGAGATTTCTGTTTGAATTCGGCGCCCTGCAATTTCACTGGCTGTTGGCGAGGGGTTCCGCTAGCCGAACCCCATTCCCAGACAGGTTGTCTCCTCCCCTTCATCTACACTGATTGAAGTGGATTTAACAGGTAACCGTGACATCAAGGGATCATAGCTTTCACCTGGATTCACCTGGTCTGTCTATGTCATGGAAAGAGCAGGATTTCCTGATATTTTGTACACTCGGTGTATATACCTCACACAATAGCATACAGAAGGCTACCATACACGATAATGCAAACTGCAAACAGTTCACAGTGAAATTCTCTTTTCTCCACTAGAAGGTGCTCTTTAACCGATGTCCCTTCCACGGGACGTTTAGGCTAACATAGGCTATTGCGATTAGCATAAGTTTGTAAGTAACATGAACATTTCCCAGGACATAGACATATCTGATATTTGCAGAAAGCTTAAATTCTTGTTAATCTAACTGCACTGACCAATTTACAGTAGCTGTTACAGTAAAATAATACCGTGCTATTGTTTGAGGAGAGTGCACAATTGTGAACATGAAAGTTTATTAATAAACAAATGAGGCACATTTGGGCGGTCTTGATACAGAAATGCAATGGATCATTGATCAGTTTATAACCTAGTAGCCAAAACCGAAATGGCACCTGAGCTAGAATAATACACTGTGGCCTTTCTCTTGCATTTCAACGATGATGGTACAAAAAAATACAAAATAAAGTTTTTTTTTCTTCTTTGTATTATCTTTTACCAGATCTATTGTGTTATTTTCTCCTACATTCCTTTCACATTTCCAAACATGTCAAAGTGTTTCCTTTCAAATGTTACCAAGAATATGCATATCCTTGCTTCAGGGTCTGACATACAGGCAGTTAGATTTGGGTATGTCATTTTAGGTGAAAATGTAAAAAAAGGGGCAGATCCTTAAGAGTTTTTTAACAACCTACACTCTGGTTCATCACTACATAACAAGTCTGCTAACCACTCTCTTTATCTCAAGAGGGATGGGTATTATAATGTAATGAGCTCAGACATGATGGCAGTCATGGATTATCCAATTTCTCACACATGCTTCTTCTACAAAGCCTCCATCTCCTCAGGGTGTTGTGATGTTGTGAGTACTGACAGGGTCATCAAATACACCACTGTAGATGGAGTTGTAATCTTATCTCTCTACCTCGAGAGGGAGAGAAAGACTGGTGATGAGATGAGGGGTGTAAACATTTGCCCAAACAGTTGCAACTAAAACAGCCGTTTCTATTGGATAAATTCAGGTAGGTCCCTCCCCTTTCTGTTTCCTTCTGTTTGAGAAACATTTTGCAACAGAATCGTCTTAATGAATACACCACAGAGGGCTGCTGGTCTGGTTGAGTCTATTCTCTCCTCTGTACCTGGACACGATCACATCTTTCCAGTTCTTCACAGTGTGCACCACTGAACAGCTGGAGCTTTAGAGGAATGAACCATTTGTTCAGATGGAGAAGGCTTGCCAGACTGATGTTCATGCTGCTATATTTTGTCATTAATGGTATGTTTCTTTTGTTTTTACTGATTTGTTGCACTAACTAAAATTGTATGTGGGAGATGACAGATAAGTAGGCAAATGTTTTTATTTGTAAATGTTTTAATTAGCAACATTGGTCAAATTCAAAAATGCTAAATCATTTAAACAGTGCAACATTTATACTGTGTGTAGCCTATCGCTAAGACTCATTCCAAAATAACATTCCTCCCTTTCTGGAGAGACGTGCTCCTGTATCCTGTCCGAGCATTAGACAAATATTTAAAGTAAGGGATAGATACAGACAGGGATAGGTTCTTTCACAGGAAAAAAGAGTTGTAGGATATAAAAGTTTGTGATCTATACACCAACTACAGAGTATGCCAATACTTTATTGATTCATAGACTAATTTAGATGAGATATTAATAATATTTTTGGAAACAACAGGCTGATAACCTTTTATAGTTCACTGAGACTGAGACTGTAGCTTGTCATTTGAAACTCATTTGTGTTCTATTACAATTTTTGACAAATGACAGAAGTCATGTGTTTAGGCTCACAGTGCCTGCCCATTGATGTTTGAAAAGACTGACTATGGATGTGACAATAAAACATGCACCTTTATGGACATGACTTCATCCCCAAAATGATGAAATTCTTTAATGGATATCAATATCTAAAAGTCATTAGGTAAAATGAACATTTAAACTCAGTGGCATTTAAGCTACTTTCGAGGGGGACATTAAACAGGAAATGTTTGTGGTTTCCTGTCATTATGTGGTCAGAGGCTGTCTGTCACATAGACGGTTGGAAGAGCGAGAGGCAGGTCTTTGGAACAGGCGATGTACTTTTTGACAAAATTCATGGTCTGGTCACAAGTCAGCTCACCACAAATGTGATGTTCCTCTGTTCATAGCGTGAGACAAAAAAGTGGTGTTTTTTTAGGGTGTAAGTGTCTCACATGAATGTCTTAAAACTGAGAATGAAGACGTTCAAGAGAAATAAGAGCTTCTCTACTTGACCAAAAGTATGTGGTCAGCAGTGCTGTAAAGTACTTAATTAAAAATACTTTAAAGTACTACTTAAGTAGTTTTTGGGGGTTGGCCTTATGAATTCGAGCAGCGTTCTCTTGGCATCCGCCAAACCCAGATTCATCCATCAGACTGCCAGATGGTGAAGCGTGATTTCCAATGCTCAATAGTCCAATGGCGGTGAGCTTTACTTTAATCCAGCTGATGCTTCGCATTGCGCATGGTGATTTTAGGCTTGTGTGTGTGGCTGCTCGGCCATGGAAACCCACAGTTCTTGTGCTGACGTTGCTTCCAGAGGCAGTTTGGAACTCAGAAGTGAGTGTTGCAACCGAGGACAGACAATTGTTACACGCTATAGGCCTACTATAGGCTAACGTTAACTAGCTGGCCTGGCACATCATTGCCATTGAAAGGAAGTTAGGCTAGCTATAGCAAGCTTTTTAGCCAGGCAGCCTAGAACAACATAAACTAAAAGTGTGTAGCCTACTGTATGACCTACTGTATGACAGTTTCTAATATGAAAGAGGAGGATGTCATTGGCGTTTCTCTACAAGTAGGGTGAGTCAATGAGTCATGTATTTTCTACTTGCATGCAAGCACGCACACACACAGAAATCATTACCATGGACAACCACATTATATTTAGCTTACGTTGATTGGACTAAATTAACTTGCTGGACCATGCTGTAGGTCATGTAACTGTTTATTATATGCAATAATAAAAGTATCATACACTGCAGTTGAGGAACAATGTGAAGGTAATTCTGCTTTGAAAGTTGATTAACTTGTAATCCCACTTTTGAGAAAATGGCCATTGAATGTTTTGGTACACCTACTGAGAGTTCTTCTTTGTCTACACCTATTCAGCATCGTTCACACACTCTTAAGCCTTAGCCCCACCCAACCACTGATTTCAAGACTAAAACTGGTGAAAGTAGTAGCCTACAATAAGGAAAAACTCGTAAAAATATACTTCATATACACTTTGGTCTATTTCTTAACTTCTTAGTGATTCCTTCCCGCTCGAATCCCGTTAATGGGATTGATTTGACAACATCCAGTGAAATTGAAGTGCGCCAAATTAAAAAACAGAAATACTCATAATAAAAATGAATAAAACATACAAGTGTTATACATCAAAATAAATCTTAACTTCTTGTTAATCCAGCCACTGTGTCAGATTTCAAAAAGACCATGCGATTATCTGAGGACAGCGCCCTGCATACAATCACATGAAAATCAGATTTCAACCAGGCAGGTGTGTGACAAAAGTCAGAAATAGCGATATAATTAATGCCTTACCTTTGAAGATCTTCTTCTGTTGGCACTCCAAAATGTAGATACTACAAAGTATCTAATAAGTTACCTGTAAACTTGGTCCAAACATTTCAAACAACATTCCTAATCCAACCTTATGTATCCTAAAACTTAAATAATTGATCAAATGTAAGACGGAATATACTGTGTTCAATACCGGATAAAAACAACGTGAAGCGCGTTCCAGTTCACGCGCACCAAACAGAAGAGTCCACTTGTCTTGACACTCATAAAGAACAGCCGTACCCCATCATTTCTCAAAAGAAAAACATCAACCAATTTCTAAAGACATCTAGTGGAAGCCATAAGAACTGCAACCAGGTTCCTACTAAATAGAGCTTCCCATAGAAACCTAAAGGAAAACACAGTGACCTCAATTTCTTTTTTTTGTCCTCTGGGTTTCGCCTGCCAAATCAGTTCTGTTATACTAACATACATTATTTTAACAGTTTTAGAAACTTCAGAGTGTTTTCTTTCCAAATCTACCAATTATATGCATATCCTAGCTTCTGGGCCTGAGTAACAGGCAGTTTACTTTGGGCTAGCTTTTCATCCAAACGTGAAATTACTGCCCCCTATCCCTAAGAAGTCCAGATAAAAATATTTTGTAATTATTAGATGATGCTTACCCAGACACATGTCTAAATTGATGGGGAAATCAATGCTATAACCACCCCCCAGATGGGTCACTACTGTCTTGACATGTTCATGAAATAGCAAGTTAGCTAAACAATGAACCATAATACCAACCCATAGCTTCATTAAAAATGGTTTGGTATAGCTAGCCACCATTCATGAAGTTTGAATCTGCAGGTAGCTAAAGCTAACCAACTAGGTTCAATGTTAGCCCAATTTTTCAGTTTTTGATTTGTTAAAAACATTTGAAATATCCAATAAATGTCGTTCCACTTCATGATTGTGTCCCACTTGTTGTTGATTCTTCACAAAAAAAATACAGTTTTATATCTTTATGTTTGAAGCCTGAAATGTGGCAAAAGGTCGCAAAGTTCAAGGGGGCCGAATACTTTCGCAAGGCACTGTATATACACTATTATATACTATCTACTGTATCGTAGCCTATGCCGCTCTGACATTGCTTATCCATATATTTCCATTCCTTTACTTAGATTTGTGTATATTAGGTATTTGTTGTGAAATTGTTAGATATTACTTGTTAGATTTCTGCACTATCAGAATTATAAGCACAAGCATTTCGCCTCACCCGCAATAACATCTTCTAAACATACAGTATGTATGTGACCAATATAATTTGATTTGATGACCAAGTTTAATCTTAATAAGTGTATGAATTTGACAATTTCCTGTCCTGCTAAGCATTCAAAGTGTAAAGTGTTTTTGGTTGTCAGGGAAAATGTACGGCGTGAAAAGTACAATATTTTTTTTAGGAATGTGGTGAAGTAGTAAAAGTTGTCAAAAATATAAATAGTTGAGTAAAGTACAGATACCCAAAAAACAACTTAAGCATTACTTTAAAGTGTTTTTACTTAAGTACGTTACACCACTGCGAGAGGTCTGTCCATAATAAAGAGATGCTCTGCTTTGATGACACCACACTCAAAAAAGCAAGTCCTGCAGGCTCTAGTTGTCTTATCTTGATCATTGTCTAGTCATGTGGTCGAGTGCTGCAAGGAAAGACCTAGTTAAGCTGCAGCTGGCCCAGAACAGAACGGCACGTCTTGCTCTTCATTGTCATCAGAGGGATGATATAAATACTATGCATGCAAGTCTATCTTGGCTAAGAGTTGAGGAGAGACAGACATGCCACTAGGGGTCTTTTCACAGTACCCAAATCCAGAACAAATTCATTACAGTGTTTTGTATTATCTAGAGCCATGAGTGCATGGAACTTCCATCTCATAATGCTCAAATGAACAGCAAACCTGGTTTCACAAAACAGATAAAGAAACACCTCACGGCACAACGCCTCTCCCCTATTTGACCTAGATAGTTTGTGTGTATTTATTGATATGTAGGCGACATGTGCCCTTTTAAAAAATGTAGTTTTGTCCTTGAGCTGTTCTTGTCTATTAGTGTTCTGTATTATGTCATGTTTCATGTTTTATGTGGACCCCAGGAAGAGCACTGCTATCGCAACAGCTAATGGGGATTCTAGTAAAATAAAATACATTTTTAAAAAGGCACATACATGAAAGTTCACCTGTTCCAGAATGCATTTTTTGGGGAAAAACACGTTTTGATAAAATTAAAATAAAAGAAACATTCAAATGCCTCTCCAGTGAAGTAGTGACATGCATTATTTGAAGCCCGAAACTTGCACTGACAGTCAGGATAAGGATGAGTCTGTGACAGTAGGAGTGACATTTTTGGAGGTGGAACCCTACCTTTTGGCTGATCCATTTGTGGTTGCAGGGTGAGTACAAACGGAGTTGGGTGCTGTGGAATTGATGAAGGTAACCTGAAGTGGTCTTTTTATAATTGTTTGTGTTTCTGCTGGTCAGAGGGCAGAGGCGCTTCTCACCAAATTAATTGGGACAAGAGATGTGACTTGCTTTGCTCTCAAGAAAATGGTGCCATTGAAAGGAGTGATTATGGGGTAGCACTGAATGTGAAAGTGGACCAACTGAAAGGGAAAGATTCCTGGCATTTTGTGATACTCGTCATTTGGTGCGATGCAGACAGGGTGGCATGAGTGGTGAAACAGAAGAGTCATTGTCTGTTCTTTTGAATTTTCATGATGAGTCTCTGCCCGACAAAGTGATGTTAGGATATTTCAGTTATCCCGCACAAGCTTATGTGCCAAATACATTATGCTGTTACAGGTGTCAAACCTATGGGCATGTAGTAGCAGTGTGTAGGAGGGAGGTTCCTAGGTGTGAAAAGTGTGCAGAAGGCCATGAGATAACGGAATGTGTAGCATTGGGGGGAAATGTGGAATGTTTTAATTGTAGGGGTGTCCATTGTTGCTATGACAATCAAGTTGTAACTGTTGCTTCTATGGAGAGATCGTTTTCTAAACTAAAACTCATAAAGAACTACCTACACTCTAAAAAAATGCTGCGTTGTTTTCTGTTACGAACCGGCTCGAAGCACGTAACAAAAAGGGAGACAATGTGGAGATAAGGAATAACAAAATTATATTTAATAACTGAAGTAACCTATATACAATAAACAATGGTGTATGTAGTCAGTAGTGTAAGTGTGTGGTTGCACACATAGATGTAATAATGAGGGTTGTTGAAAGGTGCCAAAGCAAACGCCACAACACCAAAAAACACAACACAACACAACAAAAAAACACCACCAAAAAAACACAGGACAACACAACACAACACAACACAACACAACAAAACAAAACAAAACAAAACAAAACAAAACAAAACAAAACAAAACAAAACAAAAAAACACCACCAAAAAAACACCACAACACAAAATCCAGCAGTGTGTCTGCCCGCTGAGTCTCCTCAATGAATGGGGAAAAAGTGTATTTATCCCGTGTCCCATTTCAGTGACGACCGTCCCGGCTCCGCCCACCGACATCCTAATAAGGAAAACAAGAACAAAGAGAAAGAATTCGGCAGACAGAGTGGGAGGGTCGTCACATCTTTAAAAAGAGAAAGGTTGGGTTGTTAATGCTGGGTTAATTCTCCTGCCAAATCAAAGTTATCCAGCAAGCTCTTGAATGAGGATTGTTGCAGCTGTAGCAAGTCTAGCAGACAGTGCCGCCTGCTCATAGTGGAATTACTTTGAGGGATAAATGGGCAAGGCGCTATGGCTGACCAAAAACTGTGAGTAAAAAACTATCTAACATTGTTTATTATCCATTCAGGTTAAATAGACCTAGCTAACAAAATTACATATCTCAGTCATTGACAATATTAGAAAATGTTGGCAACCCCATGCATGCTAGCTCAAACATTAGTTAGCTAGTTAACTAACGTTACTTAGCTAACATGTTCTAACTTGGCTGGCTAACTATTTAACAATCAATTGTTCTGTGCTGTGTGCCTGGAAGCAAAAAATGTAATGTCGTTTTGGCTGGCTAGTTGTGTCAGTGCCTGTAGAAAGCATGTCTTCTGTAAGCCTAACTTTAACACTACTGCATTGTTTCATGTCAGGTAGTTAGCTCAAACATTTGGTTTCCCATCTGGTTTGACAGGTCTAGCTTAGTAAAATCTAGCCAATTCCCTGTCTATGAGTTCATATAACATGATTGGAGCTAGTTGGCAAGTTTATAGCTAGTGCTTTTATGGTGGTTAAGTTACTGTATGCTTTTTTGTTTGCCTAATTGTTTCTGAGTTTACAGGCTAGGTAGTAAATCTGGATGCATACAGTTACTTTAGGTACATGTCTCAATTCACTAGGTACATAGCTAGGTACATGTCTCAATTCACATGTTTAGGCTATCAATTTTGACTCCACTTAATGTGTTAGCTATCATTTGTCTTTGTCCCCCAGATACTAAAGATGACACGATCCCACCACCAGTGTAACGAGTTGGAAAGAACACTGCCCGCCCAAACATTGAGGCCTGAATCATATTTGAGAATAAGTATACATGTGGAATATTGACTAATTAATATGTAATACTGTAAACCAGAGGTGGAAAATAACTCATGATAAATTCTCGTTACTGTAAATGAGTTAATTCAGTAATTTTACTTATAATTGAGTAAATGTAAAGTAACAATACTTGATTAAGATATTTCAGTAGCCTTTCCCCCACTGATAAAAACGTCTTAATGTTTAATTTCTTTTCAAATGTTAATAGTATATTTTACAGATGTGCCTTGTTGCAACTCATAAAATAAATGACCCTAGATCAAACTGTATGTTCCTTTTTCAATGTAATGCATGGAAGATCTGTAAGATGTGTAACTGTAGCAACATTAGCTAATTGTCAACATTAACTCAATTACTTTTACTCTGGGAACATATTAAATGAGCTACTTTGGACTTTTACTTAAGTAGTTTTACTTTTATCTGCGTCAAATTTAATTGAACTGACTCAGTGCAGATTAGCATCCTTCACACAGGCTTGTGCAAGCGTTTGATGAGTGTCTTGATTATTGTTCAATGTTTTATAATCCTTTTCTAAAATTCCCAGGCTGGAACCAATATGGCTGAATATCTCTACCAAGCAACTGAATATCTCTGCCAAGAACAAGATACCTGACCCTTTGTTCTGATTCTGGGGACAGTCACCTCTACTCCCTGGAATTCATCATGAATGAGCAAGCTCTGGAGCAGGAGACTTTGTTTTACAAATTCCACTTGAACATGAACTGTAGGGGTTGGGGGGAGTAGTGTAAACTTTACTTTTCTTCAGCCCCATTACTCAGCTGTAATTGGTAGGGCCGCTGTGATTTTTAAAAGTATGGTTGTGCTTCTAAAGTTAATTTCTGTTCTTTATTTGTTTTATATTTTGCATGACTTCATTTTGTAGCTAAAATGTATATCTTAAACATTTTGTATTGTCTACAATTTGTTGTGATTGGCCATATGTCATTTTAAGAATGACATGTTGTAACACTTATTTTTGGAAGTATTTGTAAATTAACACCTTCTGTAAAAGGTAAGAATTAACCCACTGCTGGGTCAAATGAATAACAATAAAACTGTAAAAAGCAACCAACTGCTGGGTCAAAATAACTTAATTTTGGGGGTAAATCAAGTAACCCAATGTGTTGGGTCATTCAACAGTGTTGGGTTACAATAACCCAGTGCTGTGTATGTAATATAGTGACCCACCGCAGTATTTTAAGTGAATGACGCATTAGGCTTTTGGTCTGTGTTTTTGAACACCCGAGTAAGTAGTAGCTTAAAGTAAAAATACTTTAAAGTACTACTTAAGGCTAGGGGGCACTATTTTCATTTTTGGAAAAATAACGTTCCCGACGTAAACGGGCTATTTCTCAGGACCAGAGGCTAGAAGTTGCATATAATTGACAGCTTAGGATAGCGAACACTAATGTTTCCAAAACTGTAAAAATATTGTCTGAGTATAACAGAACTGATATTGCAGGCGAAAGCCTGAGAAATCCAATCAGGAAGTGGCTCTTATTTTGACACCCCTGTGTTCCTATGCATCACTATTGCCCATTGAAAGTGATATAAACTAGATTAATTTTTCTATGGCGTCCCTAATGTGTCTACAGCCGCTAGACGGTTACAGGATTTTGAAAAATTAGCGTGAACAACATTGCGTCAGTGGTCAGGTGGTGGCTCTCAGTGATTTGTGCGTAATAGACAAAGGCGGCCATTGTTCCTCTCGCTCCTACTGAAAAGCTAATTGTCCCGGTTGATATTATTGAATAGATATTTGAAAAACACCTTGATTGTAACGTTTGCCATGTTTCTGTCGATATTATGGATCTAATTTGGAGGGGGTTTTTCGGCATTTGCCGTGACCGCAATTTCCGGTGGACAAGAAACGGTATTTCGGCTATAAAAATAATCTTTATGGAACAAAAGGAACATTTGCTGTCTAACTGGGCGTCTCGTGAGTGAAAACATCCGAAGCTCATCAAAGGTAAACTATTTAATTTGATTGCTTTTCTGATTTTCGTGGCCAAGCTTCCTGCTGCTAGCTGGACATAATGCTATGCTAGGCTATCGATAAACTTACACAAATGCTTGTCTTGCTTTGGCTGTAAAGCATATTTTCAAAATCTGAGATGACAGGGTGATTAACAAAAGGCTAAGCTGTGTTTCACTATATTTCACTTGTGATTTCATGAATATGAATATTTTCTAGTAAGATTTTGTGTCTGTGCCGTTATGCTAATTAGTGTAGTTGATGACAATTCTCCCGGATCCGGGAGGGGTAGTTAGTTGTTTTTGGGGTATCTTTACTGTACTTTTTTAAATAACTTTTACTTCACTACATTCCTAAATTTAAAAAAAATTTACTTACTCTACATTTTCCTTGACACCCAAAAGTGCTCATTACATCTTGAATGCTTAGCAGGACAGGAACATTTTCCAATTCAAGTACTTGTCAAGAGAACATTCCTGGTCATCCCTACTGCTAGGAAGCTAAGTGTTTGTTTCTTGGGCTTCGGGAATGTGACTGAAAAAGCAAAAACTAAACTGATTGAAAGTATAAGGGGATATCTGTGAACATGGTGACAGTACAATGATTGGAGCATACTCACTGTGGTGGGAAAAGTACCCAATATTATACTTGAATAAAAGTAAAGTTACTTAATAAATTACAAAAGTGAAAGTCACGCAAGTATAAGTCAAAAGTATTTGGTTTTAAATATACTTGCGTATCAAAATAATAAATATGGGCTCCCGAGTGGCGAAGCAGTGTAAGGCACTGACACTAGAGTAGTTTGATTCCAGCCTGTATCACAACTGACCGTGATTGGGAGTCACATAGGGTGGTGTATAATTGGCTCATCGTGTCCAGTTTTGGCCGGTGTAGGTCGTCATTGTAAATAACAATTTGTTCTTTATTTATTTCACCCTTATTTAACCAGATACGCTAGTTGAGAACAAGTTCTCATTTACAACTGTGATCTGGCCAAGATAAAGGAAAGCAATGCGACACAAACACAGTTACACATGGAATAAACAAGCGTACAGTCAATAACACAATAGGAAAAAAATAACGTCTATATACAGTGTGTGCAAATGGTGTGAGGTAGGCAATAAATAGGCCATAGTAGCGAAGTTATTCACAATTTAACAAATTAACACAAGTGATAGATGAGCAGATGATGATGTGCAAATAGAGATACTGGTGTGCAGAAAAGTAAAAAACAATATGTGGATGCAGTAGGTAGATTGGGTGGGCTATTTACAGATGGACTATGTACTGCTGCAGTGATTGGTTAGCTGCTCAGATAGCTGATGTTTAAAGTTAGTGAGGGAAATGTAAGTCTCCAGCTTCAGTGATTTTTGCAATTTGTTCCAGTCACCAGCAGCAGAGAACTGGAAGGAAAGGCAGACAAAGGACGTGTTGGCTTCGGGGATGACCAGTGAGATATACCTGCTGGAGCACGTGCTACGGGTGGGTGTTGTTATCGTGACCAGTGAGCTGAGATAAAGCGGAGCTTTACCTAGCATAGACTAAGATGACCTGGAGCCAGTGATCCTGGCGATGAATATGTTGCGAGGGCCAGCTGACAGTTCGCAGTGGTGGGTGGTATAAGGGGCTTTGGTAACAAAATGGATGGCACTGTGATAGAATGGCACTGTGATAGAGTGTTGGAAGCTATTTTGTAGATGACATCGTCGAAGTCGAGGATCGATAGGATACTCAAGTTTTACTAGGGTAAGTTTGGCGGCGTGAGTGAAGGAGACTGTTGCGAAATAGAAAGCCGACTCTAGATTTGATTTTGGATTGGAGATGTTTAATATGAGTCTGGAAGGAGAGTTTACAGTCTAGCCAGACACCTAGGTATTTGTAGTTGTCCACATATTCTAGGTCAGAACCGTCCAGGGTAGTGATGCTAGTCGGGTGGGTTGGTGCGGGCAGAGAACGGTTGAAAAGCATGCATTTGGTTTTACTAGCGTTTAAGAGCAGTTGGAGGCCACGCAAGGAGTATTGTATGGCATTGAAGCTTTATGGAGGTTAGTTAACACAGTGTCCAGAGAAGGGTCAGATGTATACAGAATGGTGTCGTCTGCGTAGAGGTGGATCAGGGAATCACCCGCAGCAAGAGCGACATCATTGATATATACAGAGAAAAGAGTCAGCCTGGGAATTGAAACCTGTGGTACGCCCATAGAGACTGTCAGAGATCCGGAGAACAGGCCCTCCGATTTGACACACTGAACTCTGCGAAGTAGTTGGTGAACCAGGCGAGGCAGTCATTTGAGAAACCAAAGCTATTGTCTGCCGATAAGAATACGGTGATTGACAGAGTCGAAAGCCTTGGACAGGTCGATGAAGACGGCTGCACAGTACTGTCTTTTATCGATGGCGGTTATGATATCGTTTAGTACCTGGCTGAGGTGCACCTGTGACCAGCTCGGAAACCGGATTCCACAGCAGAGAAGGTACGGTGGAATTCAAAATGGTCAGTGATCTGTTTATTAACTTGGCTTTCGAAGACTTTAGAGAGGCAGGGCAGGATGGATATAGGTCTATAACAGTTTGGGTCTAGAGAGTCACCCCTTTTGAAGAGGGGGATGACCGCGACAGCTTTCCAATCTTTAGGGATCTCGGACGATACGAAAAAGAGGTTGAACAGACTGGTAATAGGGGTTGCAACAACGGCGGTGGATAATTTTAGAAAGAGAGGGTCCAGATTGTCTAGCCCAGCTGATTTGTACGGATCCAGGTTTTGCAGCTCTTTCAGAACATCTGCTATCTGGATTTGGTGAAGGTGCTGGGGAGGCTCAGGCAAGTAGCTGCAGGGAGGGGCGGGCTGTTGGCCGGGTTTGGGGTAGCCAGGAGGAAAGCATGGCCAGCCGTAGAGAAATGCTTATTGAAATTTTCGATTATCAGTGCAGTGGGCAGCTGGGAGGAGGTGCTCTTGTTCTCCATGGACTTTACAGTGTCCCAAAACTTTTTGGAGTTAGAGCTACAGGATTCAAATTTCTGTTTGAAAAAGCTAGCCTTTGCTTTCCTGACTGACTGCGCGCGCGTATTGGTTCCTGACTTCACTGAACAGTTGCATATCGCGGGGACTATTTGATGCTATTGCAGTCCGCCACAGGATGTTTTTGTGCTGTTCAAGGGCAGTCAGGTCTGGAGTGAACCAAGGGCTATATCTGTTCTTAGTTCTACATTTATTGAAAGGCGCATGCTTATTTAAGATGGTGAGGAAATTACTTTTAAAGAGGGACCAGGCATCCTCGACTGACGGGATGAGGTCAATATCCTTCCAGGATACCCGGGTCAGGTCGATTAGAAAGGCCTGCTCGCAGAAGTGTTTTCGGGAGCGTTTGACAGTGATGAGGGGTGGTCGTTTGACCGTGGACCCATCGCGGATGCAGGCAATGAGGCAGTGATCGCTGAGATCCTGGTTGAAAACAGCGGTGGTGGTGTATTTGGAGGGCTAGTTGGTCAGGATAATATCTATGAGGGTGCTGTGCCCGTGTTTCCGGATTTGCGGTTGTACCTGGTGGGTTCCTTGATGATTTGTGTGAGATTGAGGGCATCTAGCTTAGACTGTAGGACTGCCGGGGTGTTAAGCACATCCCAGTTTAGGTCACCTAACAGAATGAACTCTGAAGATAGATGGTGTCCAGGGCACAGCTGGGAGCTAAGGGGGGTTAGTCTTAAACTGACTTGCCCTGTGAAATAAAGGTACAATTTAAAAAAATTATCCTGATTTTAAGCTAACAAGACGAGGCGAGGGGTTCCCCTACGGGAACTCCACCCCCCCGTTCAGCTGAAACGGTGGCACAGGGAATGCAAAAATATTCTTAGAAATATTTAACCTCCACACATTAATATTATTAACAAGTGCAATACCTCAAATGAAAGATAAACACCTTGTTCATCTACCCAGCGTGTCAGATTTTTCAAATGTTTTACGGCGAAAACACAGCATATATTTATGTTAGACCACCACCAAAACAAAGAAAAAACGTAGCCATTTTGTCCAACAAAAGATAAAATGACAAAAGCAGGATTTTTTTTAAACTCTTGAAAATCTTCATCAGATGACAGTCATATGACATGTTACACAGTACATTTATGTTTTGTTCGATAATATGCATTTTATATCCATAAATCTCGGTTTACATTGACGCCATGTTCAGAAAATTCTCCAAAAATATCCGGAGGAATTATATAAAGCTAAGCCAGATAACAGAAATACTCATTTCAGTTTGTCTGTGATGTGTACGCTGAGGAACTTATAACTTTACACCTTCTCCACTGCTGTCCCTTCAATGTGGATAGGGGGGTGCTCCCTCTGCTGTTTCCTAAAGTCCACGATCATCTCCTTTGTTTTGTTGATGTTGAGTGAGAGGTTGTTTTCCTGGCACAACACTCCGAGTGCCTTCACATCCTCCCTGAGGGCTGGCTGTAGTTGATGGTAATCAAGCCCACTACTGTTATGCCATCTGCAAACCTCATGATTGAGTTGGAGGCGTGCATGGCCACGCAGTCGTGAGTGAACAGGGAGTACAGGGAGGGGGGGGGGGTCAGCGAAGTGGCGATGTTGTTTTCTACCTTCACCACCTGGTGGTGGCCCGTCAGAAAGCCAAGGACCCAATTGCACAGGGCGGGGCTGAGATCCAGGGCATCCAGCTTGATAATGAGCTTGGAGGGTCCTATGGTGTCGAATTCTGAGCTGTAGTCAATGAACATAATTCCTACATAGGTATTCCTTTTGTCCAGATGGGATAGGGAAGTGTGCAGTGTGATGGCGATTGCGTCGTCTGTGGACCTGGAGCGGGACTCTAACCCGGAAGCTTATAAGAATGCCTATGCCCTTCGACAAACCATCAAACAGGCAAATCATCCAAACATGACTTAGATCGAATTGTACTACACCGGCTCTGACGCTCGTCGGATGTGGCAGGGCTTGCAAACTATTACAGACGACAAAGGGAAGCACAGCCAAGAGCTGTCCAGTGACACGAGCCTACCAGATGAGCAAAACTACTTCTATGCTCACTTCGAGGCAAATAGCACTGAAACATGCATGAGAGCACCAGCTGTTCCGGAAGACTGTGTGATCATGCTCTCCGCAGCCGATGTGAATAAGACCTTTAAACAGGTTAACATTCACAAGGCCTCAGGGCCAGACAGATTACCAGGACGTGTACTGCGAGCATGCGCTGACCAGCTGGCAAGTGTCTTCATTGACATTTTCAACCTGTCCGAGTCTGTAATACCAACATGTTTTAAGCAGACCACTATACTGCCTGTGCCCAAGAACACTAAGGTAACCTACCTAAATCACTTCCAGCCCGTAGGACTCACGTCTGTTGCCACGAAGTGCTTTGAAAGGCTGGTCATGGCTCACATCAACACCATCATCTCAGAAACCCTAGACCCACTCAAATGTGCATACTGCCCCAACAGATCCACAGATGATGAAATATCTATTGCACTCCACACTGCCCTTTTCCACCTGGACAAAAGGAACACCTATGTGAGAATGCTATTCATTGACTACAGCTCAGTGTTCAACACAGTAGTGCCCTCAAAGCTCATCACTAAGCTAAGGACCCTGGGACTAAACACCTCCCTCTGCAACTGGATCCTGGACTTCCTGATGGGCCGGCCCCAGGTGGTAAGGGTAGGTAACAACACATTCGCCGCGCTGTTCCTCAACACAGGGGCCCCTCAGGGGTGCATGCTCAGTCTCCTCCTGTACTCCCTGTTCACTCATGACTGCACGGCCAGGCACGACTCCAACACCATCATTACATTTTCAGATGACACAACAGTGGTAGGCCTGATTACCGACAGCCTATAGGGAGGAGGTCAGAGACCTGGCCGTGTGGTGCCAGGACAACAACCTCTCCCTCAACGTGATCATGACAAAGGAGAGGATTGTGGACTACAGGAAAAAGAGGACTGAGCATGCCCCCATTCTCATTGCGGGGCAGCAGTGGAGTAGGTTGAGAGCTTCAAGTTCGTTGGTGTCCACTTCATCAACAAACTAACATGGTCAAAGCACAGCAAGGCAGTCGTGAAGAGGGCACGAAAAAACCTATTCCCATTCAGGAGACTGAAAATATTTGGCATGGGTCCTCAGATCCTCAATAGGTTCTACAGCTGCACCATTGAGAGCATCCTGATTGGCTGCATCACTGCCTGGTATGGCAACTGCTCTGCCTCCGACTGCAACGCACTACCCTCTGTCGTATTCTGCGCATGTGACTAATACGATTTGATTTGTTGGGGCGGTATGCAAACTGAAGTGGGTCCTGGGTGGCCGGTAAGGTGGAGGTGATATGATCCTTGACTAGTCTCTCTTAGCACTTCATGATGACAGAAGTGAGTGCTACAGGGCAGTAGTCATTTAGTTCAGTTACCTTTGCCTTCTTGGGTACAGGAACAATGATAGCCATCTTGAAGCATGTTGGAACAACAGACTGGGATAGGGAGCGATTGAATATGTTCATAAACACACCAGCCAGCTGGTCTGTGCATGCTCTGAGGACGCGGCTAGGGATGCCGTCTGGGCCAGCAGCCTTGCGAGGGTTTACACGTTTAAATGTTTTACTCACGTCAGGCACGGAGAAGGAGATGGGGGAGCAGTCCTTGTTTAGCGGGCCATGATAGTGGCACTGTATTATCCTCAAAGCTTGCAAAGAAGGTGTTTAGTTTGTCTGGAAGCGTGAAGTCGGTGTCCGTGACGTGGCTGGTTTTTCTTTTTGCAGTCCGTGATTTCCTGTAGACCCTACCACATACGTCTTGTGTCTGAGCCGTTGAATTGCGACTCCACCTTCTCCCTGTACCAGCATTTCTCTTGTTTGATTGCCTTGTGGAGGGAATAACTACACTGTTTATATTAAGTCATATTCCCAGACCTCTTTCCTTGGTTATATGCGGTGGATCGCGCTTTTAGTTTTGAGTGAATCCATCCACGGTTTCTGGTTAGGGTAGGTTTTAATAGTCACAGTGGGTACGACATCTCCAATGCACTTCTTTATAAACGCACTCATTCAGTCAGCTTATAGGTCGATGTTGTTCTCTGAGGCTGACCGGAACATATTCCAGTCAGCGTGATCAAAACGATCTTGAAGCGTGGCTTCCGTTTGGTCGGACCAGTGTTGAATGGTTCTCATCACTGGTACATCATGTTTGAGTTTCTGCCTATAAGACCTCGGATCATTACTGTTCTGTTATTATATTCTTTAATATTACATTTTGGGGTTGTGTCCACATACAATTGTCTCATGGTCGTGTTTCCACACATTTTAAGATGTTTGATTGCCTTGCCCAGGGCTGCATGCCAAGAACTTGAGAAGATCCACCTTGATTTCTTCCGTCTTAGTTTATTACAGCTGGTTACAGTATATGTTACAGCTGATTTGCACTTGGCTAGATGTAGCTAGATGTTTTTGAATGTAAGCAAAGCCTACCTCAATTGTTTTCTGTCTGAATAGTTCTCTCTTGCTTGTGTAAGTCTAGGTACTAGTTTTCCTGTCCTTCCTCCTGTGCTTTTTGATTGTCCTTTTTTTATTTGTTAGCTAGCTAGGTTTTTAAGCTAACAGCAGGTAGCCAGTAGCTAGAAACTCTTAGCAACTCCATAGAAATGTGTATGCAACTGTTAGCTTGTTAGCTATCCAGTTGAGTTATCTGGATAAAAGTCGTCTTCTGATGTTGTATTCTTAGTCCTTCTTTATCTTTCTTTCTTTCTTGTTTTTCTCAAATGTACTCTTCCTCAAAATAATTTGAAATATGATATCTAATACTAGATATTAGGAGATCATCATTTTACCAGCTGCTCTTGGAACTTGGAACAATAACTCAGTAACTCAGAACTGATGTTTTGAAATGATCTGATGATCTGAAATACACTGCTCAAAAAAATAAAGGGAACACTAAAATAACACATCCTAGATCTGAATGATATATTCTTATTAAATACTTTTTCCTTTACATAATTGAATGTGCTGACAAAATCACACGAAAATGATCAATGGAAATCAAATTTATCAACCCATGGAGGTCTGGATTTGGAGTGACACTCAAAATTAAAGTGGAAAACCACACTACAGGCTGATCCAACTTTGGATGCAATGTCCTTAAAACAAGTCAAAATGAGGCTCAGTAGTGTGTGTGTGGCCTCCACGTGCCTGTATAACCTCCCTACAACGCATCGGCATGCTCCTGATGAGGTGGCGGATGGTCTCACAAGGGGTCTGAGGATCTCATCTCGGTACCTAATGGCAGTCAGGCTACCTCTGGCGAGCACATGGAGGGATGTGCGGCCCCCCAAAGAAATGCCACCCCACACCATAACTGACCCACCGCCAAACCGGTCATGCTGGAGGATGTTGCAGGCAGCAGAACATTCTCCACGGCGTCTCCAGACTCGGTCACGTGCTCAGTGTGAACCTGCTTTCATCTGTGAAGAGCACAGGGCGCCAGTGGCGAATTTGCCAATCTTGGTGTTCTCTGGCAAATGCCAAACCTCCTGCACGGTGTTGGAATGTAAGCACAACCCCCACCTGTGGACGTCGGGCCCTCATACCACCCTCATGGAGTCTGTTTCTGACCATTTGAGCAGACACATGCACATTTGTGGCCTGCTGGAGGTAATTTTGCAGGGCTCTGGCAGTGCTCCTCCTGCTCCTCCTTGCACAAAGGCGGAGGTAGCGGTCCTGCTGCTGGGTTGTTGCCCTCCTACGGCCTCCTCCACATCTATTTATTTATGGATATCGGTGGTAATGAAATATCTCTGTAAAGTCATGTGATTTTTCGGTGATATCCTTGACTTTTATTTGGGGGGAAAAACAATCAATTGGGGAAGAAGAACTTTCCTCACTCAGAATGCATTTCCACGTGAACTTAATTTCTGACAAAATATTGAACTACGAATCCTAACAATCATTTCCTGACCCCCAACCATCACATTAGGCCTGTAAATAACTAAGAAGGACTGGGATACTCAAGTCACGAGTGTAATTCCAGTCGACTACATTGCAGACGTGCAGAAAACATGAACTCATTTCATGTCATCTTCAGTGCAGTCTGACATCAGATCACAATATCATATGGATGCAGTTACTGACATGTTAAACACTCATCCAGGTATTGTGAGATTTATTGCAGTCATTGTGTTAATTTTGAGTCTCTCTTTCCCCAGTTCTCTGTGCTTCCCAGCAAACAGTCCAGTCTGAGACTCAGCAGGTGAAAGGCATCATGGGACAGTCTTTCTCTTTTCAAGAGAGGGTGATCAAGACTGGCAATTTACTTTATGGAGAACTTGGCAGTATTGCAAATGTGTACCCTGATAAAGAAGGCAAAATCACCCTTGAGAAGAGATTTGAAAACCGCCTCCGCTTGAACAATGTTACAAGATACTTCACTCTGTCAGCCCTTCAGATTGACGATGCTGGGGTTTATACTGTGGAGAATACAGATGAAGGGAAAAAAACAACAAAATTTGAGCTCACTGTATACAGTAAGTGTGTGTGTGTGTGTGTTGTATATTACAAAAACATTTAATATAGGTTCCAATTCCAATTTATTCCATTTTTTTCTTCCAGATGTTGTTTCCAAACCTCAGGTGACAGAGTGTGACAGCAGCTCCTGTAGTGTGGTGTGTTCTGTGGACAATGAAAAAGAGGTGACCTTGACCCTGTACAGGGGAGAGGAAATACTAAACCAGACCAGCAGTCCTGACCTCACCACCAATCCATCTCTCCATTTGGAGGTAGAGGGAAAGAACTACAACTCCACCTACAGCTGTGTGGCTTCCAACCCTGTCAGCAATGAAACAGTTCTTGTCCCAAAATGTTGCAGTGAAGATGGTCATCCTAATGATGCTGGTAAGAGACATTTTGAATTAAAACCATCCAGAAAATAGCATTTACCAAGTCAAACTGAAGTGTAGTTGAACTCATTCAAAACATACTAAGGAAAATAAGGAAAATAATTTCCTTGTGTTTTATTTCAGACAGTGATGGGATGACTCTGGGTATGGTTATTTCTGTAATCTGCGTTTTGGTTGCCTCTGGGCTGGTTGGACTTGCAATCTATCTAAGGAAGAGGGGAAATGAACACTCACAAGGCAGGTATTTACAATCAAGTGTAGTGTTTTGGAAAAGGTGTGAAATGCATGTAAAATAAGGTGTAATCTTCAACACTTCCTCTGCTTGGTCAGACAGTGTCATTATCCCAGACAACTTCTCTAAATGTTGAAAAAGCAGAAGGCACACACACTCTCTGACAATGATTACTTTAATAGCTTGGCTTATCTGACACCAAAATGACTGCAAGCACAGAGACCAGTACTCATAGTAACAAAAGTCCTGAAAGTTTACAGAACTTTCAGGGGTGGGCGTTTGTATGTCTGTCAGTTAGTCGTATGCTTCTGCCAGTTAGTCGCACCTCATCTTAGGTCCATATTTACTTTCCTTTATCTGTCTTCATAGATTCATCCGAAAGAGTGCAAGTTGACATTGAGTATGCAACGATAATTCCTAAAAAACGAACAGATAACCAGGTTAGTAAAAAACCTACAGGCTGATTGACAATACAGCAGCTTTATCAGCCCTCGTGTCTACAA
The DNA here is from genome assembly GCF_018296145.1 of Oncorhynchus tshawytscha. NCBI lineage: Eukaryota > Metazoa > Chordata > Actinopteri > Salmoniformes > Salmonidae > Oncorhynchus > Oncorhynchus tshawytscha. The sequence continues at coordinate 4,255,957 of NC_056462.1, read as the reverse complement.
CTGTAGGCTTTATCTCTGTGTCAGTGGGTTAATGTGGTCTTGAGTTGCACAAACCACCTAAGTTTGATACCCGGCCTGATATCGTTATATGGTTTGGTTGCACAATGAGAAGCCACACAGCACATACTGGAGTGCCAGTTCTAGGTCCAAAAGACTTAACAGCTTCTACCCCCAAGCCATAGACTCCTGAACAGCTAATCAAATGGCTACCCAGACTATTTGCATTAACACACACCCCCCCCTCTTTTACGCTGCTGCTGCTCTCTGTTTATTATCTATGCATAGTCACTTTAACTACCTATATATATACACATACTACCTCAATCCTCGACTTACCGGTGCCCCACACATTGACTCTGTACCGGTAGCCCCTGTATATAGCCCCACTATTGTTATTTTACTGCTGCTCTTTAATTATTTTTTACTTTAAAAAAAATAAAAAATACTTACCTATTTTTTACTTAATACTTTTTTTCTGCATTATCGGTTAAGGGCTTGTACAGTAAGTAAGCATTTTACTGTAAGGTCTACAGTGCCTTGCGAAAGTATTCGGCCCCCTTGAACTTTGCGACCTTTTGCCACATTTCAGGCTTCAAACATAAAGATATAACTGTATTTTTTGTGAAGAATCAACAACAAGTGGGACACAATCATGAAGTGGAACAACATTTATTGGATATTTCAAACTTTTTTAACAAATCAAAAACTGAAAAATTGGGCGTGCAAAATTATTCAGCCCCCTTAAGTTAATACTTTGTAGCGCCACCTTTTGCTGCGATTACAGCTGTAAGTCGCTTGGGGTATGTCTCTATCAGTTTTGCACATCGAGAGACTGAAATATTTTCCCATTCCTCCTTGCAAAACAGCTCGAGCTCAGTGAGGTTGGATGGAGAGCATTTGTGAACAGCAGTTTTCAGTTCTTTCCACAGATTCTCGATTGGATTCAGGTCTGGACTTTGACTTGGCCATTCTAACACCTGGATATGTTTATTTTTGAACCATTCCATTGTAGATTTTGCTTTATGTTTTGGATCATTGTCTTGTTGGAAGACAAATCTCCGTCCCAGTCTCAGGTCTTTTGCAGACTCCATCAGGTTTTCTTCCAGAATGGTCCTGTATTTGGCTCCATCCATCTTTCCATCAATTTTAACCATCTTCCTTGTCCCTGCTGAAGAAAAGCAGGCCCAAACCATGATGCTGCCACCACCATGTTTGACAGTGGGGATGGTGAGTTCAGGGTGATGAACTGTGTTGCTTTTATGCCAAACATAACGTTTTGCATTGTTGCCAAAAAGTTCAATTTTGGTTTCATCTGACCAGATGTTACGCACGCCTCTATGAAGAGGGAACGCAACACCCTGCTACAACTAAACTCTGTGAAGCGAAAAAAGGTATGGACTGTAGGTGCAAGTAAGAATGACAACAGGCAGAATGTGGTACCGTTTACAAGGACTTTTTATTCCTTTACACGGTAATATGGGGAAAAGGGGCTGGACGGAACCAAAGCAAAGAAAGTAAATCTCAAAGCCCCCCCCCCCTCTCCTATCTTACCTGCCTACCCACTACTTACCTAATTTAGCACCACCTGGTGCCCTAACCAAAATACAAGGGGTGGTCCGCCCAGGTCTTACCTAGTGTGCCTAGACAGCGAATATGCTACGGGTATATGTATGCCCCGGGCCTCTTGCCTAAGCACTCCCTAGGTGCCTTCCCCTTTCCCCCTGGGAACAAATGAAACAGAATATTAAACAATTTCAAACAAACTAAGAAACAAAAGGATGTCAAATAAGCTCTCTGAGCAACAAACTGACAGAACATACCACTTTCCAGCAAAATCAACCTCTATCACAATCAATCTCAGCAATCCCTACCCCCAGCAAAATCTCTACCTCCAAAAAGAAGAGACCTCTACCTCCAAAAAGACCTCTACCTCCAAAAAGACCTCTACCTCCAAAAAGACCTCTACCTCCAAAAAGACCTCTACCTCCAAAAAGACCTCTACCTCCAAAAAGACCTCTACCTCCAAAAAGACCTCTACCTCCAAAAAGACCTCTACCTCCAAAAAGATCTCTACCTCCAAAAAGATCTCTACCTCCAAAAAGATCTTCCTCCTGAACAGAACACTGGCTTTTATATAGCTTCAGAAGGAATGGGTAATTGGAGACAGCTGTGTCTTGACGAGGGGGCGGGGTCAGCTCTCCAATTAGCCCTGGAGTCGACCAATCAGCTGCTTGAGGGATTTCAGGAAGCCATTTCCTGAAATAAACACATGCAAAATACACAATCTACAACACATAATCTGGGGAATGTAACACCAGAGCACCTTCTTCCACATGTTTGGTGTGTCTCCCAGGTGGCTTGTGGCAAACTTTAAACTACACTTTTTATGGATATCTTTAAGAAATGGCTTTCTTCTTGCCACTCTTCCATAAAGGCCAGATTTGTGCAATATACGACTGATTGTTGTCCTATGGACAGAGTCTCCCACCTCAGCTGTAGATCTCTGCAGTTCATCCAGAGTGATCATGGGCCTCTTGGCTGCATCTCTGATCAGTCTTCTCCTTGTATGAGCTGAAAGTTTAGAGGGACGGCCAGGTCTTGGTAGATTTGCAGTGGTCTGATACTCCTTCCATTTCAATATTATCGCTTGCACAGTACTCCTTGGGATGTTTAAAGCTTGGGAAATCTTTTGGTATCCAAATCCGGCTTTAAACTTCTTCACAACAGTATCTCGGACCTGCCTGGTGTGTTCCTTGTTCTTCATGATGCTCTCTGCGCTTTTAACGGACCTCTGAGACTATCACAGTGCAGGTGCATTTATACGGAGACTTGATTACACACAGGTGGATTGTATTTATCATCATTAGTCATTTAGGTCAACATTGGATCATTCAGAGATCCTCACTGAACTTCTGGAGAGAGTTTGCTGCACTGAAAGTAAAGGGGCTGAATAATTTTGCACGCCCAATTTTTCAGTTTTTGATTTGTTAAAAAAGTTTGAAATATCCAATAAATGTTGTTCCACTTCATGATTGTGTCCCACTTGTTGATTCTTCACAAAAAAAATACAGTTTTATATCTTTATGTTTGAAGCCTGAAATGTGGCAAAAGGTTCAAGGGGGCCGAATACTTTCGCAAGGCACTGTACACCTGTCGTATTCAGTACATGTGACAAATAACATTTGATTTGATTAGTAATGCCTTCGATCTTCATGTAGTCTTTTACAGTATTTGCAAAGTCTGTGGACTTTTAAAGTTAGGCTTAGTGATTCCTTCCACTAGCTTTAGGAAAGGTTCCAGATGTGTTGTGTTGACTGTTGAGTTCCCTACTGCAGAACAATGAGAGTAGACAAGAGAGTGTCAGGTTTGTCCTGTTTCCTTCCTCTGGCACAAAGTTTATAATAAAGAAGCATAAAATCCTCTTTTATTTTTGTTGTTTTCCCACCCCTTTTATCTCTCCTCTCTCTGCCCCTTCTTCCCTGTCCTTCCCTCCCCTACCTCCCTCTCCCTGCCTAGGAGGAGCGAACAGATATACCGGAATTGGAGTCACACAGAACAGACATACCAGAATTGGAGTCACGTAGAGACAACCCTAACCTGACATCAGTTTATGATACACTCCTGTTGCATCGCATGGCTGCCAGCGGGGATGTTGACACAGCATGAAGGAGAAAAACGGGAAGTCAATGGGAGGCCGAAATGATAACTCACATTCTGTAGAGCATAAAAGAGGACGTTGAAACAAAATGAAAGTAAAACAATATTCATGCTAACAACCTTTTAGAGGCATAGTTATGGGAGAAAAATCCCCTGGAACTGTTGTGCTGATATTATAATTTCAGGCTTCCTTTGTAGGTCATTCTCACAGACCTGTCAAATAGGGGCCTCGGTTACATCCACTGATACTGACCAATTCAATAACTATGCATTGAGTTGTTAGCAGGATCAGGATATCCTTCTTATCAAGTACCTTTTGTCCCAAATCACAATGTATAAGTTAAAACAAATGGAACATATCTTTTAATACAATTCACTAGTGTTTTTGCTATGCTACTGCTGTGCCAAAGCTTCCTTTCAGTACTGTCTGTTCTGTTGTTTAAATGTAGGTGTCTCCCCTGTATTGTTTTTATAGCTGGTCATTGTTTAGCTTGCCAGTGGATAGCAGCTGTGTACATAATTTAAAAAGAGCAGGCGTTTGAGATAAAGCCACCTACTCCTTAGAAGCAATGGCTGTTAGGCTGCTTTAGGAACAAAAGGTCCATAGATACATTTTTTCCTTTCAACATTTAGGTTGTATTGAGGGGTGGCCAGCTCTAGGAAGAGTCTTGGTGGTTCCAAACTTTTTCCATTTAAGAATGATGAAGTCCACTGTGTTCTTGGGGACCTTCAATGCTGCACCCTTCCCCAAATCTGTGCCCCGACCTCGTGGCTTGGTTTTTGCTTTGACATGCAATGTCAACTATGGGACCATATAAAGACAGGTGTGTGCCTTTCCAAATCATGTCCAATCATATGAATTTACCACAGGTGGACTCCAAGTTGTAGCAACATCTAAAGGATGATCAATGAAAACAGGATGCACCTGAGCTCAATTTCTGATTACTTATGCAATTAAGGTACCTGTTAATACATTTGCAAAAAAAATGTTTACGCTTTGTCATTATGGGCTATTGTCTGTAGATTAAGGCTGTAACATAACAAAATGTGGGAAAAGTCAAGGGGTCTGAATACTTTCCAAATGCACTGTATATCCATAATTTAGCTGGAATGTAATGTTCATATCCTGTATAATTTCACTTTCATTTTTAGAAATCCAAACACCCATATCAGGTCTACATTGATTTGTCAACTGTAAGAATAAGAGTCAGGAGTAGACCTTTAGCATTACTGAGAACTATTCTGTTCGCTGCAGTGAAAAGTATTCATTGCAGTGGAAATGTATTTCACCACATAGGCCTGAAGACTGTGGGGCTGCTCGTCAGTGTGGTCAAGCCACTGACGTGACAGAAAAAAGGCAGACCACACGTTGTAACAGACTGATAGGAAAGGAAACAAGTGATCACAAGCAGAGACAGTCACATATTCAGACAATGTAAACAGTTCGCTATTGGATGACAAATATATTGTTGGTAGGGTGTGCATGACTTCGCTTCTATTCACCTGTAGAACTAATACTGAAAAGTTGCTCCTGTACAAGCCCAATAATATGCTGTTGGGCCTATGAGTCAATAACCAGATTATTAAACTAATGACCTGGGTAACCTAATGCCTAATTGAGCCCACCTGCTGCCTACATTAAGACTGTGTCTCCTCAGAGGATGTGACACTGAAACATTTGTTCTACCTTACAAGGCCTAAAACCAGTAGGGGTCCTGCAAATTCAGAAAGAAAAAAGTAATGTACTGGGCCTTTAATAGTCCTGCATTAGCGGACCGATATAGCCATCTGCAATGCGGGGAAAAATATCACACCACACCCAAACTACTTCCTGTGGCTGTGTCTAAAACCTTTACATCTTTTACAGTTGAGAGTTTTTAATTTAGGAAAAAAAAAGTATTCTTGACAGTGGTGTAAAGTACTTACAGTGGGGCAAAAAAGTATTTAGTCAGCCACCAATTGTGCAAGTTGTGCCACTTAAGATGAGGCCTGTAATTTTCATCATAGGTACACTTCAACTATGATAGACACAATGAGGGGGAAAAAATCCAGAAAATCACATTGTAGGATTAATGATTAATTGCAAATTATGGAGGAAAATAAGTATTTGGTCAATAACAAAAGTTTCTCAATACTTTGTTATATACCCTTTGTTGGCAATGCTCTACCTCTCTGGTGCTCGAAGGCGCCAGACTGCCTTCGCCTCGTACACCTGTCACCACTGTTACGCGCACCTGTGCTTCATCACCGGTCACCATCACACGCAGCAGCACATAATTGGACTCCTTTAATTTGTCGATTGCCCCTCTGTCTCTGTCTTTGGTTAGATCCCGGTGTCGGCATTAAGGTTGTGTTCCTGTCCAGACGCTGTCCTGTTCCATGTCCGTTGCCATTAAATGTTCACTCCCTGTGCCTGCTTCTCATCTCCAGCATCGTGCTTACAGCTCTGGCATTTTCCTTTGTAACTGGTGTTTCTCTACAGCCAAGGTGTTGTAACGTGTTTGTAGCTGGGCTCTGTTTCTAGTCATTGTGTTAAAAAAAGGCCTGTTACTGGTTGAAAGAAGTCTCCAGTTGGTCTCTCTCCTTAGTCAGGTTTTCGTAACTAGTTCTTCCTTCTCTGAAGTATGGTTGGCCGTTAGAGTCCTGGACAGGTTTTTGTAGTTATCGTCATCTGTGATGAAACAGAGAACAAATGTATCATTTTATGTTTCTTTACACACACAAACATACACACCTGTGATTTTTGAATACTCACAGTGTACAGAGAGACTTGACTGATCAGCATCAGAAGACACAGCAGTCCCAGAGAAACTGAGGCCAGTCTAAGGCTGACAGTTCTGATTCTCATGCTTCAGTCCTGCAGGTGTAGAGAAACAAGCGGTTACATACATCTGACCTCATCCCATCTATTCTCTTCTACCTCACACCAAGACGAAGTGATGCTGTGGTCAATAATAATTCTGTCCTCCTCTACTCGGTCCCACTTCCATATGACTGAAAACAGATTCCAAACAGAGGTGTCATGCCCATAGGGTGCATTTTAGTTATTTAGCAGAAAGTCTTATCCAGAGCGACTTAGTTGCTCTCTCTCAACCCTGGCATTACAAGGGCCATAATCTACCAACTGAGCCATATATCATGTAAAATATATGGCAGGGAGCCAACTTAAAATTGATAGGTACCTGGTATTACAGAGAAACAACCCCCATAAAATGAACAATTTTATCTATACATAAATATAGTAAACAAAATGGGGGTTGTTTCTCTGTAAAAGGCACAAGACAGCCCTCTTGGAGTGAGAAACAAGACTCTGGTCTGATGAAACCAAGATTGAACTGTATGGTCTGAAGCCAAGCATCACGTCTGGAGGAAAGCTGGCACATCCCTATGGTGAAGCATGGAGGTGGCAGCATCATGCTGTGGGGATGTTTTTCAGAGGCAGGTACATGCGAGAGACTAGACTGAAATGAGGCAACGATGATCAGAGCAAAGTGCAGAGAGATCCTGATAAAAACCTGATCCAGAGCGCTCAGGACATCAAACTGGGGGGAAGGTTCACCTTCCAACAGGACAACAACCCTAAGCACACAGCCAACATAACGCAGGAGTGGCTTCAGGACAAGTCTCTGAATGTCCTTGAGTGGCCCAGCCAGAGCCCGGACTTGAACCCGAGCGAACATCTCTGGAGAAAATAGTAAAAATAAAGAAAAACCCTTGAATGAGTAGGTGTGTCCAAACTTTTGACTGGTATATACCTGTATAAATATATATTTATATTGATTTATGTATGTTTTTTTTTTTTTAAAGCTACATATAAATCATGGTCTCTTTTTTGCTTTCTTGAGTAAGGCAGCTCCAAAATGCAGAGGTTTCCACTCAGAAAGCTGAGTGCTTTCTGTGGTAGTGGGGCAGACAGTAGAAAATACAGAGTGTGGGGGTTGGTAATGTTGGCTAGTTGCGCCATGATTGGCTCAGTGTTCTGCCACTCATGAGGACACTACATCCCTGTAAAATCTATGGGTAGAGCAAAACAAATTCAAGCCCTTTGGGTGCTGCCATAGATTTACATTAGAAGTAAATCCAAGAAGGCTCAAGGTCATTGGCCACATATAAAATGATGTCAAACCACGTTAGATCTATCATAGCTTCTATTGGACTGATCATGTCAACATCACACTTTCAAAATCTTAGCTACCAAGCTAGACAAGCAGTCATTATCCTGAATCAAGTCAACAATCTACTGGCAAATCCTTTTCAATCCTTGTCATATGAAGAGAAATTATAGATCAAATGTATCAGTGCTCCTCGGCCCTTGGCCATAAACATTACGTAAGTTGGAAATCGCAAATTCAGCAATGAGTGGCTGGGAAGGAATCAGTGGCTGACTGCAAGCGTTGTAAAACATTCACGAGCCTGCTATTCAGTGGAGATGGGGTGTGGTCAAAGTCTGGGTTTAAGGGTCTCTTTTCCAAGCTTAAAAGGATAAACATTGAAATGTTGAATACATTGGCCATGCTGTCAATCCAGCATGTCTTCTACTGTGTTCAAAACTGGAAAATCTCAGAATCCACACAACTGGGAACTCTGGGAAAAAAAGTTTTGAACGGTCATCCAAGTTGGGAACTTGGGCCTCTTTCCTGAAGATCACTGACATCATCATTCAACCTTGTTCCCCCCAGAGTTCCCAGTTGTCTTGAAAGACGCATAAATCCAGAGAACCCCAGACTTTGATGACAAAGTTTGGTGACAATTTGCCCATAGATAAGGATCACTGCGCCACTGTCCTGTTGAAGTAAGTACTGCACAAGGTGAGTCCAAATATGTATTGTATGCTGCTGCATCAAGTATGTAATATGCATAGTGTAACTAAGAAAGTAATACTACATGTGTTGTGTAGTAAGGTGTTAGTAGCCCATGTGCCACACCTTAACAATATGGTCCCTTTCCCCTCATAATTTAGCCTACTGTTCTGACTTGATGGTGCACATGTAGCTTATAGCCTGTTTTAGAGAATTGTCATCTAATATTGTAAGAGCATTCATCGTCTGCTTATATGCCCCCTTTATTGATCCTACGGTTCTGACTTGGTGTACCAGGAGAATACGGTAAGAGCAGCCCATGATCTGAATTCTGTCCCTGTACATTTCAAAAGTACTGAACAAATAGTTATATTGACTACGTCCGTTTTAGCTTTCGCATTAATGTCTCAATCGAAATGATGGATTACCTCTTATCTGCTCATCGTTCCCTTATGCAATAGTTTGCACAACTCAATTGTCAGTAGAAACCACATTTGTTTAAGAAAGTCAGCCATACCAGCTATGATTTTTTTTAAAAGGTATTAAATTAGTCTGAATGAACCGTTTTGCTGCCAGACAGCTTTATGTAGGCCCTAACCATTTGTGGGCACAGTTTGTAACCATTATAGTGCAATTAATGTATTGCTTAGTGTTGTATAGTGGCATGCATCTGAAAAAAAAAATGTGGGTTAGTTTGCCCCACCAAGATGTACATACTAAAATCACTACTGTTCCTGTCACTTAAACTAAAATTCTAAATCCTGTAGAGGGTGTAGGGAATGGAAGTCAATTCCAAAAATATGAATTGAGCCCAACCCTGATTCACAGCTAATAGTACAAACCTGAGAGAGGATCAGATAAATGCCATGACCTTGTTTGCACCCTTTTCATTGTTAACCTGACTCTAGGACTTGGGGGGAAACAGTTTAGCTCAAACCATTCGGAGTAGACAGATGATTTCGTGGAAAGTAACTTGTTGGTACCCTCGCAGGTCTGACAAACTCAGGTGCTGATGAGCACCTATCTGCCACGTGTGCGAATGGCCGATACAGGCGGAGTCACCCCAAGCAAAAATGGATCTCTAGCATAAACACAAGGGGGCTTGTTCTCAATTGCATTTGTTCAACTCCTGCGTGGCGTCGGGACAGTGGGCAAAAATGCTCTTGGATTAAATGAGACGCTGTTGCACATCATCAGGCAAAATGGAATCCCAAAAGAAATGTATAGAGTGAGAAACTAATTTAGCTAGTTGTGCAAGACATTTTATACATAAAACGATGAGTAGCACAATTTTAAAATGTTTGCATGATTTCTCCTTCGAGAAAACAGCTGATTTAAATGTGGTGTGGCAGATTTCAAAACTCAGGTTGGATACACTTGTACTTCATCGCCAAAAGGCTATCAAGGTGGGGAGGACCGCCTTCTGTTTGCCTAGTAACCACTACCCAACCACTTTCCGGGTTATGGAGGAGAGACTGCAGACCTTTGCCCAAATGAGAAAAGACAGGGCTTTTATTTAACAAAACATGATGACGTCACCCATGTGAGGTGAGGACATCAACAGCTAATTGTTCCTCACAGAATAACGTTTCACAGCAGCCACATATCTCTAATGCCGTCGTACTCAGTCAATTGGCACCAAGTTTGCCTTGTTAATTCTCTTAAATTAACTACATGACTGTTTTCTAATTAGCTATGATTGTTGTTTGAAATATCCGATACAACATAGTTTGTTGATATCAATCTACTGCTACTCTTCCTGGGGTCCAATCACGATTACATACAAAATAGAACAGTACATAACATATTATTACACTCTACCACAACATATCTACAATACAAAAATCAACAACAGTAATGTAACAATATTAAAATGAACATAAATAACAAATACACAGGCTGATAAATGAGGCTCTCATTTTGCAACCAAATGTGATTTAAACAATAAAAATAGCATCGACATGGCAAATTATACAAATGTTTTAATTTTAACTCACAATAATGTTGTAACGGTATTCGTCGTCTGAAGAAGAGGAATCATCAGACCAAAGCGCAGCGTGGTAAGTGTTCATGCTTTATTTAAAACTGAACACTATAACAAAATTGACAACGCGCATGACCGAAACAGTCCTGTAAGGTACTAAACAGAAATTAACTACCCACAAAAACCATGTGGGGAAAAAGCTACCTAAGTATGGTTCCCAATCAGAGACAACGATAGACAGCTGTTGCTGATTGAGAACCCTACCCGGCCAAAACAAAGAAATACAAAACATAGAAAAAAGAACATAGAAATCCCACCCAAATCACACCCTGACCAAACCAAAATAGATAAAAAGCTCTACGGTCAGGGCGTGACAAATATTATAATAATGGTACATTGGCACAAAAATGTGTGACCACAGTCTAAGGCATAGAAAGGTTAGAGAACATTTTGGTTGCACATGATTTAAGATACACAATTCACAGTACACTGTCTTAGAGCGAAACAGTGCATTATATACAGTATACTGAAGTATAAAAACATTCAACCACTAGATGGAGGAAAAGGATTTGAAGAGAAGGCCAACGTTCTTTCTAAACAACGCTTGAAATTGAATAGGATTTTTAAATAAAAAGTTAGTCATTCACTGTTTACAGTCATAATTGTTTTCAAATTTGAAATGTATAGCTGCCTGGCATGCAAAGTGACAGGACAAAAGGTCACGCACACTTAAACTCACTAAATAGAGAATCCACCAACCAATTACAGTTGTCTCTCCTATTTTACCCTAGAAGTAGGCTACATTAAAACCACAACATGGAGTTGTGTTTCTGGAGAAATGTCTCTGGATAAATGTTTCCACTCTCAAACTCATAGAGGCAGCTATGAATTCAAGGAATGACAGTTTACTCCTTCAGTTTTGCTCCTTCATTCTGCTTCAACATCCCTGCTGGCAGCCATGCAATGTAACTGGAGTGAATCATTAACTGATGTCAGGTTAGGGTTGTCTCTATGCGACTCCAATTCTGGTATACCTGTTCGCTCCTCTTCGGCACGGAGTGTGAGGGAGGTAGGGGAGGAAAGGACAGAGCAAGAAGGGACAGAGAGAAGGGAGATTAAAGGGGTCAGAAAGCAACAAAAATAAAAAGTATTTTATGCTTCTTTGTTAGAAACTTTGTGCCAGAGGAAGAGAACAGGACCACGGCGGATGCTCTCCTGTCTATTCTCATTGTTCTGCAGTAGGGAACTCAACAGTCAACACAACACATCTAGGATCTTTCCTAAAGGTAGTGGGAGGAACCACGAAGCCTAACTTTTTAAAAGTCCACAGACTTTGCAAATACTGTAAAAGACACAGGTGAACAAAGGCATTACTATATACGCTGTGTGATTTATCATTGTGCAACCCAACCATATCACATAGGCAAAACTGGTTCCATTGACATCAGGCCTGGTATCAAACTCAGGTGGTCTGTGCAACTCAAGACCACAGAGCTAAACACAGAGCTAAAGCCTACAGTTGTAGACATGAGGGTTGCTGAAGCTGTTCTATTGTCAATATCCCTGTAACATTTTTACTAACCTGGTTATCTGTTCGTTTTTTAGGAGTTATCGATGCATAATCAATGTCAACTTGCACTCTTTCAAATGAATTTATGAAGACACATAAAGGAAAGTAAATATGGGCCTACGGTGAGGTGCGACTAACTGGCAGAAGCATACAAACCCTCACCCCCCTGGACAGGTTCTGTAAACACTCAGGACTCATTTGTTACTATCTATACTGTACTGGTACAGTACAGTACAGAGTACTGGTCTCTGTGCTTGCAGACTTTTTGTCACTAGTGTCTCTGTACTTGGCATCAGATAAGCCAAGCTATTCATGTGTGTGTGTGTGTGTGTGTGTGTGTGTGTGTGTGTGTGTGTGTGTGTGTGTGTGTGTGTGTGTGTGTGTGTGTGTGTGTGTGTGTGTGTGTGTGTGTGTGTGTGTGTGTGTGTGTGTGTGTGTGTGTGTGTGTGTGTGTGTGTGTGTGTGTGTGTGAGAGAGAGAGACTGGGTAATGACTCTGCCTGGAAGATAAGCCACTTTATTTGACCTGCATCCTGTGTTCAAGCAAACATTTCCTACCTTTTCCAAAACACGACATTGGTTGTAAAATCTAATCATATTTTGCCTTTGGGGAGTGATCTCACACCTCTAAAACATAAATACCTGCCTTGTGAGTGTCCATGTCTACTCTTCTTTTGATAGATCAGAACATCAGAGCTTCATTCAAATAACTTTACAGAATGATGTACAGAAGAGGTGTCTGTACAGTATGTTCTATACAACACATTTCTATCAGGACCCCACCATGCTTACAGAAAGAGACATGCTACTCTGATCTGATAGAGGCAACATGTGTAATAACTTTACAGAATGATGTACAGAAGAGGTGTCTACAGTATGTTCTATACAACACATTTCTATCAGGACCCCACCATGCTTACAGAAAGAGACATGCTACTCTGATCTGATAGAGGAAACATGTGTAATAACTTTACAGAATGATGTACAGAAGAAGTGTCTGTACAGTTCTATACAACACATTTCTATCAGGACCACACCATGCTCATAGAAAGAGACATGCTACTCTGATCTGATAGAGGCAACAAGCGTAATACTCTTTACTCCCCCACAGTATTGAACAGATGTAGCAGCTGCACTTTTTAGAGCGTTTTCTTTTTAACTGCATTTGTCTTGACACATGAACTACCATTTACCGTTCTCTCTAACGGACATTAACACTCAGTAACCTTCACTGTAATCTACATAATACCCCTTCAGTAACCTTCATTGTAATCTACATAATATTCTGGCCTGATACCCTGGCCTGATACCCTGGCCTGATACCCTGGCCTAACACCTGGTCTTCAGGCAGTCTAATGCATTATATTTCATAGGCTGTTTGAAAATATGATGCAATAGATAAACTGCAGGTGATGGATTTATCAATCTGGGTTTCCCAAACTCAGTCCTGGGCCCCCTCCCCCTGGGTGCAAGTTTTGAGTTTGTTTTGTGTCGTGCTCGGGGAACAAACAAACCTGCCCCCAGGGGGGGCCCCAGGACTGAGCTTGGGAAACCCTGATCTAGAGATACACCAGAATAACCTGTTCAAGTGTCAAAACACCTTGATATCCTATTCAATATAAACACATCAGTCTTTATGAATGCTAAAACCTTTACATATTATTACACATTTTGGGATTTACCTTTCTTTTCAAAAGTTCATTATACTGTATGTCAAGTCATGCTACAATGCTACTTTTATTGTATTGCAACACACACCAGGTTAACTTATGAAGGGAATGGGAGAGTCAGGTACCGGTAAAGTTATATGCATGTATGATATTTATGATACATTCAGCACTGTATGTCTGATTGCGGACAGGGTAAATTATTAATTTAAACGTTAAAGCAGTTGATGAGCTCTTTGCCAAGACAAATTTCAGCCCCCTACACAGCTTGTTTATCCCCCCCACTCATACCAAGTACAATCTTCTAGGTTTCACCTGGCTGAGTTAGCCGACACAACACACCCACACAGATCTCTGGTTACCACACACAGGCCCCCAACCTTACCACAATCTGTCTGCTCCTCCCAAAAGTATTCCTGAGGCAGATGTTTTCTTTGATCAGTCACCTGCAGCCCAGCCTCAAATCAGGGAGATTCCAAAGACTCTTCCAAGCAGCATTGTGTTACAAGTCCATTGGTTCTCAATTTCAACCTACTTTCTCTCTGTAACCTTGCTCTCTGCTTTTCAAAGAATAACAGGATAGTATATTTCTCCATGCCTCTCATCTTTGTTCTGTGGTTTTGTGTTGTGTGGGGGGAAAACAAATACAATACATGACATACAGTGCCTTCAGAACCCAAGCTTGAATGAAACCCTTGTGTATTCAGAAAGCATTCAGACCCCTTGACTTTTTCTACATTTTGTTACGTTACAGCCTTATTCTAAAATGTATTAAATCGTTTTTCCCCCTCGTCAATCTACACACAATACCCCTGTCACTACGTTGGCCTCTTTGAGTATATCAACCCCATCCCCCTCTCCTCGTAAATTCCTGAGAATACCTCATGGACACACAGTTATAGAGAGTAGTTTTTCATGGAGACAAAGGAAATCCTTCCACCTCACAGAACTTGAGGTACGAACAAATATCATGTTCCAGAGAAAGTGTAAAAGATCGTGAGGAATCCAGCTACGAACTGGTCCGTTTGTCACAACTTGGGAGAGACGGTGTGGCCACATTACCATAACACTGTTTATATAATAGCCTCAGATATGAGGTTTACATCTAGTTGTTGTATAAGATGAATGAGTGAGTATGATACTGTTTATACAATTTTACAATGTGATTTTGGACTGTTTAATGAAGGAAAACTCAAAAAGGGAATTGGATTTGAATTCAATCAGAGGACCGCCCCTGAGCCCAGTTAGGGTCAGACATCCTGGGACAGCCCTCTTCTGCCATTCCGAATAAAACCCAACTTTGAGAAATTATCAGGAGACCATGTTTCTCTCAATCATGGGAGTACAAAGGTTGCAGACCATTGCTGAATCTTTTAACCATACCACGTGGTTAAACTCTTAGACTATCGATACCGACAGAATAAGAACAAGTCTTTGATATTAATTACTAGTCTGCTGCTAGGAATTCGTTATCATTGAACGCGAAGAACGACATCCGCCGAAACATCCATTCTATAACGTATGTCACTTTGAACTATCCCCTCTAACCAAGACAGAGAGAGAGAGAGGGAGAGAGACGGACAATTCTACAAAATAAAGATTTTTCACCAGCGACCAAGACGACACACTGAGCGTAAATATATATATTGATTGCAATTGTTCCCGAATGAGTGAGCGTTCATGTGTAAAGGATTAGCATTTTAATTGTTATAATTAACTCTGTAGTGACTTCTTGGTCGAACCCCCATTTCCCCTTTGTCTAACAAGCCGCCATGCCGGTTCAGCCCACCAGGGCACATTCTCCTATCATTTCATGTAACCACATTTACCAAGTTGATTTGTTTGTTTATGCATTTCTGTGAATTACTTAGTTAGTAATAAATAAATGATTTAAGACAATTGATGTATGGATCTCATAGTGAAGACTGGGTTCATGCAGATAACCAACAATTTACGACATTTGGAATGAGACTAATGTGAGGTAAAGTAAATAATTAATTAAGTCGAAGACTAATTGATCAGATAAAATATCTGAAAAATAATTTTAGGATATGATAACTTTGTAATCTGAATATTTTTCCTTGGTGCCCCGATTTCATAGTTAATTAGTTACGTGATTAATCAGTTGATCGCATAGTAAATAATTACAGAGAATCTTTAATAAAAACTATCAGTCTTCAGTTAATGATAGTAAAGACACGACACCCCATAAAGACAAAGCAAAAACAGTTTTGTAGGTATTTCTGCAAATGTATGGAAAAAAAGGAAATATCACATTTTCATAAGTATTCAGACCCTTTATTCGGTACTTTGTTGAAGCGCTTTTGGTAGCGATTATAGGCTTGAGTCTTCTTGGGTATGACACTTTGTCATTATGGGGTATTAGGTGTAGATTGATGAGGGGGGGGAAATCAAATCAAATTTATTTATATAGCCCTTCGTACATCAGCTGATATCTCAAAGTGCTGTACAAAAACCCAGCCTAAAACCCCAAACAGCAAGCAATGCAGGTGTAGAAGCACGGTGGCTAGGAAAAACTCCCTAGAAAGGCCAAAACCTAGGAAGAAACCTAGAGAGGAACCAGGCTATGTGGGGTGGCCAGTCCTCTTCTGGCTGTGCCGGGTGGAGATTATAACAGAACATGGCCAAGATGTTCAAATGTTCATAAATGACCAGCATGGTCGAATAATAATAAGTCAGAACAGTTGAAACTGGAGCAGCAGCACGGCCAGGTGGACTGGGGACAGCAAGGAGTCATCATGTCAGGTAGTCCTGGGGCATGGTCCTAGGGCTCAGGTCCTCCGAGAGAGAGAAAGAAAGAGAGAGGGAGAGAATTAGAGAACACACAACGCAAAAACAATTTAATACATTTTATAATGAGGCTGAAATGTAATAAATATGGAAAAAGTGAAGGGGGCTGAAAACTTCCCAAATGCACTGGATGTACAATGCCTTCAGAAAGTATTCACACACCTTGACTTTTTCCACATTTTGTTGTTACAGCCTGAATTTAAAATTGATAAAAATTTGATTTTGTGTCACTGATGTACACCCCATAATGTTGAAGTGGAATTATGTTTTAAGACAAATTAATTTCAAACGAAAAGCTGAAATGTCTTAATTAATCAACCCCTTTGTTATGGCAAGCCTAAACAAGTTCAGGACAAAATAATGTGCTTAACAAGTCACATAATAAGTTGTATGGACTTGTTAGGTTCTAAATATTTGTGTAAGAACTCAATGGACGCTATGAAAGCTTAAACCAAGTTTAATCATCCCAAAGGATCGAACAGCTGAACCGACCAAAACACATTTCCAATAGTGGTGGACTATGTACCCCAATTTGGGGTGGAATCTCCTCCTTCTATCCAAACACTACATCTCTGTTGCTAGGCAGGAAATTAAGTGACGCATTGAAATAAACTGCTACTTCTCCCTTAATGTGACCTGTCTCCTAGAGATGAACGTACGTTGGTGCGAAAAGTGCAAATCAATCCCAGAACAACAGCAAAAGACCTTGTGAAGATGCTGGATGAAGCAGGTACAAAATAATCTATATCCACAGTAAAACGAGTCCTATATCGACATAACCTGAAAGGCCGCTCAGCAAGGAAGAAGCCATTGCTCCAAAACCACCATAAAAAATCCAGACTACGGTTTGCAACTGCACATGGGGACAAAGATTGTACTATTTGGAGAAATGTCCTCTGGTCTGATGAAACAAAAATAGAACTGTTTGGCCATAATGACCATCGTTATGTTTGGAGGAAAAAGGGGGAGGCTTGCAAGCCGAAGAACACCATCCCAACCGTGAAGCACAGGGGTGGCAGCATCATGTTGTGGGGGTGCTTTGCTGCAGGAGAGATCGGTGTACTTCACAAAATAGATGGCATCATAAGAAAGGAAAAGTATGTGGATATATTGAAGCAACATCTCAAGACATCAGTCAGGAAGTTAAAGCTTGGTCGCAAATGGGTCTTCCAAATGGACAATGACCACAAGCATACTTCCAAAGTTGTGGAAAGATGGCTTAAGGACAACAAAGTCAAGGTATTGGAGTGGCCATCACAAAGCCCTGACCTCAATCCTATAGAACATTTGTGGGCAGAACTGAAAAAGCATGTGCGAGGAATGAGGCCTACAAACCTGACTGGGTCAAAATTCACCCAACTTATTGTGGGAAGCTTGTGGAAGGCTACCTGAAATGTTTGTCCCAAATTAAACAATTTAAAGGCAATGCTCCCAAACACTAATTGAGTGTATGTAAAATTCTGACCCACTGGGAATGTGATGAAAGAAATAAAAGCTGAAATAAATAATTCTCCCTATTATTATTCTGACATTTCACATTCTTAAAATAAAGTGAGGATCCTAACTGACCTAAGACAGGGATTTTTTACTA
This sequence comes from Oncorhynchus tshawytscha, assembly GCF_018296145.1. Taxonomy (NCBI): domain Eukaryota; kingdom Metazoa; phylum Chordata; class Actinopteri; order Salmoniformes; family Salmonidae; genus Oncorhynchus; species Oncorhynchus tshawytscha. Next base: position 4,237,879 of record NC_056462.1, on the reverse strand, counting down.
AGATTAAATGTCAGGAATTGTGAAAAACTGAGTTTAAATGTATTTGGCTAAGGTGTATGTAAACTTCCGACTTCAACTGTATATGCATGAAAACCCAAAGTTTGATAACATGACAATTCCCACTCTCTCTTTACCTGACTATGCTTTCAGGATACTTTTCTGCAGAGTTTGGCAAAAATGAAAGCCCTAAAAAGCCTCCTCATGCTTTCGCCCAGTCTTCCCCATCAGACCACAGTATGCAAGAGGTGTTCCCAAGCCATGTCATTTGCAATTTCTTCCTCCTTCTTCCTCCATTGCCACCTGATAGGCACATCACCTGATAGGCACATCACCTGATAGGCAATTGCATATCCCTAATCAGCGCTACATCCTCTTGAGGTAACTCAGCACTGTATATGCTTTCACATCAATGCATCTAACATTTTGTTTAGAGTACAATTAACCCAACATCTATCATTTTATATGATGCATTGACCAATAAAGCAGCTAACCCAAACCAACTATGGTGTTTAAAGTGGCTCCCAGTCCCAACCCATCTACATGTCTACAGTGGAATCTAGTCTCTCTCTCTCTCTTTAGCTCCAAATCCTCTGTCATGGCGTCTTCAAGCTCACCCATTATGCAGCTGGATCTCACTTCACATGAGAAGTGTGAACCCACTGAGGAGAGACATAAAGATCTTTACAGCTGCAGGTGCTGCAAGAAATACTGTGTGTGGACCAGACCAACGCTGTCCCAACACCCCCGCCTGGTGTATCTTTATGTACACTCAATCTCCAGAATTCAGCCTGTGCTCTCGGGTATATCTCCTGCTCCCAATGTGCCGCTTTCACCTGGAATATACACACTGCAACACATGGGTCACTTCCTGACAACAGGACAACATAGACTCTCTCATTTTGGCCAGATCACTAATTTGTGACATGTGAAGAACAGGCCCCGTTACTCCCATCAGTCTCCCAGTTACCAGCTACCAAGCCATGTGGCATGAATCCTCATAATGATATCCTAACAATGCTACTAAAGTAACCCCTGCTACTACTGACACTGCCCATGACGCATACCTCAAAATCCCTCATTTGCGCCATTGTCCAGTTACATGCTGTTACTATATCCTCCTTCAATTATTGTCCCTACAGCAGCTGCCGTGAGAATAACTACTGCATGGAATCTGTTAAGTGTTCGCTGGCTGTTATAAATGGGGCAGAGATTAATGACGTTGAAAGAATATCCAACCTAGAAAAACTCTGAGTCACAGGTTTCCTGAAAGTTGACAATAGTGTCTGAAATGCCAACCCTATCTCTGCTACTTTCAACATGATCTGGGTATGTGTAATAGTCCTAATATTGTGCACAGTTAGCTCGTAAGAGAGGGAGGACAGCTATCTCCTGTAATATTATACAGAGTGGTATCGTAGTCCCAGAGACTATCATCCCAACCTCAATTTTACGAGCCCCCACAGATCTCCACCCCAGTCACATTCCATCCCAGTTAACAGCCTTATGTAAACATTCTGACTCAAACACAGGCCTCATGTGCACCTTGCCTCCTGCTACAGATACATTTGACCACTCTTACGTTCCACAACACCTAAAAACATATTGACTTGAGAGGGAAAGAGAAAAAGTACATGTTTAATCATTTCATCACCATCCATGATGCGACTAAAACTGGGGACAGAACCATCCATCCGTTCTGTTCTATGCCCATGTCATGCTGGTCTCTATACCAGACTCCTTCATTTTCATTCTTGGGTGTTAACGCAAAACACAGACTATGAGCCTTGTATGCAATTAATTGTACCGTATCATCCAGAAATCAATATGTATTGATGCGATTTAACATAAAAATTCTGATGACATGGTAAAACAACAACAAAAATGTCATGGTTGAACCAAGCTATCATCCAGTGAGTTCTCTAATAACCTCCCTCTCGGAGGACACATAATGTTTCAAGAGAAAAACCCTCCCAAGGCCCAATGAAAACCCTCTCCTTTGTTTTGTTGACGTTGAGTGTGAGGTTATTTTCCTGACACCACACTCCGAGTGCCCTTACCTCCTCCCTGTAGGCCGTCTCGTCGTTGTTGGTGATCAAGCCTACCACTGTCGTGTCATCTGCAAACTTGATGATTGAGTTGGAGGCGTGCATGGCCACACAGTCATGTGTGAACAGGGAGTACAGGAGAGGGCTGAGAACACACCCTTGTGGGGCCCCAGTGTTGAGGATCAGCGGGGTGGAGATGTTGTTTCCTAACCTCACCACCAAATGCTGAGCTGTAATTGATGAACAGCATTCTTACATAGGTATTCCTCTTGTCCAAATGGGTTAGGGCAGTGTGCAGTGTGATTGCGTCGTCTGTGAACCTATTGAGGCAGTAAGCAAATTGGAGTGGGTCTAGGGTGTCAGGTAGGGTGGAGGTGATATGATCCATGACTGGCCTCTCAAAGCGCTTCATGATGACGGAAGTGAGTGCTACAAAGCGATAGTCATTTAGCTCAGATCCCTTAGCTTTCTTGGGAACAGGAACAATGGTGGCCCTCTTAAAGCATGTGGGAACAGTAGACTGGGATAGGGATTGATTGAATCTGTCTGTAAACACACCAGCCAGCTGGTCTGCACATGCTCTGAGGATGCGGCTAGGGATGCCGTCTGGGCCGGCAGCCTCGCGAGGGTTAACACTTTTAAATGTTTTACTCACATTGGCCTTGGAGAAGGATATCCCGTAGGTTTTGGTAGCGGGCCATGTCAGTGGCACTGTATTGTCCTCAAAGCGAGCAAAGAAGTTGTTTATTTTTTCTGGGAGCAAGACGTCGGTGTCCGCGACAGAGATGGTTTTCTTTTTGTAATCCGTGATTGATTGTAGACCCTGCCACATACGTCTCGTGTCTGAGCCGTTGAATTGTGACTCTACTTTGTCTCTATACTGACACTTAGCTTGTTTGATTGCCTTGCGGAGGGAATAGCTATACTGTTTGTATACTGTCATGTTTCCGGTCGCCTTGCCATGATTAAAAGCAGTGGTTATAGGCTTTCAGTTTTGCACGAATGCTGCCATCAATCCACAGTTTCTGGTTGGGGAAGATTGTAATAGTCACTGTGGTTACATCACCGATACACTTGCTAATAAACTCGCTCACCGAATGAGCGTATACATCAATGTTGTTGTCTGAGGCTATCCTTAACACATCCCAGTCCACGTGATCGAAGCAATCTTGAAGCGTGGAATCAGATTGGTCGGACCAGCATTGAACAGGCCTGAAAACTGGCGTTTCCTGTTTAGTTTATTTCTATAGGATGGAAGCAACAAAATGGAGTCGTGGTCAGATTTGCTGAAAGGAGGGCGAGGGAGGGCTTTGTATGCGTTGCGGAAATTAGAGTAGCAATGATCTAGAGTTTTGCCAGCCTGGGTCGTGCATTCGATATGCTGATAAAATTTAGGGAGCCTTGTTTTCAGATTAGCCTTGTTAAAATCCCCAGCTACAATAAATGCAGCCTCAGGATATGTGTTTTCCAGTTTACATAGAGTCCAATGAAGTTCTTTCAGAGCCGTCGGGGTGTCTGCTTGGGGGAGGGGTATACAAGGCTGTGATTATAATCGAAGATAATTATTTTGGTAGATAATGAGGTTGGTATTTGATTGTAAGGAATTTTAGGTCAGGTGAACGAAAGGACTTAAGTTCCTGTATGTTGTTATGATCACACCACGACTCGTTAATCATAAGGCATACACGCCCGCCCTTCTTCTTACCAGAGATGTTTGATTCTGTCCACGTGATGCGTGAAGAAACCAGGTGGCTGTACCGACTCTGATAAGGTATTCCGAGTGAGCCATGTTCCCGTGAAACAGAGAATGTTACAATCTCTGATGTCTCTCTGGAAGGCAACCCTTGATCGAATTTAGTATTAGTAGTATCCCTGGTTGTAATGTTGGTAAGTTGACATTGCTCTTACAGTGGGGCAAAAAAGTATTTAGTCAGCCACCAATTGTGCAAGTTCTCCCACTTAAAAAGATGAGAGAGGCCTGTAATTTTCATCATAGGTACACTTCAACTATGACAGACAAAATGAGGAAAACAAATCCAGAAAATCACATTGTAGGATTATGGTGGAAAATAAGTATTTGGTCAATAACAATAGTTTATCTCAATACTGCTATATACCCTTTGTTGGCAATGACAGAGGTCAAACGTTTTCTGTAAGTCTTCACAAGGTTTTCACAAACTGTTGCTGGTATTTTGGCCCATTCCTCCATGCAGATCTCGTCTAGAGCAGTAATGTTTTGGGGCTGTTGCTGGGCAACACGGCCTTTCAACTCCCTCCAAAGATTTTCTATGGGGTTGAGATCTGGAGACTGGCTAGGCCACTCCAGGACCTTGAAATGCTTCTTGCGAAGCCACTCATTCGTTGCCCAGGCGGTGTGTTTGGGATCATTGTCATGCTGAAAGACCCAGCCACGTTTCATCTTCAATGCCCTTGCTGATGGAAGGAGGTTTTCACTCAAAATCTCACGATACATGGCCCCATTCATTCTTTCCTTTACACGGATCAGTCGTCCTGGTCCCTTTGCAGAAAAACAGCCCCAAAGCATGATGTATCCACCCCCATACTTCACAGTAGGTATGGTGTTCTTTGGATGCAACTCAGCATTCTTTGTCCTCCAAACATGACGAGTTGAGTTTTTACCAAAAAGTTATATTTTGGTTTCATCTGACCATATGACATTCTCCCAATCTTCTTCTGGATCATCCAAATGCTTTCTAGCAAACTTTAGACGGGCCTGGGCATGTACTGGCTTAAGCAGGGGGACACATCTGGCACTGCAGGATTTGAGTCCCTGGCGGTGTAGTGTGCTACTGATGGTAGGCTTTGTTACTTTGGTCCCAGCTCTCTGCAGGTCATTCACTAGGTCCCCCCGTGTGGTTCTGGGATTTTTGCTCACCGTTCTTGTGATCATTTTGACCCCACAGGGTGAGATCTTGCGTGGAGCCCCAGATTGAGGGAGATTATCAGTGGTCTTGTATGTCTTCCATTTCCTAATAATTGCTCCCAATGTTGATTTCTTCAAACCAAGCTGCTTACCTTGCAGATTCAGGCCTTGAGGTTTGAGGTTGTGGACAGGTGTATTTTATACTGAAAACAAGTTCAAACAGATGCCATTAATACAGGTAACGAGTGGAGGACAGAGGAGCCTATTAAAGTAGAAGTTACAGGTCTGTGAGAGCCAGAAATCTTGCTTGTTTGTAGATTACCAAATACTTAATTTCCACCATAATTTGCAAATTCATTCATTAAAAATCCTACAATGAGATTTTCTGAATTTTTTCCCTCATTTTGTCTGTCATAGTTGAAGTGTACTTATGATGAAAATTACAGGCCTCTCTCATCTTTTTAAGTGGCAGAACTTGCACAATTGTTGGCTGACTAAATACTTTTTTTGCCCCACTGTATATCCAATAGTTCTTCCCAGCTGTATGTAATAAGACTTCAGATTTCCTGGGGTAACAATGTAAGAAATAATACATAAAAAAACAAAATACTGCATAGCGCCATAGTCCAAAGTTCACTATCACTGTTGTTGATAACACACATTACCAAAATAATTCACACTTGTCTTCCTATTTCCACATAATCTGTCACGGTTCACCGCACCAATAGGGCATAACCATCTCCTTATTGCTACTGCTCATTAACTCTAATCATGTTATCTTTTTCCTTTTCTAACCATGGATGAGGCTCTCCTCCAGACACTTTATCCATCCACTGGCACTATGCTGCCTCACAGCCACTGCAGCTGAGACATTCAACCTCTCATTACAGGTTTAGCAGGGAACCAACTCCCGGAAGGACTTTGCAGGTATAGACTGCTCGGGTTTATCTTCCGGGACTCACCCTATTCTTATAGTACTCACAGGAACCAACCAATTCGAAAGTTACCCCCTAGGACTTACCCTCTGCAGGTACCAGCCTGCTCGGGCTTACCTTCCGGGACTTACCCTATACTTTATATTAGTCACATTAACTAACCCACTCTGGATGTACCCCCTAGGACTTACCCTATACAGGTACCAACCTGTTTGGGATTACCTTCCGGGACCATATACCTCACCGCTGAATAAGCTCAGGCTTTATAGGTCCATATCCTATAATTGGTTCAGACTCTATAATTGGTTCAGATCTCCCCAAGATGTCAGAATTAGTGATAACAGGTGTCAGAACTGTGCCTACCTTGTCTCTGGTGCCGGCTCCTGTTTCACTGATCCAAAATATCTAGTTCAACTGCAAATCGTGGTGAACCCTGCTCTCAGCCCCAACTGTTAGGTTCTAAATATTAGAGCAAGAACTCGACTGAGACTATGAAAGATTAAACCAAGTTTATTCATCCCAAAGGAACGAACAGCTGAACCGACCAAAACACATTTCCAATAGCGGTGGTAAATGTACCCCAATTTGGGGTGGAATCTCCAAACATTACATCTCTGTTGCCAGGCAGGAAATTAAGTGGCGCAGGCAATAAACTGGTCCTTCTCCCTTAACAGACCTGTCCTCGACCCCCTTCATCACTAATCCACGGCTCTCTCCCCTTATCAGTGCTGCCACATGTGATCATTTCCCCTGCAATCAGCACATTCCAAGCTCAATTGCACCCACCATATACATTCCTCCTACAGATAAGCATTAACTTCTGGTGTAGACCCTCTAGACAATAGCACTCAATATTTCAATAGGATACCTGATAATTAACCCTATTCCAAGTTTAGAAGTTAGAACCCAGTATCCATCAGACTGATGCACAGTATGTGCATTAATGATGTTTAACATGATTTTTGAATCACTACCTCATCTCTGTACCCCACAAATACAGTTATCTGTAAGGTCCCTCAGTCGAGCAGTGAATTTCAAACACCACAAAGTCCAGGGAGGTTTTCTAATAACTCACAAAGAAGGCCACATATTGGTAGATGGGTAAAAACAACATTGAATGTATCCCTTTGAGCATGGTGAAGTTATTCATTACACTTTGGATGGTGTATCAATGCACCCAGTCACTACAAAGATACAGACGTCCGTCCTGACTCAGTTGCCAGAGAGGAAGGAAACCCCTCAGGGATTTCACCATAGGGTGAATGATGACTTTAAACAGTTACAGAATTTAATGGATCAACAACATTGTAGTTAATCCACAATACTAACCTAAATGACAAAGGAAGGCCAGTACAGAATAAAAAATTTCCAAAACATTGAATCCTGTTTGCAATAAGGCACTAAAGTAAAATTGCAAAAAATGTGGCAAAGAAATTAACTTTATGACCTGAATGCAAAGCGTTGTGTTTGGGGCAAATCCAACACAATAAATCACTGAATACCACTCTTCATATTTTCAAGCATGGTGGTGGCTACATCATGTTATGGGTATGCTTGTCATCGGCAAGGTTTTAGAAGTTTTTTTAGAATCAAATAAACGGAATAGAGCTAAGCAAAACCAAAATCCTAGAGGACAACCTTGTTCAGTCTGATTTCCAACAGACTGGGAGACAAATGAACCTTTCAGCAGGACAATAACCTAAAACAAAATGCCAAATATACACTGGAGTTGCTTACCAAGACTACATTGAATGTTCCTGAGTGGCCTAGCTACAGTTTTCACTTAAATCGGATAGGAAATATATGGCAGGACTTGAAAAGTCTGTCTACCAATGATCAACAACTAACTTGAAGGAGCTTGATGAATAAGAATAATGTGCAAATATTGTACAATCCAAGTCTGCAAAGCTCTTAGAGACTTACCCAGAAAGACACAGCTGTAATTGCTGCCAAATATGATTCTACAAAGTATTGACTCAGAGGTGTGAATATGTCAATAAGATATTTCTGTATTTCATTTTCAATAAATGTGTAAACATTTCTAAAAACGTATTTTCACTTTGTCATTATGGGGTATTGTGTGTAGATAGATGGGTGAGAGAAAAATATATTTAAATCCTTTTGTAATTTAGGCTGTAACACAACAAAATGTAGAATAAGTCAATGGATATGAATAGTTTCTGAAGGTACTGAGTGTATGAAACATTAGGAATAGCTACCTAATATTGAGTTGCACCCTCCCTCAGAACAGCCTTAATTCGCCAGGGCATGGACTCTACAAGGTGTCGAAAGCGTTCCACAGGGATGCTGGCCCATGTCGACTCCAATGCTTCCCATAATTGTGTCAAGTTGGCTGTATGTCCTTTGCGTGGTGGACCATTCTTGAGTGATGAGTGTGAAAAACCTAGCAACATTGCAGTTCTTGACACACTCAAAGCAGTGCACCTGGCACCTACTGCTATACCCTGTTCAAAGGCACTTAAAATATTTAGTCTTACGCATTCACTCTCTGAATGGAACACATACACAATCCATGTCTCAATAGTCTCAAGGCTTAAAAATCCTTCTTTAACCTGTCTCCTCCCCTTCATCTACTCTGATTGAAGTGGATTTAACAGGTGACCATGACATCAATAAGGGATTATAGCTTTCACCTGGATTTACCTGTTCAGTGTATGTCATGGAAAGAGCAGGTTTTCCTAATGTTTTGTACACACAGTGTATATACCTCACATAATAGAACATATAAGGTACCATACCATACAAGATTGTGCCAACAGTTCACTGTGAAATTCTACATTTCTCCACTAGAAGGTGCTCTTTAACAACCTATAATACACGGGTTCATCACTACACAACAAATTTACTAACCGCTCCCTGTCTCAAGAGGAATGGGTATTATAGTCCAATGAACTGATGGCAATAATGAATTATATGATTTCTCACACATACGTCTTCTCCAAGTCCTCCATCTTCACAGGGTGTTGTGATGTTGACTGTGATGATGTGATTACTGACAGGGTTGGCAGCTACACCACTGCTGGTGATGAGATCAGGGGTGTAATCATTAGTCCAAACAGCTGCAACTAAAATGAGAGTTTCTATTGGATAAATTCAGGTGGGTCCCTCCCCTTTCCATTTCCTTCTGTTTAAGAAACGTTTTGCAACAGAATTGGCTAAATTAATAAACCCCAGAGTACTGCTGGTCCGGTTGAGTCTATTCTCTACTCTCCTCTGTACAACGACAAGATCACATCTTTCAGGTTCTTCACAGTGCGCACCACTGAACAGCTCGAGATTAATAGCAATGAACCATTTGTTCAGATGGAGAAGGCTTGCCAGACTGACGTTCATGCTGTTGTATTTTCTCATTGAAGGTATGTTTCTTTTGTTGTTACTGATTTGCTGCACTAACTAAAAGTGTAAGTAGGAGATGATAGATAAGTAGCCTAAACATTATATTTTTTAAATGTTCAATGTATTAATTAGTAACTTTGGAAAGAAAAAAACATTTAGGTCTATCTTTGTATGTTTGTTGTATATCCTAATAAGAGAGGCTAGCAGCCATAGTGCGTTGAGCACAGACCGACTGGAAATTTCCCTAATCCCCCTCCCCCTTACTAAATATGGTCAAATTTGTAAATGCTAAATCATTTAAACAGTGCCACATTTAAACAGTGGCACTTAGCCTATCGCTAAGACTCATTCCAAAAGAACATTCCTCTCTCTATCCTCCTGAATCCTGTCTGAACTTTAGACCAATATTTTTAGTACGGTATAGATACAGACAGAGACTAGTTTCTAAAAAAGGCTATAAACGTTTGTGATCTATACACCAACTACAGAGTATGCCAATACTTTATTGATTCATAGAATCATTTGGATGAGAGATTAATAATATTTTAGAAACAACAGGCTGACAACCTTTTCTAGTTCTCTTAGACTGTAGCTTGTCATTTGAAACTAATTTGCAATCTATTCAAATTTTGGCCAACTGACAGAGCTCACAGTGCCTGCCGATTGATGTCTGAAAAGACTAAAGACTATGGATGGGATAGTAAACATGCAACTTTATGGTGTTGTGACTTGGGAATTCCCTCAACAATGATGAATCATTGAAGGACAATGGGCATGGCTTTATCCCCAAAATGAAGAAGTCAGACGAAGAAGAGAGAAACTGTGTTTCCAACGGCGCAGTTTATTAAACAAAAACCACTGGGAAACATAACAATAATAACATGGGTAAAAAAAAAAAAAACCTACGAACGCCAGAACAAACGTGCACAAGCACTTACGAAAGAAAATCACAGACAAAGACATGAGGGGAAACAGAGTGTTAAATACACAACATGTAATTGATGGGATTGGAACCAGGTGCGATATACAAGACAAAACCATTGGAAAATGAAAAAAGGATCAGTGATGGCTAGACGGTCGGTGACTTCGAACGCCGCCCAAACAAGGAGAGGGACCAACTTCGGTGGAAGTCGTGACATTATTTCATGGCGGTCATTATCTAAAGGTCATTAGGTAAAAATAATATTCAGACTCAGTGGTATTTAAGCTACATTCAAGTGGGACATTAAACAGGAAATGTTTGTGGTTTCCTGTGATTATGTGGTCAGAGGCTGTCTGACACACGGAAGAGCGAAAGGCAGGTCATTGGAACAGGCGATGTACTTTTTTTTTAAAAGGTCATGGTCTGATCACTGGTCAGCCCACCACAAATGTGATGTTCCTCTGGTCATAGTGTGGGACAAAAAAGCTGTGTTTTTTAGGGTGTAAGTGTCTCACATGAATGTCTTAACTGAGAATGAAGACGTTCAAGAGCCACACGACATGACCAAAAGTATGTGGTTAGCTGCTCGTCAAACATCTCATTCCAAAATCATGGGCATTAATATGGAGTTGGTCCTCCCTTTGCTGCTATAACAGCCTACCCTCCTCTGTGAAGGCTTTCCATTACATTGCTGCTGGGACTCCCAGCATTAGTGAGGTCGGGCACTGATGTTGGGCGATTAGGCCTGGTTCGCAGTCGGCGCTTCTATTCATTATAAAGGTGTTTGATGGGGTTGAGGTCAGTGCTCTGTGCAGGCTCTGTGCTTCCACACCAATCTCGGCAAACCATTTCTGTATGGGCCTCACTTTGTGCACGGGGGCATTGTCATGCTGAAACAGGAAAAGTCCTTCCCCAAACTCTTGCCACAAAGTTGGAAGCACAGAATCATCTAGAAAGTCATTGTATGCTGTAGTTTAAGATTTCTCTTCACTGGAACTAAGGGGTCTAGCTCTAACCATGAAAAACATCCCCAAACCATTATTCCTCCTCCACCAAACTTTACAGTTGGCACTGCATTCGGGAATGTAGCGTTCTCCTGGCATCTGCCAAACTCAGAATCATCCATAGAGCTGACAGATTGTGAAGCATGATTAATCACTCCAAAGAACGCGTTTCCACTGCTCCAATGAGTCCAATGATGGCGAAATGTACATTAATCCAGCCTACGCTTCGCATTGCGCATGGTGATCTTAGGCTTTTGTATGGCTGCTCGGCCATGGAAACCCATTTCATGAAGCTCCCAATGAACAGTTCTTGTGTTGGCATTGCTTCTAGAGGCAGGAACTCGGAAGTGAGTGTTGCAACCGAGGACAGACAATATTTACATGCTATAGGCCTACTATAGGCTAACATAAACTAGCTGGTCTGACACATCATTGCCAATTAAAGGAAGTTTGGCCAGCTAGCAAGCATTTTAGCCAGGCAGCATAGAACAACAACAACGACCTGAAAGCTTTTAGCCTACTGTATGACCTACTGTATGACCTACTGTATGACTGTTTCCAACATGAAAGAGGAGGATGTCATTGGAGTTTCTCTACAAGTAGTGTGAGTCTACGTTTTTTTCAACTTGCATGCCAGCACGCACACTCACAGAAATCAGTACCACTGACAACCACATATTTATTTAATTTTATTTAACCTTTTATTTAAGTAGGCAAGTCGTTTTTTTCTATATATATATTTTAGTTGTCACTGTTTTAGACTAAGCATAGTTGATTAGATGATTCTGAAGTTGAAATGGTGCTTGAATAGGAGGCAGCACCTGTTTTCTTTGACTTTTGGTAATTCTGTGATTCTAAATCAACAGTTGTTTAGTAGTCCGAAAATGTCAGAAACATTAACTTGACCATGCTGTAGGTCAATGTAACTGTTTGTCATAAGCAATATGTTTTGTGGACTTCACCTGACAGATATTGCTCTACGGTTTTTGATCAAATTAAGGTGTGGTTAAATGTATTCTATCATTGTGTCTTCTTAATGTCTCAGCCTTATAGGCCTGGCCTATAGAACTGGATTCAGTCTGATGTGGCAACATTTGAAATTGTTTTTTTTTCTACATTGGATAAACGTAGAGACTCAGAGCTGGAAAATGGTATATCATGCAATGCAGGTGAGGAACAATGTGAAAGTAATTCTGTTTTGAATGTTGATAAACTGTGACCCCACTTTTGAGAAAATGTACCTTGAATGTTTTGGTACACCTACTGGAGAGCTCTTCTTTGTCGAGACTTATTCAGCATTGTTCACACCCTCTTAAGCCTTAGCCCCACCTGTTGTTAGCATTGTCCGGCTGGAGGGTCATGAGGGAGGAGGATGTCTTCCCTGTAACGCACAGCGTTGAGATTGCCTGCAATGACAACAAGCTCAGTCCGATGATGCTGTGACACACCGCCCCAGGCAACCTCCAAATCGATCCCGCTCCAGAATGAAGGCCTTGGTGTAAACGCTCATTCCTTTGACGATAAACGCGAATCCGATCATCACCCCTGGTGCGACAAAACCGCGACTCATCAGTGAAGAGCACTTTTTGCCAGTCCTGGCTGGTCCAGCGATGGTGGGTTTGTGCCCATAGGCGACGTTGTTGGCGGTGATGTCTGGTGAGGACCTGCCTTACAACAGGCCTACAAGCCCTCAGTCCAGCCTCCCTCAACCTATTGCGGACAGTCTGAGCACTGACGGTTGATTTGTGTATTCCTGGTGTAAATCGGCAGTTGTTGCCATCCTGTACCTGTCCCGCAGGTGTGATGTTCGGATGTACCAATCCTGTGCAGGTGTTACAGGTGGTCTGCCACTGCGAGGATGATCAGCTTTTCGTCCTGTCTCACTGTAGCGCTGTCTTCGGCGTCTCGCAGTATGGACATTGCGATTTATTGCTCTGGCCACATCTGCAGTCCTCATACCTCCTTGCAGCATGCCTAAGGCATGTTCACGCAGATAAGCAGAGACCCTGGGCATCTTTCTTTTGGTGTTTTTCAGTCAATAGAAAGGCCTCTTTAGTGTCCTAAGTTTTCATAACTGTGATGTTAATTTCCTATCGTCTGTAAGCTGTTAGTGTCTTAACGGCTGTTCCACAGGTGCATGGTCATTGTTTATGGTTCATTGAACAAGCATGGGAAACAGTGTTTAAACCCTTTACAATGAAGATTTGTATTTTTGCGAATTATCTTTAAAAGACAGGGTCCTGAAAAAGGGATGTTCATTTTTTTCAGATTTTATGCATATATATATATGTGTGTGTGTGTGTGTGTGTGTGTGTGTGTGTGTGTGTGTGTGTGTGTGTGTGTGGATATATACACACACACACACACACACACACACACACACAGTTGAAGTTGGAAGTTTACATACATCATTGCCAAATATATTTAAACTCAGTTTTTCACAATTCCTGACATTTAATCTGAGTAAGAATTCCCTGTTTTAGGTCAGTTAGGATCACCACTTAATTTTAAGAATGTGAAATGTCAGAATAATATTAGAGAATGATTTATTTCAGCTTTTATTTCTTTCATCACATTCCCAGTGGGTCAGAAGTTTACATACGCTCAATTAGTATTTGGTAACATTGCCTTTAAATTGTTTAACGTGGGTGAATTGTGGTCCATTCCTCCTGTGTAACGGCTTTCTTCCATTGAAAGAGAAGCAGACCAAAATGCAGCGTGGTGGTTACTCATGTTCTTTAATGAAAATGAACAAACATGAAATAACTTAAATATACAAAACAACAAACGGACCGTGAAAGGCTGTATAGGTTATCTTGTGACAACAAACACAGAGACAGGAACAATCACCCACAAACACACAGTGAAACCCGGGCTACCTAAATATGGTTCCCAATCAGAGACAACGATAATCACCTGACTCTGATTGAGAACCGCCTCAGGCAGCCATAGACTTTACTAGACAACCCTACTCAGCCTCAATCCCAATACCTACTTAAACCCCAAATACAAAAACACAACACAAAATAAACCCATGTCACACCCTGGCCTGACCAAATAAATATATAAACACAAAATACTAAGACCAGGGCGTGACAGAATTTCCCCCCTTCCCGGCCGCACACTAAAACCCATAGGGGAGGGTCCGTGTGGGCGGCTGTCCACGGTGGCGGCTCCGGCTCGGGACGTGGACCCCACTCCAACCAAGTATTAGTCCCCCTGTAACGCGTCCTTTGATTGGCGACCCTCGCCGCCGACCTTGGCCTAATAACCCTCACCCAGGACCCCACTGAACTGAGGTAGAAGCTCGGGACTGAGGTAGAAGCTCGGGACTGAGGGGATGCCTAGTACCGAGAGGAAACTCAGGCAGGTAGTAGGCTCTGGCAGATCCTGGCTAACTGGCGGATCCTGGCTGTCTGGTGGATCCTGGCTGACTGGCGGATCTGGAAGATCATGGCTGAATGGCGGATCCTGGCTGAATGGCGGATCCTGGCTGACTGGAAGATCATGGCTGACTGGCGGATCATGGCTGACTGGCGGATCCTGGCTGACTGGTGGATCCTGGCTGAATGGCGGATCTGGAAGATCCTGGCTGACTGGTGGATCCTGGCTGAATGGCGGATCTGGTGGATCCTGGCTGAATGGCGGATCTGGAAGATCCTGGCAGACTGGCGGCTCCTGGCTGACTGGCGGATCCTGGCTGAATGGTGGATCTGGAAGATCCTGGCTGAATGGCGGATCCTGGCTGAATGGTGGATCCTGGCTGAATGGCGGATCTGGAAGATCCTGACTGACTGGCGGATCCTGGCTGACTGGCAGATCTGGAAGATCCTGGCTGACTGGCGGCTCTAGCTGCTCCATGCAGACTGGCGGCTCTAGCTGCTCCATGCAGACTGGCAGCTCTGGCTGCTCCATGCAGACTGGCAGCTCTGGCTGCTCCATGCAGACTGACTGCTCCCTGCAGACTGGCATCTCTGGCTGCTCCCTGCAGACTGGCATCTCTGGCTGCTCCCTGCAGACTGGCATCTCTGGCTGCTCCATGCAGACTGGCATCTCTGGCTGCTCCATGCAGACTGGCATCTCTGGCTGCTCCATGCAGACTGGCAGCTCTGGCTGCTCCATGCAGACTGGCAGCGCTGAACAGGCAGGAGACTCTGGCAGCGCTGGAGAGGAGGAAGGCTCTGGCAGCGCTAAACAGGCGGGAGACCCCGACACGCTCAGTCAGACGAATATCATACCTAAAGCACCAAACTAGCAACTCCCTCATAACTCTCTCCTCCACTTTCCCCATTAACTCCTTCACAGTCTCTGCTCCACTCACCTCCAACACCGGCTCTGGTTCTGGTCTCCTCCTTGGCTCCTCATGATAAACAGGGGGAGTTGGCTCAGGTCTGAACCCTGACTCTGCCACACTCTCCCTGAGCCCCCCCCCCCAATACATTTTTTGGGTGGACTCTCGGGCTTCCATCCGCGTCGCCGTGCTGCCTCTTCATACCAGCGCCTTTCCGCTTTCGCCGCCTCCAGTTCTTCTTTGGGGCGGCGATATTCTCCAGGCTGTGTCCAGGGTCCTTTTCCGACCAATATCTCCTCCCACGTCCAGAAGTCCTGTGATCGCTGCTCCTCACGATAAACAGGAGGAGTTGGCTCAGGTCTGAACCCTGACTCTGCCACACTCTCCCTGACCCCCCCAATACATTTTTGGGGCTGACTCTCGGGCTTCCTTCTGCGCCGCCGTGCTTGTCTCTTCGACTCCATTCTCCTATAGCCCTCTTCGCACTGCTCCAGTGAATCCCAGGCGGGCTCCGGCACTCTCTCTGGGTCGACCGCCCACCTGTCTATTTCCTCCCAAGTCGTATACTCTATACACTTGCTGTCCATAATGTCCTCCGATGTCCATTCCTCTTTTCGCTGCTGTTGCTGTCGCTGCCTGTCACCACGCTGCTTGGTCCAGTTGTGCAGTTGTGGGTGATTCTGTAACGGCTTTCTTCCGTTTGAAAGAGAAGTGGACCAAAATGCAGCGTGGTGGTTACTCATGTCACCCAGGGCGTGACATCCTGACAGAGCCGGTGTAATTGATTCAGGTTTGTAGGCCTCCTTGTTCGCACATGCTTTTTCAGCTCTGCCCACAAATTTTCTATGGGATTGAGGTCAGGGCTTTGTGATGGCTTTAACTCCAATACCTTGACTTTGTCGTCCTTAAGCCATTTTGCCAGAACTTTGGAAGTATGCTTGGGGTAATGGTCGCAAATGGGTCTTCCCAATGGACAAAGCTTAAACTTCTTGACTGATGTCTTGAGATGTTGCATCAATATATCCACATAATTTTCCTTCCTCATGATGTGAAGTACACCAGTCCCTCCTGCAGCAAAGCACCCCCACAACATGATGCTGCAACCCAGTGCTTCACGGTTGGGATGGTGTTCTTCAGCTTGCAAGCATCCTCCTTTTTCCTCCAAACATAACGATGGTCATTATGGCCAAACAGTTCTATTTCTGTTTCATCAGACCAGAGGACATTTCTCCAAAAAGTACGATCATTGTCGCAATGTGCAGTTGCAAACTGTAGTCTGGCTTTTTCTTATTGCGGTTTTGGAGCTGTGGCTTCTTCCTTGCTGAGCGGCCTTTCAGGTTATGTAGATATCGGACTCATTTTACTGTGGATATAGATACCTTTGTACCTGTTTCATCCAGCATCTTCACAAGGTCCTTTGCTGTTGTTCTGGGATTGATTTGCACTTTTCGCACCAAAGTAAGTTCATCTCTTGAAGACCGAATGCGTCTCCTTCCTGAGCGGTGTGATGGCTTCGTTTATACTTATACATGGTGTTTATACTTGCATATTGTTGTTTGTACCTTGCATATTGTTTGTACAGATGAACGTGGTACCTTTTAGGTGTTTGGAAATTGCTCCCAAGGATGAACCAGACTTCTGGACGTCTACAATTTTGAGACCTGAGGTCTTGGCTGATTTTCTTTTTATTTTCCCATGATGTCAAGCAAAGAGGCACTCAGTTTGAAGATAGGCCTTGAAATCCATCCACAGGAACACCTCCAATTGACTCAAATGATGTCAGTTAGCCTATCAGAAGCTTCTAAAGCCATGACATAATTTTCTGGAATTTTCCAAGCTGTTAAAGGGCACAGTCAATTTAGTGTGTGAACTTCTGACCCACTGGAATTGTGATACAGTGAATTATAAATTAATCTGGCTTGTAAACAATTGTTTGAAAAATTACTTGTCTCATGCACAAAGTAGATGTCCTAACCGACTTGCCAAAACTATAGTTTGTTAACAAGATATAAGATATTGGTGAGTGGTTGAAAAATTGTATGTAAACTTCCGACTTCAACTGTGTGTGTATAAATATTTATTTATCCCAAAAATATATGGGGGATTTGAAATGATGCAGACAATTACATTGATGGAAGCGACAATCTATCCACATTATTAAAGCTGATCCACTCCTAGAAAAATAAAATAAAAGAGAAGTAGTGAAGTGCGAAATACACCTAGCTTCTTGAAACGGGTCACATATCACGGTGTCAAGGTATATGAACAAACAGGTTATAGAGCAAACAATGCAATTATCACAACACAGGTTGTAATATGTTTGTTTTTTTCCCTGGCTTGGCTTCCGCATGATTTTACCCATGCACCCCTACTGCTGGACCCGTACAAATCAGCTGGGCTTGACAATCTGGACCCTCTATTTCTGAAACTATCCGCCGCCATTGTCGCAACCCCTATTACCAGCCTGTTCAACCTCTTTCATATCGTCTGAGATCCAAGGATCGGAAAGCTGCCGCAGTCATCCCCCTCTTCAAAGGGGGAGACACCCTGGACCCAAACTGTTACAGACCTATATCCATCCTGCCCTGCCTATCTAAGGTCTTCGAAAGCCAAGTCAACAAACAGGTCAATGACCATCTCGAATCCCACCGTACCTTCTCCGCTGTGGAATCTGGTTTCCGAGCTGGTCACAGGTGCACCTCAGCCACGCTCAAGGTACTAAACGATATCATAACCGCCATCGATAAAAGACAGTACTGTGTAGCTGTCTTCATCGACCTTGCCAAGGCTTTCGACTCTGACAATCACCATATTCTTATCGGCAGACTCAGTAGCCTCGGTTTTTCTGATGACTGCCTTGCCTGGTTCACCAACTACTTTGCAGACATAGTTCAGTGTGTCAAATCGGAGGGCATGCTGTCCGGTCCTCTGGCAGTCTCTATGGGGGTGCCTCAGGGTCCAATCTCGGGCCGACTCTTTTCTCTGTATATATCAATGATGTTGCTCTTGCTGTGGGCGATTCCCTGATCCACCTCTACGCAGACGACACCATTCTATACACTTCCGGCCCGTCCTTGGACACTGCTATCTAACCTCCAAACGAGCTTCAATGCCATACAACACTCCTTCCGTGGCCTCCAACTGCTCTTAAACGCTAGTAAAACCAAATGCATGCTTTTCAACCATTTGCTGCCTGCACTGTTCCGACCTTGAATATGTGGACATCTATAAGTACCTAGGTGTCTGGCTAGACTGTAAACTCTCCTTCCAGACTCATATCAAACATCTCCAATCGAAAATCAAATCAAGAGTCTGCTTTCTATTCCGCAGCAAAGCCTCCTTCACTCACGCTGCCAAACTTACCCTAGTAAAACTGACTATCCTACCGATCCTCGACTTCGGCGATGTCATCTACAAAATTGCTTCCAACACTCTACTCAGCAAACTGGATGCAGTTTATCACAGTGCCATCCGTTTTGTCACTAAAGCACCTTATACCACCCACCACTGCGACTTGTATGCTCTAGTCGGCTGGCCCTCGCTACATATTCGTCGCCAGACCCACTGGCTCCAGGTCATCTACAAGTCCATGCTAGGTAAAGCCCCGCCTTATCTCAGTTCACTGGTCACGATGGCAACACCCATCCGTAGCACGCGCTCCAGCAGGTGTATCTCACTGATCATCCCTAAAGCCAACACCTCATTTGGCCACCTTTCGTTCCAGTTCTCTGCTGCCTGTGGCTGGAACGAATTGCAAAAATCGCTGAAGTTGGAGACTTATCTCCCTCACCAACTTCACACATCTGCTATCTGAGCAGCTAACCGATCGCTGCAGCTGTCTTGCTCCCAGGCAGACTAAATAACTTTTTTGCCCGCTTTGAGGACAATACAGTGCCACTGACACCGCATGTTTTAGTTGCAGGCAGACTCTCCTTCAATGCAGCCGACGTGAGGAAAACATTTAAATGTGTCAACCCTCGCAAGGCTGCAGGCCCAGACGGCATCCCCAGCCGGGCCCTCAGAGCATGCGCAGACCAGCTGGCTGGTGTGTTTACGGACATATTCAATCAATCCCTATCCCAGTCTGTTGTTCCCACATGCTTCAAGAGGGCCACCATTGTTCCTGTTCCCAAGAAAGCTAAGGTAACTGAGCTAAACGACTACCGCCCCGTAGCACTCACTTCCGTCATCATGAAGTGCTTTGAGAGACTAGTCAAGGACCATATCACCTCCACCCTACCTGACACCCTAGACCCACTCCAATTTGCTTACCGCCCAAATAGGTCCACAGACGATGCAATCTCAACCACACTGCACACTGCCCTAACCCATCTGGACAAGAGGAATACCTATGTGAGAGTGCTGTTCATCGACTACAGCTCGGCATTTAACACCATAGTGCCCTCCAAGCTCGTCATCAAGCTCGAGACCCTGGGTCTCGACCCCGCCCTGTGCAACTGGGTACTGGACTTCCTGACGGGCCGCCCCCAGGTGGTGAGGGTAGGCAACATCTCCACCCCACTGATCCTCAACACTGGGGCCCCACAAGGGTGCGTTCTGAGCCCTCTCCTGTACTCCCTGTTCACCCACGACTGCGTGGCCACGCACGCCTCCAACTCAATCATCAAGTTTGCGGACGACACAACAGTGGTAGGCTTGATTACCAACAACGACGAGACGGCCTACAGGGAGGAGGTGAGGGCCCTCAGAGTGTGGTGTCAGGAAAATAACCTCCCACTCAACGTCAACAAAACTAAGGAGATGATTGTGGACATCAGGAAACAGCAGAGGAAACACCCCCCTATCCACATCGATGGAACAGTAGTGGAGAGGGTAGTTAGTTTTAAGTTTCTCGGTGTCCACATCACAGACAAACTGAATTGGTCCACCCACACAGACAGCATCGGGAAGAAGGCGCAGCAGCGCCTCTTTCAACCTCAGGAGGCTGAAGAAGTTTGGCTTGTCACCAAAAGCACTCACAAACTTCTACAGATGCACAATCGAGAGCATCCTGTCGGGCTGTATCACCGCCTGGTACGGCAACTGCTCCGCCCACAACCGTAAGGCTCTCCAGAGGGTAGTGAGGTCTGCACAACGCATCACCGGGGGCAAACTACCTGCCCTCCAAGACACCTACACCACCCGATGTTACAGGAAGGCCATAAAGATCATCAAGGACAACAACCACCCGAGCCACTGCCTGTTCACCCCGCTATCATCCAGAAGGCGAGGTCAGTACAGGTGCATCAAAGCTGGGACCGAGAGACTGAAAAACAGCTTCTATCTCAAGGCCATCAGACTGTTAAACAGCCACCACTAACATTGAGTGGCTGCTGCCAACACACTGACTCAACTCCAGCCACTTTAATAATGGGAATTGATGGGAAATGATGTAAAATATATCACTAGCCACTTTAAACAATGCTACCTAATATAATGTTTATATACCCTACATTATTCATCTCATATGTATACGTATATACTGTACTCTATCATCTACTGCATCCTTATGTAATACATGTATCACTAGCCACTTTAACTATGCCACTTTGTTTACATACTCATCTCATATGTATATACTGCACTCAATACCATCTACTGTATCTTGCCTATGCCGCTCTGTACCATCACTCATTCATATATATTTATGTACATATTCTTTATCCCCTTACACTTGTGTCTATAAGGTAGTAGTTTTGGAATTATTAGCTAGATTTCTTGTTGGTTATTACTGCATTGTCGGAACTAGAAGCACAAGCATTTCACTACACTCGCACTAACATCTGCTAACCATGTGTGTGTGACAAATAAAATTTGATTTGATTTACATAGTCTCGGTAAATAGCCCACCCATTTTTACCTACCTCATCCCCATACTGTTTTTATTTATTTACTTTTCTGCTCTTTTGCACACCAATATCTCTACCTGTACATGACCATCTGATCATTTATCACTCCAGTGTTAATCTGCAAAATTGTAATTATTTTGCACACAATGTATATAGACTCACCTTTTTTTCTCTACTGTGTTATTGACTTGTTAATTGTTTACTCCATGTGTAACTCTGTCTGTTCACACTGCTATGCTTTATCTTGGCCAGGTCGCAGTTGCAAATGAGAACTTGTTCTCAACTAGCCTACCTGGTTAAATAAAGGTGAAATAAAAAAATTAAAAAAATAAACTGCTGTCCTGTATAGGTTACCTGAACCTGTATGACATGAGCCGTCCTCATGATCTCTCCCAGCTTGGACAGAAAGTTGAGCGTAAAACCAGTCTATTAATGCCAAATAATACAGTCAGTCCACCCTCAAAACACCAACTTACTCGGGAATGTGTCATTGTGCAGTGTACTATATAAAGCTATATACCGTATTTAGCTGCTAACTTTAATAAACATTACATATCAAATTGGAAAAAAAGTTATCGGCTTGAGGATAAATTTCACCCGCTATTTATTGTTGAACTCAACAAGTTTCATCTGGATAACACCTTACACAAATGGGCTGCAATATTCAAGGTAAATTAGATCTAATTAAATACAATTTGGTGTCGTGAAGTCCTCTATTTTTGTGTGCAAATGTTTTCACCACGGCCTGTAGAACCAGTTTGCGAGCCAGACTGTTTTCTATACTGAGCTTTGCCACGCCAGACAGTCTTTCCTGAAAAAATGTGCATTATATATCCACTGCGCAGCACACAATTTAAACTTAGTCTTGAATTATGCATGCCAAGATATACCAGAGATAACGGCTGTTGATATTGCAACCACATAACTCAAACGCCGGTTCACGAGGAAATCACAAACAGCTTTTTTTCAACTCTCAAGAACTGTTTATCTGCTCATTTATTGGCTGTCCAGTATCTAGATGGCCTGTCCCCAGGCTGGCAGTTAATGAGAATGGGGGGCACAATTTAAAAATGTCACAGAATTGCTGTATTTGAAGCACAACACAACTTCTGCTCAGTTTCCCAGTTGTTGCTACGACAATCAAGCGGTAACTGTCGCTTCTGTGGAGAGATCATTTTCTAAACTAAAATTCATAAACTACCTACACTCTAAAAGATGCTGGGTTATTGATATATGACCAGTGGGTGGGTTAATTATCCAGCCATATCAAAGTTTCCAGCAAGCTATTGAATGAGTATTGTTGCAGCTGCCGCCTGCTCACAGTGGAATTATTTTGACGGATAAATGGGCAAGTAGTTATGGCTGACCAAAAACTGTCAGAAAAAGTTAGCTAACAACGCTAATTATCCATTCAGGTTAAATGGACCTAACTATTAAAATGACATATCTCAGTCATTGAACATTTTAGATAATGCAAGCTAACTAGCAAACACCATGCATGCTAGCTTAAACATTAGCTGGCTAGTTAACTACTTAGCTAACGTTTTCTAACTTAGCTGGCTAGCTTACAATTTATTTTATGTGCTGTGTGGTATCAAAAATGTAATTTTTTTTTTTGTCATTTGGCTGGCTAGCAATGTCAGTGCCTGTAGAAAGCTTGTCTTCTGTAAGCCTAACGTTAACTCTACTTTGTGGTGCATTGTTTCACGTCAGGGAGTCAAGTTTAGAGGTCGACCGATTTTTAATTAGGGCCGATTTCATGTTTTCATATCAATCAGTAATCGGCATTTTTGGACACTGATTGTGGAATATTTTTTTTTACCTTTTATTTAACTATGCAAGTCAGTTAAGAACACATTCTTATTTTCAATGACAACCCACCGTTCCTAGGCTAACTGCCTTGTTCAGGGGCAGAACAACAGATTTTTACCTTGTCAGCTCGGGGATACGATCTTGCAACCTTCCGGTTACTAGTCCAACGCTCTAACCACCTGCCTTACATTGCACTCCATGAGGAGCCTACGTGGCAGGCTGACTACCTGTTACGTGAGTGCAGCAAGAAGCCAAGGTAAGTTGCTAGCTAGCATTAAACTTATCTTATAAAAAAAACAATCAATCTTAACATACTCAATAGTTAACCACACATGGTTGATGATATTACTAGTTTAGCTAGCGTGTCCTGCTTGTTAATTTCTCATCTAATCACAGCCTACTTCGCCAAACGGGTGATGATTTAACAAGCGTATTCGTGAAAAAGCACTGTCGTTGCACCAATGTGTACCTAACCAAAAACATCAATGCCTTTCTTTAAAATCAATACACAAGTATATATTTTTAAACTTGCATATTTAGTTAATATTGCCTGCTAACATAAAAAAAAATTAACTAGGGAAATTGTGTCACTTCTCTTGCGTTCTGTGCAAGCAGCCAGGGTATATGCATCAGTTTGGGTCGCCTGGCTCATTGCGAACTGTGTGAAGACTATTTATTCCTAACAAAGACCGTAATTAATATCCCAGAATTGTACATAATTATGACATAACATTGAAGGTTGTACAATGTAACAGCAATATTTTGACTTAGGGATGCCACCCGTTAGATAAAATACGGAACAGTTCCGTATTTCACTGAAAGAATAAACGTTTTGTTTTCTAAATTATAATTTCTGGATTAGGTCATTAATATGGTCAAAGGCTCGTATTTCTGTGTGTTATTATGTTATAATTAAGTCTAGGATTTGCTATCGCTGACTGAACGGTGGTAGGCAGCAGCAGGCTCGTAAGCATTCATTCAAACAGCACTTTCGTGCGTTTGCCAGCAGCTCTTTGCTGTGTTCCAAGCCTTGAGCTGTTTATGACTTCAAGCCTATCAACTCCCGAGATTAGGCTGGTGTAACCGATGTAAAATGGCTAGCTAGTTAGCGGGGTGCTCCCTAATAGCGTTTCAATCGGTGACGTCACTCGCTCTGAGACCTTGAAGTAGTTGTTCCCCTTGCTCTGCAAGGGCCGCAGCTTTTGTGGAGCGATGGGTAACGATGCTTCGAGGGTGGCTGTTGTCGATGTGTTCCTGGTTCGAGCCCAGGTAGGGGCAAGGAGAGGGAAGGAAGCTATACTGTTACACTGGCAATACTAAAGTGCCTATAAGAACATCCAATAGTCAAAGGTATATGAAATACAAATGGTATAGAGAGAAATAGTCCTATAATTCCTATAATAACTGCAACCTAAAACTTCTTACCTGGGAATATTGAAGACTCATTTTAAAAGGAACCACCAGCTTTCATATGTTCTCATGTTCTGAGCAAGGAACTTAAACGTTAGCTTTTTTACATGGCACATATTGCACTTTTACTTTATTCTCCAACACTTTGTTTTTGCATTATTTAAACCAAATTGAACATGTTTCATTATTTATTTGAGGCTACATTTATTTTATTGATGTATTATATTAAGTTAAAATAAGTGTTCATTCAGATTGTTGTAATTGTCATTATTGCAAATAAATAAATAAAATTGTCAGATTAATCGGTATCTGCTTTTATTGGTCCTCCAATAATCGGTATCGATATTGACGCTGAAAAAAATCATAATCGGTCGACCTCTTAAGTTAGCTCAAACATTAGGTTTCCGACCCAGTTTGACTAGCTAGACCAGCTAGCTAGCTATATATTTTACTAAGCTAGGCCTATTCCCTGTCTCTGAGTTCATGTAACATGGTTGTAGCTAGTTGGCAAACATATAACTCATGCTTTTCGTGACTTTTTTTGCCTAATCGTTTATATTAGTTAGCTGGCTATGTAGTCTCAATCTAGATGCAGACACAGTTACTTTAGGTAGCTATAGCTAGCTACATATTAAAATGAAAGGAGTGTCTCAATTGTTCACACATGTTTAGGCTATCCATTTTGACTCTCCACTTAATGGGTTAGCTAACATTGTCTTTGTCTCCCAGATACTAAAGACGACATGGCCCTGAGAGTGCTTCTCCAACCACCAGTGTACTGAGTGCACATATTGAAATGAATGTAGTGTCTCAAATGTTTATCCATTTTGACTGTCCCCTAAAACCTTGTGATGCATTTGTCCCCCAGATACTAAATATGACATGATCCTAAGAGTGTTCATCCAACCACCAGTGTAACGAGTTGGAAATAATACTGCCTGTCCAAGCATTGGTGAGGCCCAAAAATCATATTGTAGTGTAAGTTTACATGTGTAATATTGAATATTATGTAATACTGTAAACCAGAGGTGGGAAGTAACTAATTACAAATGATCTCGTCACTGTAATTGAGTAGCTTTTCCAAGTACTTGTACTTTTGAGTATTTTTCAGTCAGTAATTTTAATGTAATTAAAGTAACAGTACTTCTACTTGATTAAGATATTTCAGTAGCCTTTCCACCACTGATATAAATTTCTTGAAATGTTTCATTTCTTTTCAAATGTTAATTGTATATTTTACATGCAGATCATTAAATAAATGAACCTAGTTCATACTGTACATTAATTTCCTCTATTACCTTTTTCATTTTAATGCATGGAAATATCTGTAACAAGATGTGTAGCAACATTAGCTAATTGTCAAGGTCAATGTTTATGCTTTAAAAGTAACTCAATTACTTTTACTGAGTACATATTAAATTAGCTACTTTTGACTATTACTTGAGTATTTTTTTTTACACAAGTAGCTTTACTTTTACGTGACTCAAATTTAATTGAAGTAACAGTACTTCTACTTGAGTAGGATATTTCAGTACTCTTCCCACCCCTGCTGTAAACCATGCACAAAGTGGATGGACTCAACTCAGTGCAGATTAGCATCCATCACACAGGCTTGTGCAAGAGTGTGATGAGGTCAACATTTTATAATCCTATCCTATTCTAGGCTGGAACCAATATGGCTGAATATCTCTGTCAAGTGACCAAAAAAACAAGATGCCAAACCCTTTGTTCTGACTCTGGGGACAATTGCCTGGCTTTCATCATCATTGTTTATCTTTTGCATGACTTCATTTTATAGCTAAAATGTATATCTTAAAATAAACATTTTTTATTTGTCACGTTCGGTCCTTTGTTTTGTCTTTATTTAGTATGGTCAGGGCGTGAGTTGGGGTGGGCAGTCTGTTTTTCTATTTCTGTGTTTGGCCTGATATGGTTCTCAGAGGCAGCTGTCTATCGTTGTCCCTGATTGAGAACCATATTTAGGTAGCCTGTTTTCCTTTGTGTTTTGTGGGTGGTTATTTTCAGTCTGTGTGTCTGCACCAGATAGAACTGTTTCGGTTGTCAATTTGTTGTTTTGTATTTTTGAAGTGTTCAGTTTATTAAAAAGATGAACACTAACCACGCTGCGCTTTGGTCCTCTCCTTCTTCCACCCAAGACAGCCGCTACAGTATTTTATCTAGAATTTGTCATGATTGGCCATATGTCATTTTAAGAATGTCAGACTGCGTACAGTAGTAACGTTGTAAAATGGATTGTTACTGTTAGAAATATTTGTACATTTACAAATTAACAGATTATGTAATAAAGAGAAGGTAAAACAAAATAACCTAGCAATAAAGTAAGAAATAACCCACTGCTGGGTCAAAAATACATGAATAAGAATAATCCAGCAAAACAGTAAAAAGCTACCCACTGCTAGGGCTAAATAACCACATTTTTGGGGGTAAATCAAGTAACCCAATATGTTGGGTCCTTCACTTAACCCAGCAGTGCTGGTTATGTGCTATAGTGATCCAGCGCAGCATTTTTTTAGAGTGTAGGAAGCATTAGGCGTTCGGTCTGATATGCACTTTTGAACACCTGTGTAAACAGAGGCTTAAAGTAATTAAGTAAAAATTATTTAAAAAGTACTACTTTCGTGGTATCCAATTGTTAGTAGTTACTGTCTTGTCTCATCTCTACAACTCCTGTATGGACTTGGGAGAGCCGGAGGTCGAGAGCCATGCGTCCTCCGAAACACAACCCAACCAAGCCACACTGCTTCTTAACACAGCGCACATCCAACCTGAAAGCCAGCCGCACCAATGTGTCGGAGGAAACACCGTACACTTAGCGACCTGGTCAGTGTACATTGCGCCCAGTCCACCACAGGAGTTGCTAGTGCACGATGAGACAAGGACATCCCTGCCGGCCAAATGCTTGCCGGCCAAACCCTGCAGGGAGCCCAATTGTGGGCTCGAACCCATGGTCTCTGGTGGCACAGGTAGCACTGCGATGCAGTGCCTTGGACCACTGCTGGGTCAAAAACCCGGGAGGCCCCCCCATTTTTGACTACTTTTACTTCACTACATTCCTAAATATATATTTGTTTTGCTTTTTACTCCATACATTTTCCATGACACTCAAAAGTACTCATTACATTTTGAATGCTTAGCAGGACAGGGAAATGGTCAAATTCACGCACTTATCAAAAGAACATCCCTGGTCATCCCTACTGCCTCAGAATTTGTGTTTCTTGAGTCTGCAAGATCAAAGTTTGTGCAGATGTTGGAATGTGCCCCTGGCTATCTGTAAATAAAGTATGACAATTGGGTACTTTTACCACCACTGCAATTGAGTGCAGGAAATGCGGAAATGATAAAAGTGCTGAAATTAGTTTTGGTTGCATTGAACATTATAAAACAATCAGAATGGAGAAAAATTCATTGAAATCATTTAGGATATATGTGTTGCCACCATAGGATCAATCAATACTCTTAAAGCAAATGTATAACTTTTATTATTCAAAAACTAAAAGTACCGTCCAATTTTTTTTTAATACCGTGATATTATATTTTGGCCAAATCGCCCAGCCCTAAATCCACTACAGAGTCCGTTTTCCTTGCTTTGGCCCAGGCCTGCTTTCTCATCGGAATGAGCTTGGTTTTCTTCTGAGCTATCTTTGTTTAAAAGGGGCGTGTTTATCTGCCAGAAAAATACATCTGGAGAATACATTTTGGAGAGCCAACTCGGGGTCAGGAATGCAGGAGACAGTGGCTAAATCGGAATAGAACCCTTGAGGGGGAAACTTTTTCAAATGTTCCTTCTCAATTAAACAATGAATTGTATTTTGCTGTTTTGTATCTCTAATACATACTATGGGACAATGAGCACTGAGACCATATGCAAATACTCCACTAGACAAATATTCATCGGGGTTATTAGTAAGAATTAAGTCAATCAATGAGGAGTTAAAAGGGGTTTTCACATTTAGCCATGTGAGTTTTGAGATCAATTGAGTCAGATTAAAATCAATACATATACTATTGTTTATGGACACATCTACAACCAGGAACTCAAATATCTTGGGAACAGAAATATTTAAAGATTGGGATGCAATGAAATTAGATAGTACATATATGGCCACCCTCCTTCCTCTTTCTGTAATCTGTCACATCTAAATATATGATAATAATTTACTTCAATGTCTTTATCAGAGACAGAACCAATTAATCATGTTTCCAAGAGAACCAGAATGTCAGGACATGAGTACTGTACCCAAATGTAAATTCTATCATACTTTGCACATTTAGGTGGATTAACCCAAACCCCCTATGAGAGATAAAGTCAAAGGGGTTATAAAGCTCATTCCCACCAGAGCTAACGGGCATAGGGTCATCTGCAGCTATTTGTTGAGTGACCTGAGACTTTTCCAAGGTCCCTGGCCAACCACGTGAAAGCAGAGCAGACTGAGCATTTGACAGACCTCTATCAAGTCGTTGGCTGCAAGGGCTGGGGCGGGAACTGGGAGAGCAGTGTTGGCAGAGCTCAGTCCACCTGGATAAAGACGTGGAGCTGCTACAGGGGAGTGGAGTGGCTGCCTTAATCGACATCCACGTCTTCGGCGCCCGGGGAACAGTGGGTTAACTGCCTTGCTCAGGGGCAGAACAACAGATTTTACCTTGTCAGCTCGGGGATTCGATCCAGCAACCTTTCAGTCACTGGCCCAATGCTCTAACCACCAGAGGCCTTGGCTTGGCTCCTGTTGCAGAGTTGGGGCTGCTATTGGGGGCAGACTGGTCCTAGGCTTGTCCTGGGGATGGGAATAGGGAGGGTAACCAAAACTTGCCTGGGAGGGAGGTAGTGGGGGGTAATTGAGGAGGGTGGTGTGAAGGGCAGTGTGGCTGGTGAAGCTCCAAACTCAGCATCTGAGGGCTGATGATGAGAATACTACATGGTGTGGACTGCATCTTGTAGTGCACTACCCTCAACAGAGTTTTTCCAGAGCCTAGGGTAGTGGTCGGTGATGTGTAGAGCTGGGCTGAGTTGAGGTGTGCCGGGTCTGGTTGTGCTCTGCTGTGATGGGCCGGGCCTGGTTGAGCTGTGCTGAGGCTGGCCGGGTCTGATAGAGCAGTGCTGAGGTGGGCCAGGTCTGGATGAGCTGTGCTGTGATGGGCCGGGTCTGCTTGAGCTGTGCTGAGGCGGGCCCGGGTCTGGTTGTCTCTCCGATGGCTGAATGGTCTATAAGTCTCTTACCAGAGCCTACCTCTGCATATGTGGACTGGCAATGAGGCTGATGTATGGTCTGGTGTACCCTCCTGTTGATCACTATTTGTCCTACCCCTAGAGTACAGTCCAGTGCTGTGATGGGTTGTGTTGGGCTGAGCTGAGCTGTGTCCGTCAATGTTGAGTTGAGCTGAGGTGGTTCTGGCACCGCTGAGCTGAGCTGTGTTGGTTCTGGCACCGCTAGGCAGAGCTGGTCTGGGTCTAGCGCCGCTTGGCTCGGACATGTTGTTAGGTGCTGGTGATATGATATGAGATTGGCCTTCTCTTTCTACTTGGATTGTGGGGAGGTGGGGGGGACTCTGTTGCTGGGCTGGTATAATTGTGGAACTCTGCCTAACATGGCATCCTTCAGGTCCTTGGCAAAGATTCTGACTCCCTCATGGTCCAGGTGTACATGGTCGTACAGGTGCTCACATATCAGGGTGTGATGGTGAGAGATGCTGACAAATGGTAGTGAGGAGCAGTCCATGGTGATTTTTTTGTTGACATTTTGGATCATTTGCCATGGGAGAACTTTCCTTGGTAGAAGGATGGATATAATAATGTTTGTCCGTAGGAAAAGGGTGTGTGCTTTCTATGCCACCTTTCTCACTTCCTCAGCCACTCTTTCTCCTTTTGTGCTCAGGTCCTTTTGTGCTCAGGTCCTTTGTCCGAGTATGTATGACAAGGATGTCAGGTTTTTCCTGCTTGACTTGATAGAGCAGTTGAAGTGCACTGTCAGTAGTGGGCCAACATCATTTAGATGTCTGGTGTCTCAGAAATAGTCTCCTATCTTCCAGATACATTCCATTAGAGTCTATCAGAACTGCAGTTTTGGGAGGTATCCTGGGTTGAACTGGATCCTGTCCTCTGGAGGTGTGTCCAGCTGAATATGGTCAGACTGCTGGGAGGTTGGCGAGGCAGGGTAGGATGTGGCAGGCTGGGAGATTGGCAGGTCAGGGTGGACCCTAAGAGACTGTGGGGAAGTGGTGCAGATGGGTTGAAGGATGCACTGTGCTCAGGCGTATGGGGCTGCTCTGTTGGTGGCGTAGTCATTTGCTGCTGACGGAGGTAATCGATGTCTCTCTCTCTCTGCTGCAGCTCCACCTTTACCACACACAGCTCCTCTTGGAGGGCATCATTGGACTGTGTCGTGTTAAGTGTTCTGTCTTAACTTCTGTCTTAACTTCTGTCTTAACTGTTCTATTGAAGCACGGCTCTCCTCCTGGAAATGCCTCAACTCTTCCATCAGCATCTGGACAGTGTCACATTCTTGTTTGCTCTCCCTGAATTAAGTAATCTCTACTTCAAGTAGGGGAGGCAGTTCTGGATTTGTTTTATGAATAATATATCTTTTTTTGTGCACACAGCTGCTACAGGTGAGGGAGGGAGTGATGTACTGTGGGTCTCCTATTTTGAAGCCCAGGTTTTGGGATTTGTAGGCGTTGTTAGTGGAGTCAGTTTGTCAGTTTTTAGTTCATCATCCACTAGAGTTTATTTGTCGAACTCGTCTTCAAACAGCTCTAGACTGGCCTCAGAGACTTGGATCGTTACTGTTCTGTTATTATCTACATCGATATTGCATTTCGGGGTTGTGTCCACATACAATTGTCTTGTTTCCAGATATTTTAAGATGTTTGATTGCCATGCGCATATCTGCATGCCAAGCATTTGGACGTTCAGTGAAAAAGAGGAGATCCACCTTGATTTCTTTGTATTTTTTATTGTATAAATTCTGCTTTTTGGGTCTCTGCGTGCTCTTTGTTTCTATTTTTCCTCCCTGCTTCACTGGCAATAGGTTCTGCATATTGGATTGCAAGGTTTCTGAGTTTGGTGCTTGTAAATATATCTGTCTTAGTTTATTACAGCTGGATGCAGTATATGTTACAGCTGGTTTGCAGTTGGCTAGTTGTAGCTAGATGTTTTTTAATGAAAACAAAGCCTACCTCGATTGTTTTCTGTCTGAATTGTTTTCTCTTGCTTGTGTAAGTTTAGGTTCTAGTTTTCCTGTCTATTATCCTGTCCTTTGTCCTTTTTGTTAGCCAGTAGGCTGGTAGCCAGTAGGCAGGTAGCCAGTAGGCAGGTAGCCAGTAGGCTGGTAGCCAGTAGGCAGGTAGCCAGTAGGCAGGTAGCCAGTAGGCAGGTAGCCAGTAGGCAGGTAGCCAGTAGGCAGGTAGCCAGTAGGCAGGTAGCCTAGTGGTTAGAGCGTTAGGCCAGTAACCGAAAGGTTGCTGGATTGAATCCCTGAGCTGACAATGTAAAAATCTGTCATTTTGCCCTTGAGCAAGGCATTGTTCCCTGGGCACTGATTATGGCAGCCCCCCCCGCACCCCTCTCTAATTCAGAGGGGTTGGGTTAAATGCGGAAGACATATATCAGTTGAATGCATTCAGTTGTACAGCTGACTAGGTATCTCCCTTTCCCAGTAGCTATAAACTCTTAGCAACTCCATAGAAACATGTAAACAACTGTTAGCTTGTTAGCCAGTGCTTTGTTATTACAGTTTTACTGTTACAGTAGCCAGCTGCAGAAATTGCCCCTCAACCGTTGCCAACGTTTTTTACAATTGTTTTTCTTATCACAAGTCGCTGTCTGTGTGTTGTCGTTCCTCTGTTAAAATCACTATGGCGACGCAGAGAAGTATGTTTATTCTAAATGAGCAGGACTTTGGTATGTGTGGGTGAGACATAAACACAAGAAAGATATTAGGCTTATACCGTCTGCATACTTTACTATCATGTGTCTGGAGTATGTACGCTGGAGGCTAGCTTCCTTGTGCTGAAGAACATGCAACATTAGGGAGGCTATCACCAGTGTTCTTCATCTCATCACCAATTTATATAGTTCATTTGCTTAGAGAATGTGAAAACAATGTTGTATAACAGTACTGTAGTTACACTCCTAGGCCTTACCCACACATGTAAAATAGCCTTCCTTTTCCCAGTGCAATTTCACTTTCATTTTTAGAAATCCAAAGACCCCTATCAGGTCTATATTGATCCGACAACAAGGAGTCACAGGTAGACCTTTAGCATTACTGAGAACTATTCTGTTTGCAGCAATGAAAAGTATTCATTGCAGTGGAAACGTATTTCACCACATACAGTAGGCCTGTGTGTGAGATGGGACTCCTGTACACAGGGAAGACTGTGTGGGGCTGCTTCTCAGTGTGGTCAAACCGCTAACGTGACAGAAAAAGGCGGACCACACGATGTGACAGACTGATGGGAATGGAAACAAAACACAGTCACATATTCAGATAGACTATGTATACAGTTCGCTTTTGGAGGACAAATACATTATGTTCGTAGGGTGTGCATGAGTTCTCTTCTATTCACCTGTAGAACTAATACTGAAAAGTTGCTCCTGTACAAGCCCAATAACATGCTGTTAGGCCTATGAGCCAAGAACCAGATTATTAAGCTAATGGCCTAATTGAGCCCACCTGCCGCATACATTAAGCCTATGTCTCCTCAGAGGATGTGACACTGAAACATTTGTTCTACCTTACTCAACACCCATAGCTGTGGTAAGTAGGGGTGCTGCAGCACACCCTGAAAAATCAGAAAGATTTATTTATTTTCTTTCACAATAGAAGTGGAGTAAAACTGGGCCTGTATTAGCGGACCGATATAGCCATCTCTAGCGCGGGCAAAAAAAAAAACATCTCACCCCCCATTTTCGAAAAGATTCGCAGCACGCCCACCCCCAAACTACTTCCTGTGGCTATGCCTAAAACCTTCAAATCTTTTGCAGTTACACATTTTTTTATTTTCCTATTTTAAAAAGTGCTATCATTGACAGTGTTGTGAAGTACTTAAGTAAAAATATTTTAAAGTACTACTTAAGGAGTTTTTGAGGTATCTGTACTTTACTTTACTAATTATATTTTTGACAGCTTTTACTTTTACTCCACTACATTCCTAAAGAAAAGAAAATGCTTTTTTCTCCATACATTTTCCCTGACACCCAAAAGTACTCATTACATTTTGAATGCTTAGCAGGACAAAAAAAATAATAATAATTCACACACTTATCAAGAGAACATGACTGGTCATCCGTACTGCCTCTGATCTGGCAAACTCACTAAATATAAATGCTTCGTTTGTAAATGATGTCTGAGTGTTGGAGTGTGCCACAGGCTATCCGTAAATTTTTTTAAAAACAAGAAAATCGTGTGGTCTGGTTTGTTTAATATAAGGAATTTGAAATTATTTATACTTTTACTTTTGATACTTAAGTATAATTTAGCAATTACATTTACTTTGATACTAAAGTAGATTTTAAACCAAATACTTTTACACTTTTACTCAAGTAGTATTTTACTGGGTGACTTTCACTTTCCCTTTTAATTTTTATTATAGTAACTTTACTTTTATTCAAGTATGACAATTGGATACTTTTTCCACCGCTGATTATTGATATACATTACATCTAGCTAGATAATTACATTTGAGTAATTTAGCAGAAACATTTCTACAGGCTACAGCTGTAGACACTTTCTACAGGCTACAGTGTCCATTTGTACAGAATTCCTGCCTCTTTCCTACTGCTAGTAGAACAACCATCATGCCCCTGATCCCTGTTTCTGTATTGTCAACACAAAACCTTGTTTCAACAAATAACACATACTGTAGGCTAACGCCTATAATAGTCATCTATCATGCTGCAATGTTCCTCTGACCCTGAAATTCAAAGGATGCAATCTAGGCTGTTTAAGAGCTGTAGTGGAAAATTATGTTAGGTGGTAATGAAATATCTCTGTAAAGTCATGTGCTTTTTCAGTGATCCTTGACTTTTATTTTGACGAAAAAACAACAGTCAATTGGGAAAGAACTTCCCTCACTCAGAGAATGAATTTCCATGTGAACTTAATTTCTGACAAAATATACAAATACTAGTCCTAACAATTATTTCCTGACCCCAACCATCACATTAGGCCTGTAAATATCTAAGAAGGACTGGAGTGGTGCAGTGGTCTAAGGCACTGCATCGCAGTTGCTAACTGTGCCACTAGAGATCCTGGTTCGAGTCCAGGCTCTGTTGCAGCCAGCCGCGACCAGGAGACCCATGTCGTCCGGGTTAGGTTAGGGTTTGGCCGGCAGGGTTGTCCTTGTCCCATCGCGTTCTACTGACTCCTGTGGCAGGCCAGGTGCATGCACGCTGCCGCAATCGCCAGGTGTATGTGTTTCCTCCGACACATTGGTGTGGCTGGATTCCAGGTTAAGCAGGCATTATGTCAAGATGCAGTGTGGCTTGGTTGAGTCATGTTTCGGGGGACGCACGGCTCTCGACCTTTGGCTCTCCTGAGCCCGTACGGGAGTTGAGGCGATGAGACAAGACAATAACTACCAATTGAATACCACAAAATTGGGGAGAAAAGGGGGAAAAGTACAAAATAAATAGGTAAATAAAGGACTGTGATACTCAAGTCAGATGTGTCATTCCAGACGACTATATTGCAAACGTGCAGCAAAAATTAACTAATGATTGAATGTCATTGTCATCTTCAGTGTCATTGTCATATTCAGTGCAGACTGACATCAGATCACAATATGATATCCAGGTATTGTGAGATTTAGTGTGCAACTGCAGTCCTTGTGTTGATATTGAGTCTCTCTTTCCACAGTTCTCTGTGCTTCCCAGCAAACAGTCCAGTCTGAGATTCAGCAGGTGAAAGGCATCGTGGGACAGTCTTTCTCTTTTCAAGAGAGGGTGATCAAGTCTGGCAATTTACTTTATGGAGAACTTGGCAGTATTGCAAATGTGTACCCTGGTAAACGAGGCAAAATCACCCTTGAGAAGAGATTTGAAAACCGCCTCCACTTGAACAATGTTACAAGATACTTCACTCTGTCAGCCCTTCAGATTGACGATGCTGGGGTTTATACTGTGGAGAATACAGATGAAGGGAAAAAAACTAAAATTCAGCTCACTGTATACAGTAAGTGTGTGTGTGTGTGTGTTCTGTATATCACAAACACATTTAATATAGGTTCCATTTTCAATGTATTTGTATTTTTTCTTCCAGATGTTGTTTCCAAACCTCAGGTGACAGAGTGTGACAGCAGCTCCTGTAGTGTGGTGTGTTCTGTGGACAATGAAAAAGAGGTGGCCTTGATCTTGTACAGGGGAGAGGAAATACTAAACCAGACCAGCAGTTCTGATCTCATCACTGATCTCTCTCTCCGTTTGGAGGTAGAGGGAAAGAAGTACAACTCCACCTACAGCTGTGTGGCTTCCAACCCTGTCAGCAATGAGACAGTTCTTGTCCCAAAATGTTGCAGTGAAGATGGTCATGCTAATGATGCAGGTAAGAGACATTTTGAATTAATTCCATCCAGAAAATAGCAATTACCAAGTGAAAGTGAAGTGTACTTGAGCTCATTCAAAACTTATTTTACAAAAATAATTTCCTTGTGTTTTATTTCAGACAGTGGCGAGAGGAGTCGGGGTGTGCTTATTATTATTATTATTATATGCGTCTTGGTTGCCCCAGGGCTGGTTGGAATTGCAATCTATCGAAAGAAGAGTAGAAATGGACACTCACAAGGCAGGTATTTATCTTTTAGAGGTGTGAGGTCACTCCCCAGAGTCAAAGCATGATTAGCCTTCTTTTTTTCTTCTTTTTTTAACAATCAAGGGTAGTTTTTTTGGAAAAGGAGGGAAATGTTTGCTTGAACACAGGATGCAGGTCAAATAAAGTGTCATATTTTTCACACTTCCTCTGCTGTTCTCAAACAGTGTCATTATCCCAGATAAGTTCTCTAAATGTTGAAAAAGCAGAAGGCACACACACACAGACACACACAAACGCTCTCGCTCTCTCTGATAATGATTACTTGAATAGCTTGGCTTATCTGACACCTCAGAGACCAGTACGCATAGTAACAAATGAGTCCTGAGTGTTTACAGAACCTGTCCACGGGGGCTGATCGTTTGTATGCCTCTGTCAGTTATTCACACCTCACCTTCGGCCCATATTTCCTTTCCTTTATTTGTTTTCACAGATTCATCCGAAAGAGTGCAAGTTGACATTGATTATGCATCGATAACTCCTAAAAAACGAAGAGATAATCAGGTTAGTAAAAAATCTACAGGCTGATTGACAATAAAGCAGCTTTATCAGCCCTCATGTCTACAACTGTTGGCTTTAGCTCTGTGTCAGTGGGTTAATGTGATCTTGAGTTTCACAGACCACCTGAATTTGATACCAGGCCTGATGTCATTGGAACCAGTTTTTCCCATATGATATGGTTTGGTTGCACAATGAGAAGCCACACAGCACTTACTGGAGTGCCAGTTCTAGGTCCAAAAGACTACTTAACAGCTTCTACCCCCAAGCCATGAGACTTCTGAACAGCTAATCAAATGGCGACCCAGACTATTTGCATAACCCCCCCCCCAACACACTTTTACGGAGCTGCTACTCTCTGTTTATTTTCTATGCATAATCTCTTTATCTCTACCTACATGTACATATTACCTCAATTACCTTGACTAACCAGTGCCCCTGCACGTTGACTCTGTACTGGTACCCCTGTATATAGCCTCGCTATTGTTATTTTACTGCTGCTCTTTAATTATTTGTTACTTACATTTTTTACTTATCAATGTTTTTACAATTGTTTTTCTTAAAACGGCATTGTTGGTTAAGTGCTTGTTAGTAAGCATTTCACTGTAAGGTCTACTACACCTGTTGTATTCGGTGCATGTGACAAATAACATTTGATTTGATTAGTAATGCCTTCGATCTTCATATAGTCTTTTACAGTATTTGCAAAGTCTGTGGACTTTTAAAGTTAGGCTTCGTGATTCCTCCCACTAGTTTTAGGAAAAGTTCCAGATGTGTTGTGTTGACTGTTGAGTTCCCTACTGCAGAACAATGAGAGTAGACAAGAGAGCATCAGACGTGTCCTGTTTTCTCCCTCTGGCACAAAGTTTATAACAAAGAAGCATAAAATCCTCTTTTATTTTTGTTGTTTTCCCACCCCTTTTATCTCTCCTCTCTCTGCCCCTTCTTCCCTGTCCCTCTATGTCCTTCCCTCCCCTACTTCCTTCTCCCTGCCTAGGAGGAGCGAACAGATATACCAGAATTGT
This sequence comes from Oncorhynchus tshawytscha, assembly GCF_018296145.1. Classification (NCBI taxonomy): domain Eukaryota; kingdom Metazoa; phylum Chordata; class Actinopteri; order Salmoniformes; family Salmonidae; genus Oncorhynchus; species Oncorhynchus tshawytscha. The sequence goes on along the minus strand of NC_056462.1, from coordinate 4,200,025 downwards.
AGTCGCATAGAGACAACCCTACTCTGACATCAGTTTATGATACACTCCTGTTACATCGCATGGCTGCCAGCGAGGATGTTGACACAGCATGAAGGAGAAAAACAGGAAGTCAATGGGAGGCCAAAATGATAACTCACATTCTGTAGAGGACAGTATATCATAAAGAGGACGTTGAAACAAAATGAAAGTTAAAAAATATTCATTCTAACAGCCTTTTAGAGGCACAGTTGTTATGGGAGAAAAATCCCCTGGAACTGTTGAGCTGATATTATAATTTCAGGCTTCCTTTGTAGGTCATTCTCACAGACCTTCTGTCAAATAGGGGACTCGGTTACATCCACTGATACTGACCAATTCAATAATTATGCATTGAGTTGTTAGCATGATCAGCATAATCCGTCTTTTTAAATGCCTTTTGTCCCAAATCCCAATGTATAAGTTAAAACAAATGGAACATATATTTTAATACAATTCACTCGTGTGTTTGCTATGCTACTGCTGGACCAACGCTTATTTTCAGTATTGTCTGTTCTGTTGATTAAAATGTAGGTGCCTCCCCTGTATCTTTTTATAGCTGGTCATTGTTTAGCTTGCCAGTGGATAGCAGCTGTGTACATCATATAAAAAGAGCAGGCGTTTGAGATAAAGCCACCTACTCCTTAGAAGCTAAGGCTGTTAGGCTGCTTTAGAAACAAAAGGTCCATAGATAAATGTTTTCCTTTCACCGTGTATGTTGTATTGAAATATTTCTGAGGGGAAGATCTTCCGTTTTTCTGTTTGATATTGAGTGACATGTTTCTCTTCTTATCGCTATTCACAAAATGTAGGTCTGGGCTAAATGGTAGCTCTTAAATATCTTGTTTAGTTTATTATGATGGAACATTTATTGGTTGCCCTTATCTATGAAGCACATCCTCCCTTAACAATACAATCACTCCCTCCTGCAGACTCTGTAGACTCTCCTTCTATCAGAGCATGTTGTGCTCCACCTACATTATTGCAGCCTTTGTATATATCTGTGCGAGCACAGGTTACTGTGACCCGAAAATACCAAATCTGTTGATACCATAGTGAGTTGTTGCACTGTAGGCGTTGTTATACTTCTCTATTTCAGAGTAGTTACTGAGACTGAATATAAATATGTAATTCACTTTTCACTATTTTAAAATAATCTATTGACTTATTCAAACAGATTAAAAATTAACATGTTGTACTGAGCTTCAATATGTCAAATCAAAGACTTACCCATACATTTCATTTATAGTCATAAAATGTGTATATTTCCTGATGTTTAACAGTCATCAATACATCAATGCCCATGCTTGAAATACGTTAATGTTTTACATACTCTAGCACAACTCAAAATATGATGGTAGATTACTCCATTCCCCATTTCTGTTTTTGTTGTCATTTAAATCTTTGAAACAAATCATGTATTGCTTCAGAATACCTGTGTAAACTGTCATTCCTTGAATCCATAGCTGCTTTTATGAGTTTGTCAGTGGAAACATTTCTCCAGAGACATTTCTCCAGAAACACAACTCCAGATTGTGGTTTTAATGTAGCCTACTTCTAGGGTCAAATAGGAGAGACAACTGTAATTGGTTGGTGGATTCTCTATTTAGTGAGTTTAAGTGTGTGACCTTTTGTCCTGTCACTTTTCATGCCAGACAGCTGTACATTTCAAATGTAAAAACAATTATGACTGTAAACAGTGAATTACTACCTTTTTATTTAAGTCCTATAATATTTCCAACTTTGTTTTGAGAAAACGTTGGCCTTTTCTTCCAATCCTTTTCTCCCATCTAGTGGTTGAATGTTTTTATACTTCAGTATACTGTACACAATGCAGTATTTCGCTCTGAGACAGTGTACTGTAAATTGTGTAAGTGTATCTTAAATCATGTGCAACCAATATGTTCTCTAACAACATTTCTGTGCTTTAGACTGTAGTCATGCATTTTTGTGCCTATGTGCCATGATTATAACATTATTGTGAGTAAAAATTAAAACATTTGTCAAATATGCCATGTCGATGCTATTTCGTAGCAAAACATGAGCCTCATTTATCATTCTGTGTATTTATGTTATTTATCTTTATTTTAATATTACTGTATTCTTGTGTTTGTATTATTTATATGTTGTGGGAGAGTATAATAATATGTTGTTATGTACTGTTTTATTTTGTATGTAATTGCGTAATCGGATCCCAGGAAGAGTATTTAATATGGACCTGGAATAAATACAAATAGAAACGTTATGTAATGTAACACGAAATTCAGATTGCGCAATATTGTAATTTGTTCAACTCCAATGTTTCGTTACAGGAAATGAGTAACCTTCCTACAGTGGTTCCTCCTTTACCAATTGCGAGTTTACACCGCTGGATTTAGAGCTATAAAAAAACACACATTCGTTTTCAGTCTGTATCAGCATGGGCAACGTGGTGAGTAGCTTTACACTTTTAATTTGATTCCTGATCTATAGCATAACTCCACGAAGTTACGTTTTGAACTGAAATCATGGACGTGGGATACGGAAGCCCGTGGGGTACGGAAGCAATCCATGTGTGATTTCAAGCAATAACGACACTGGATTATAGCTCCCGTCCGCCCACTCTAAATTGATGAAAACGCGCTTTTGTGATGAAATGTAACTTCCTTATGTTATAATATACATTTGACCAAGTCAAATATGATTATTCATGTTCTGAGTCGTTCAGTGGGGGTCTTTCTCTAAGATATAATTAACATTATATAAAGAAAAATTGGATTTGAACACCGAACTCTGTTGACAGAGCGGTAGTGCTTTCTCGCAGTAAGTTTTCAGGGTTTTGTGTTGGTCCTCTGCGAAATTGATTGTGAGAAATATTCGAAAAATAACAGGAATTTTTGTATGAAAGACGTACAGTATAATAAAATATGAAAATACTACATGGGATGTTTTTATGTCCTCCAGATTCGAGAAGAAAAATAATGAGGTCAACAGTGAGCCTGTCAATTAGCCTAATTCTCTCACAGCATTCAGCCCAGCTGACACAATGCTATTTTCCCGATGTTTTACCGCTTTCATTCATTTTCATTCCAAACATCGGTTTTGGACCATTGGTTTTCTTAGAGGAGTATCTACACAATTAACATACTATTTTACCCATTGGTCAAAATGTGTTTTTGATTGGACACCCTAATGACATATATTCATGTAATAGTCCACTCCGTTACACTCAAAAGCTATTTAAATTTCAACCAGTGAATGCTAACGATGGCTAGCTATTCTACCAGTCTCTCTTAAGAGTGTTAGCAAACTAACAGCACACCCTGCATTCACATTTCTTTTTAAGGGATCTGCGGTAGGTTGATAACGATATCACCAAAGTATGTTGTGTCATGAGTAAACAGTCATGGTATTTAATGTTAGAGAATGAACAAGATTTAACAAGGCAACCTTGAGGCCTAATTTGACTGTGTGCAATGCAGTAGAGAGGTGTGGCTGCTGTGAAACGTGATTCCATGAGGAACTAACAGAGGCCCGACGTTGGTGACGTCACCACGTTTTATTAAATAAAACCCTTGACTAATCATTTGGTAAAAAGTCTTTCCTCCGTGACCCGGAAAACCGATGTGGTCAAGGAGTCTCAATTCGTTAGTAGGCAAACGGAACATGGTCCTCCCCTCCTTGATATCCTCCTTTTGGCGAGGATGCACAAGAGAATCCTATCAGTTCTCTAAAGAGTTTTGAAATCTGCCATACCCCATTTGAATCAGCTGTTGTTTTCTTGAAGGAGAAAACCATGAAAACATTTAAACACGATATGCTACTTATCCTTTTATGTATAAAATGTCTTGAACATCTAGCTAGATTCATTGTTATTACATTCAAGCGTATTCTCGTCCACTGTCATTTGAGAAAAGCCCCCCTTGTGTTTACGGTAGAGACTTTCAGTTTATTTGCACGGGCTGCGTCGCATTCCACTGAATCTGCCTTTATCTGTGGTGGATAGGCACTTGTCAGCGCCTTTATTAGCAAGACATAAGAGGATACCGACAAGTTACTTTTCACGAAATCGTCTGTCTAGTCCGAACGACATTCTCAATTCAATTCTGAATTGAGCCCAACCCTGTTTCCAATGGAAGATTGACAGTATCATTTAATTTAACTGATATTCCCATTCGGGTCAGCTTTCTCTGATGTGACACTCCAACCATCTTTTGAGGTACCATTTGAAAGTTGACATTTCTATTGTGTTCTCATTTTAGTACATTTAACAGCCAAAACATGACTCCCACCCTATATTCAAGAGCATGCTGAATTGAGCCCAACCCTGCTGTGAATCTCTTCCGGGAGGAAATCACAAGTGTACCCCAGTCCAACCCCACAGATTGTGACGTCAGCCTGGCTCAGACTGTGATGGAGGATTCTGGCCAACAGGGGGTGACCTTGCCACACACCGAGGGAGAATGTACAGCCGTTTCTCAGAGGAGCAATTGTAAGTAATTTATCTCTTCATGATTTTCATATGCCTGGAATTATATACTGAATCTACTTCCTATTGACATTTGTTCTGTAGCTCATCTCACTGTGCACACAACATTTGGAGCTAAGTTCACTGGAGACAATAATATATTTAGTTTCATTCAGAATGTTTCTCTCTTGTAGGCATGCATATATAATTGTACACCTGCAAAAATTCCTAAACAATCTAATCTGAATTCCCTGTGTCTCTCTATCTCTCACTGTGTGTGTGTGTGTCCCAGCAGTAGGAGGAGTCAGAGAGAAGCTCCAATCAGAGCTGAGAGGGAGATACACGTCATTGTGTGATGGAACCCCAGCAGGACAAGAGGTGCGGAGCCACTCCTTCACACACTCCTACGTTGAACTCCTCATCACCGAGGGCAACGTCCAATGGCACAACGACAGGCATGCTGCCACGCGACCCGTAAGACCACCATCAGATATGCCCACTGCTAAATGAGGAAGTAACGATCAAGCTTGACGATATCTTCAAACCACCGCTATCTCCGGATCGCCCTCAAGTAAAAACCGTCCTGACGAAGGGACCCGCAGGCTCAGGGAAGACAGCGAGTGTCCAGAAGTTTGTTTTGAACTGGGCCGAGGACAGAGCCAATCAGGATGTCGACTTCTTGTTTGTCTTTCCCTTCAGTGAACTCAATTGGCTGATAGGACGGAGCTTCAGTCTGAGTGGCCTCATCAGCCACTTCTACTCGTCCATGACATCGGAGAGCGAGAACCCCGGGTTGGATCTGAGTCGGTCTAAGGTGGTCTTCATCTTGGACGGTTTGGACCAATTTAACCTTCCCCTGGACTTTGAAAGCATATCAGTAGAGTCTGACATCAATAAGGAGATGCCTTTGCCCATCCTCCTAGCGAACCTCATCTGGTGTCAGCTGCTTCTTCCCTCCGCCTACGTCTGGGTGATCACCAGGCCTGCGGCTGCCAGTTTCATCCCCATCGACTTCCTCCCCCAACAACAGTGCTTGACGGAGATACGGGGATTCGACGACACCCAGAAGAGGGAGTTCTTTAGAAAGAGGTTTGGCGATCAGAGTCTTGTGCACAAAGCTATCGCCTTGGTCATGAAAGCTATTGCCCTAGAGTCATCACGGAACCTCTGCGTCCTGTGCCAAACACCGTTGTGCTGTGAGATGTTGGCGGCCATTTTAGAAAACACTGAGGCGGGAGAGTGTGTCGAGATAGACACTCTGACGCAACTATACACTCACTTTTTGCTTGTTCGGATTGGTTTGAAGAACGATCGAAATGGTGAACACTCAGAATCAATCAGAGAGGTTGTTCGTAAGCTTGGGAAGCTGGCTTTTCTGCAACAGGAAAGAGGAAGCCTCATATTCAGCGAGAGCGATGTGAAGGAATGCGGTATCGACGTCTCCAAAAGTTCCATATTCCACAGGTTGTGTAGGCCGCTCTTCACAGTGTGTGAGATGTACCTGGAGGAAATGTACCGCTTTGAGTACACAGGCATTCAAGACTACCTAGCTGCCCTGCACGTGTTTCTCACCTACACAAATAAAAGGAGAAACCTACTACTCCAACCTACTACACTCTTTGATCGATTGAAAGGGATGTTCAGAAGAGCAACCCTTTTAGACCTCCACAGATGCTCCGTGGACAGGGTTTTACGGAACACGCACGGAACTTATGACCTCTTCCTCTGCTTCCTTCTTGGCCTCTCAACAACACCCAACCAGACTCTCTTAGATCTAGCATGTCTAGGGAAAGGTTTAAAGGTCACAGGCTCCAAGGTGATCACAGAGATCACGGCGGAATACATTAAGCAGGCGATCAAGTCTGAGCCTTACCCTCAGACCACCGTGGCACTTTTCCGCAGTCTGCGGGAGCTAGGGGACGCCTCGCTGGGCAGGGAGGTCCGACGCTACCTGACCTCCGAGTCCCGGTGGGGGTTCCTGCTGGAGCCCGACCAATGCTGGGAGCTGGCGGACATGCTTTGGGCAGGCAGGGAGATGGAGAGGGAAGTGTTTAGGGAGATGGAGCGTTTGAGTTGGATGCGCCGAATGAGCATGTGGGGCTTTTGGAGGATGCAGACTGTACTGGGGGACAGACACTGGCAAGTCTACTAGAAAGACATCATTGCTGTGTGAATGGTCTACTAGGGAGAACTCACCACAGATTGTACTGCCACATCTACTAAATTGCCACTGCAGAGACTGTTGAGGAATTTCAAGGTTAGAGAGATGTATAGGTACACTAGGAAGGTAGGTTTGAGTGGTGGTTTTTTTTGTCGAGAAAAAGTGATGATTGCAATCCATGTTTATGGATCTGAGTAGTGGGTAGTAGTGTCCACTGAAAAATCTTAAAATCAATCAATTAATCAATTCTTCAAACAAACTTTATTTGCTTAGAGCTTTGTAAAAACTGACTTGCAGTTCACATGGCAGAAGTCATAGCGCAGTTGAGATTGGTCATAGTGCCAATAGACTCCAGGTAGAAGTGCCATGTCAGAGCCTCTCTCCATTTGTTTGGTACCTTCTTTACTGCCACCACCCTGAACAGCTCATAGGGTGGGACCAGCACATTGAGGCCTGAAGAAGAGCGGCAGTGACGTGAGTGCGAGCGGGGCAGCAAGTGCCCGTGGCACGTCCGGATGGTCAGATCAAAGCTGGAGCTGTACCGCCGCGTGGATGCCAGGACAAAGTGCCCGGTGCGCACCTGATCCCCCACCTCCCCTCTCAAGTTGTCCCCGCGCCCGCTGTTAGCATACACCAGCAGGCAGCCCTTCCCATCCTGCTCCGCCTCTGCCTCCGCCTCCTCCCGCCCTATCAGGAGCCGCAGGGCATCGGTCAGCAGGAAGTGGAGGGACTTGAACAGGAAGTACCGGCGGTAAACATTGGCGTCGGGGCCCATAGATCTAGCTTCCACGTCAAAGATCAAAGGGAAGGTGCGGTTGTATGTGTTTGTGTAGAGGGTCAGCGCTGTGACATGGAGGTCGGTGAGGTTCGCCACCGTCACATTGCAGCGTTCAGCTTGCGACCAGGCGGTGGAAAAAGAAGGGCTGGCCTGGCGTTCCCTGGTCAGCAGGTCGCCTTCGGTGATGTTCCCCATCATCTCATCCCTGCACGTCGGGTAGCGGTCGTCCACCGAGCTCAGTTCCGTGTTAAACCGCTCCTCATCACACCGACACTGGCACTGCTGAGGACAGCTATACAACATTACAATCATTCTGGCACTACTGAGGACAGCTATACAGTGTTAGAAGCATCCTGGCACTGCAGAGGACAGCTATACAGTGTTAGAATCCTTCTGCCACTGCAGAGGACAGCTATACAGTGTTAGAATCCTTCTGCCACTGCAGAGGACAGCTATACAGTGTTAGAATCCTTCTGCCACTGCAGAGGACAGCTATACAGTGTTAGAATCCTTCTGCCACTGCAGAGGACAGCTATACAGTGTTAGAATCATTCTGGCACTGCTGAGGACAGCTATTCACTGTTAGCATATATACTGTATATGGCTACTTATATAAATATAAAGCTCTGGCTTCCTGTAAATTGTATCACCAATATATTCAAATAATATGTACAACTGGGGTGACAGGTAGCCAAGAGGTCAATAAGAATTTGTTCTTAACTGACTTGCCTAGTTAAATAAATCAAATAAAACTGGGGTCCCCCACCTTTGCACTGTTGACTGTAGTGAACATTGTTGCCAAGAGCAACAGGACTCCTGCCAAGTATTTCATGGTAATGCAGGTAGACAGCAAAACAACCTGTTGATAGAAGTTTGGAAAATAATCACTAATATCCGAATACTGGTATCTTTACAATGAAACAACATGACGGATGAATCTTGGTTAGTCAGTCATAGCTGCTAGAACCTGAAGTTGATCATCTAATGTGGAGTTGAAACACAAACTAATGTGTATATAATTCAATTGACTTTCAAATTAACTTTAAAACAGATCATTGAAAAAGATTGTGTTTTCTGATTATTATGGTGTGTGTGTGTGTGCCAGAAAGTGTGTGTCCTTACCGGATCTCTGTCCTCTCTTTGTCCAGTCCCAGATAGTTTTAGCTGACACTTGAGGTCTATCCTGTTAAGCAGTTCTGTTTTTTACCCACATTAATTCAGATGAAGGAAAGGAAACTATTGAGATTCAACTAGTGTTTGACCCAGCGTGCACTGACCCTTAACGCCCACACATGAATTGGCCAATATCACCCACACTCACTCTCTCCCAATCCATGTGAGGTTGTTTCCCAAAGGCCAGAAATAAAGTGTACTAATAGTGTACTTGCCATAACTTATTAGTATAACTTTTGAAAACGTGGGTGTGTTTTATGTGGTGACAGACTTACTAATACGTATATATTCAACCCCCCAAAAATTGCAGGAGCTAATTAACAATAAATGCATTCATTTTCAGAATGCTGGATACAATAATGCTCGAACGCAAGAAAAGCCAGGCAGCGTTGCACGCACACACAATCCATGTCTCAAGGTTTAAAAATCCTTCTTTAAACCCGGCTCCTCCACTTCATCGACACTGATTGAAATGGATTGAACAGGTGACATCAATAAGGGATCATAGCTTTCACCTGGATTCACCTGGTCAGTCTAAGTCATGGAAAGAGCAGGTGTTCATAATGTTTTGTACACTCAGTGTATGTGTGTAATATTATCACATCTGACATTAACATAATTACTGTTTCACTTGTTGATACTACATTAGCTATAATATTTTTTTAAATGCACTACTAATTGCCATTCTTTTAAATCAATGAAACCATAATTAAATGTACTGATGTCGATTTATTATGTTATTATTCAAATTAGATTTTAATCATGAATCTAGGCTAAAGCTATTGCTAACTCTAAAGGACGTCACATTCTATGTTTGTATCGTGAAAGGATGTTATCGTACATTATGACATGTTCACTGTGCTCTCACATAACCCATTGATTAGTCTGTGAGCAGGGCTTGTCACACCATGACTGAATAGATCCAAAGTAGGTTGAATTATTGAAACTGTTAAATACTACACAATCCTCACTACCCAGATGAATATCTGGCTGTCCTTGTCTCCAGAACCTACGAACCAGCAAGTTAAGAGGAAGATGATATTAAGTCTTCAGCATTTAGTACAAGATCCAAGTATCTAAACGATCCATTTGTATTTTACTCACTGTGTTGTAATTGGAGTTGTTCCGTCTACCCATTTCCAGGTGCCTTCCTTCATTGCCTCAGTCAGACCAATCCAGAACATGTTTCTTGTTTTTGTATTCAGTTGTGTTCATGTTGAGTATTTCTTATTAAAAGAACCATGGATACTTACCACGCCGCATATTGGTCCTCCGATCCTTCTCGCCTCTCCTCTTCAGACGAAGAGGAGGGAAACCTTTACAATATCGGTCAATACAGTCATATAACTTCAATATATCATAATACTTTTTTCACATCAACTCAAATTCACACTTATTTGCGCAATGTACATACTCACCCAGTTCTTCTGAGATCTTTCTTTCCTAGCTCTGCCATTGTCCTTTAACTGGTATTTCCCTTCAGCCAAGGTGTTAAAACGGGCCTGTAACTGGTCTCTGTCTTTATTCAAGACGTTGACTGAAGTCTCCAGTTGGTCTCTCTCCTTAGTCAGGTTTTTGTAACTAGTTCTTCCTTCTCTGAAGTATGGTTGGCAGTTAGAAGAGAGAGACTTCTGGACAGTTGATTGTTTGTCATCGTCATCTGTGATGGAACAGAGAACAAATTGATCATTTTATGTTTCGTTACACACACACACAAACACCCTACCACCTGTGAATGTTTGGCAGAGTGAAGGATGCTTTGTTGCGAAATAGGAAGCCAATTCTAGATTTAATTTTGGATTGGAGATGCTTAATGTGAGTCTGGAATGAGAGTTTACCTAGGTATTTGTAGTTGTCCACATATTCTAAGTCAGAACCGTCCAGAGTAGTGATGCTAGTCGGGCGGGCAGGTGTGTGCAGCGATCGGTTGAAGAGCATGCATTTAGTTTTACTTGCATTTCAGAGCAGTTGGAGGCCACGGAAGGAGATTTGTATGGCATTGAAGCTCGTCTGTAGGTTAGTTAACACAGTGTCCAAAGAAGGGCCAGAAGTATACAGAATGGTGTCGTCTGCTTAGAGGTGGATCAGAGAATCACCAGCAGCAAGAGCAACATCATTGATATATACAGAGAAGAGAGTCGGCCATAGAATTTAAACCTGTGGCCCCATCATAGAGACTGCCAGAGGTCTGGACAACAGGCCCTCTAATTTGACACACTGAACTCTGTCTGAGAAATAGTTGGTGAACCAGGCGAGGCAGTCATTTGAGAGACCAAGGCTGTTGAGTCTTCCGATAAGAATGTGGTCTTATGACCGGTCAGCAAGAGAACACACAGCAGTCCCAGAGAAACTGATGCCAGTCTGTAAGGCTGACAGTTCTGATTCCCAGGTTTCAGCCCTGCAGGTGTAGAGAAACAAACATAATATACACCTAACTTGGTCTCACCGTATCTATCTTAGTCTTTCCAGCTGACCAGTTTCTCCCTCATAAACCAATGCTGTTCTGATACCAAGAGGAACTGATGCTGTGGTCTTCAACCACACACAGACAGACAGTAACAGCAATTCTGTCCTCCTCTTCTACCATTTCCAGGAAATAATTTGGTTCCAATTCAAAAGGAATTTGTTTCGTGTGAAATGTGTCATTACTACATAGAAAGACAGAGTATGATGATATAAAACATGATTCTGATTGATTTATAAAACATGGCAGCGTTTGCAGCGATTCATACATACTTCTAACAGGTGATAATATTATACATGTCTTTAGTATTAGCAGTGTGTTAGTGTCAGCAACATGTCTCCATGTCCCCTCTGTATGTAGTACATCTTTCATTTGAGTACACATTTATTTCCATTTATATCCAATAGCAATGTGTTTCCTTTTCTCAGTGCAATGTGTCGATGTCTGTGTTGATAAAATGTCCCTATGTCCTCATGGCTGTTTTTTTATAATGTCTGATGCATTTAGGTTGTCTGTTTTGCATAGAATATTTCCATGATTAGATGTTCACCTGCCAGGGGACTACAGATGGAAAATAGGTCTCAGCTTAATCTGATGTGACTCATCATTTCTCAGTACCTCTCAGATGTATGTTTTTGTCCCGCAAAGTAAACTTAATAAATAAATAAAGGTCTGTTTTAAGAATCTGTAAACACACTTACTTGTTCCAGCCTGTGGACTCTGGTGTAAAGTCTCATAACCAGCAGCCAGATCATCGCAGTCTTTCACACTGATCTCCTCCACATTGGCATAGACGTCCTCTTCTATCTCCGTATCTCAATGATAAACAACTGGTGTGTAATGTATACGGTGTAGCTCTATGGTCTTTGTCTCTCTCTCCCTCTTTGTCTCCTGTCTCACTGATGCTCTGAGAATGAATTCAGTCCACAGTTCCAATTGAAATGAGGTGAAAAACATGTGTATGCACTCTATGTATGAGAGAGAGAGAGAGAGAGAGGTTTCTTTCCCCCAATATTCATGTAAATAAACATAATTGTATTTTGTTTAATTGAGGTGAGTAAAATACTGGACAATTTGTAGATTTTATTCAGAATAGCCACACAAATGGAGGGGCTCAAGCCTGGGATCCATAAGGAAAATGGTCAAGAATGGTCAGTGGATAGGTCGCTGGCCTGAATCAACACCTACACCTGTACAGTACAGTGTGCACACAATCTCTTCCAATCACGTGAGTAGACTATCCCACGGTTACCAGAGGAATTGAATTGGTCCCATGTTTGCCTTGCTAAAGCACAAAGCTCTGTTTCACTTAATTATAGTTTGCTTCATACTCGTCGCTAAACCCACTGGCTCCAGGTCATCTTCAAGACCCTGCTAGGTAAAGTCCCCCCTTATCTCAGCTTGCTGGTCACCATAGCAGCACCCACCTGTAGCACACGCTCCAGCAGGTATATCTCTAATTCTCTCCTTCCAGTTCTCTGCTGCCAATGACTGGAATGAACTACAAAATCTCTGAAACTGGAAACACTTATCTCCCTCACTAGCTTTAAGCACCAGCTGTCAGAGCAGGTCACAGATTACAGCACCTGTACATAATCCATCTATAATTTAGCCCAAACAACTACCTCTTTCCCTACTGTATTTATTTATTTTGCTCCTTTGCACCCCATTATTTCTTTCTCTACTTTGCACATTCTTCCACTGCAAATCAACCATTCCAGTGTTTTAATTTTTTGCCTTTACCTCCCTTATCTCACCTCACTTGCTCACATTGTATATAGACTTATTTTTCTACTGTATTATTGACTGTATGTTTGTTCTACTGTATTATTGACTGTATGTTTGTTCTACTGTATTATTGACTGTATGTTTGTTCTACTGTATTATTGACTGTATGTTTGTTCTACTGTATTATTGACTGTATGTTTGTTCTACTGTATTATTGACTGTATGTTTGTTCTACTGTATTATTGACTGTATGTTTGTTCTACTGTATTATTGACTGTATGTTTGTTCTACTGTATTATTGACTGTATGTTTGTTCTACTGTATTATTGACTGTATGTTTGTTCTACTGTATTATTGACTGTATGTTTGTTCTACTGTATTATTGACTGTGTTTGTTCTACTGTATTATTGACTGTATGTTTGTTCTACTGTATTATTGACTGTATGTTTGTTCTACTGTATTATTGACTGTGTTTGTTCTACTGTATTATTGACTGTGTTTGTTCTACTGTATTATTGACTGTGTTTGTTCTACTGTATTATTGACTGTGTTTGTTCTACTGTATTATTGACTGTGTTTGTTCTACTGTATTATTGACTGTGTTTGTTCTACTGTATTATTGACTGTGTTTGTTCTACTGTATTATTGACTATGTTTGTTTTACTGTATTATTGACTGTATGTTTGTTTTACTGTATTATTGACTGTGTTTGTTTTACTGTATTATTGACTGTGTTTGTTTTACTGTATTATTGACTGTGTTTGTTCTACTGTATTATTGACTGTGTTTGTTCTACTGTATTATTGACTGTGTTTGTTCTACTGTATTATTGACTGTGTTTGTTCTACTGTATTATTGACTGTATGTTTGTTCTACTGTATTATTGACTGTATGTTTGTTCTACTGTATTATTGACTGTATGTTTGTTCTACTGTATTATTGACTGTATGTTTGTTCTACTGTATTATTGACTGTATGTTTGTTCTACTGTATTATTGACTGTATGTTTGTTCTACTGTATTTGTTCTACTGTATGTTTGTTCTACTGTATTTGTTCTACTGTATGTTTGTTCTACTGTATTATTGACTGTATGTTTATTCCATGTGTAACTCTGTGTTGTTGTATGTGTCGAACTGCTTTGCTTTATCTTGGCCAGGTCGCAATTGTAAATGAGAACTTGTTCTCAACTTGCCTACCTGGTTAAATAAAGGTGAAATAAAATGTTAAAAAATAGTTATTGATAGAATATGTAATTTGATTAAGTGATATTATTATATTAGACATCTTGACTATGAGTGCATGTTATTATGACAACACAGATTTCTGGGGGGAAAAAGCATATGAACAAAGGTCAAATGATTAATACTTCTATTGTCAGTTTGCACAATACAATAAATTAAAAGATGGCTAATCTCTTAGCTTCTAAAAATGTTTATTTGTAAAAATCATTCCATCTGACAAAGAAATTATCAGTTTAAAGCAGCTGTCTTGTTCACAGTGGAAGCCACTGTTGGGTGGATAGATTATGACTGAACCTACAAGTCGCATCAGCTTCCAATTTAGTTGCATTCTCATATGACAACACAATCATTTCTCTTAAGCAATCTGAAGTAATTCTACCTGCTACTGTGATGTTCTGCACTTTGACCTTCTATGTGCCTTTCTAGTCAGTAGAGGGCGCATATTAGTCATAGTCAACTGGAATGTTTTGTCAAGATTCATTTGAATTTTCTCTACAATTTGTGCTACTGATGAAATGCAGGAGACATTAACCTATGTCGGAAAAAAATCTAAACGCTATTGCAAATTCAAAAGGGCATTCAGATTATCTGAAACATATGCCAAAACAGCCGACTTGAAGAATTAACGTCTGACGTAGATTCAATGTTAGCTTTCATTTGAATCGTTAGCCAATTAGCGGGACTTTTTTTTTTTTTTTTACATGTGTTATGGGTCATTTGTTTTCCTGTCAGGACCTGTCAGCATCAACTTGTAGGAGATGCTTCGTTTTTTTTTACAATCGAATTCAGATATTCTCCTGTGGGCAGATGCCATCACGATATGTAGGACTATTAGGAGGACACGTTAGGTGTGTAGTTGCATACCCAATGGATAAGCAATGAGCAAGGCTGGTCATTCCATGATTGTATAATTCCCAGGGTATCTCTGAAGTTGTTGAAGACTGCACAGTTCTCACCCCCCTGGGCATTATTTGGCTCTCCTTCTCTCCAGAACCTAAGAACCAACCATTTCAGTG